>NC_081572.1:21190013-21262021 GCF_022355385.1 Mustela nigripes
GTGCTGAACAGGGTAGCATTAGCCATACTGGGGCTGGGCAAGGAATGGAGAAGAGGTCTGCATGTGCCCCACAGATGTTCTATCCTCCAGAGCATGAGATGTGACACCCGTGAACACTGAGATGGGACATATCATTTGTCCAGTTCTCACCACTCTCACCTACACACACACACACACACACACACACACACACATCACAACGTCCCTCTTCTGCATCAAGAATTAGAAGCCTGGGTGGTCAGGCAGATGTGGGTGGCAGGTCCCCTCTGCCATCGACTAGCTTCGTGATTTATCAAGAGTCGGATGCTCAACCAACTGAGCCACTCGGGCGCCCCATCTCATTTAACCTGGACAGCAATACTGTATAAATACTCTTATTTATGCTCATTTGATGGATATGGAACTGTGGAGTAGAAACTAAGTCAGCCTCTTGGGATCCAACCATAATAAGTAGCCCACTGAGATTTGAACCCAAGCAATCTGGACCCAAACCCATGGTGATGATGACAATAAGAATGATATTTGGAGTTTGTTGAACCCAAGGTCATCAAGTTCAATCCCCACATATCCCAGGATAGGGCTGTCTGCCTCTCCTCTGGTGTCTCGGCCAAACCCCTCCTCTCAAATCAGGGATTAGGTCCCCCACCCCAGGCTGCTCAGGATATTGACAAAGTCACCCCTCCTCCTTCCTGCCTGGAAAGTGGCACATCTCCCCCTATAATCTCCCACCCAGAATCCCAGAATCTTCCCCCAGGGCCACCTTCCTTCCTCTCCAACTAGAGCCCTTAGTTAACTTTCCCTTTCTGGTATCTGAAGAGTTTCCTGTGGAAAGGGTAGGTGCCCAAACATTCCCCCCGCACTCCCTAGGAGATGGTGCAAATAGAATATCGCCCTGAGTTCTAATCCACTTCTGCCACCAGCTCTTTTATGGCTTTAGACAAGCCAGTCGCAGACCCCAGTAAGCCTCCATTTCCCATCTGTGTAATGGGTGAACTGGAGAAGAACTTAAAGGCTGCTCCCAGCCCTAGTCTTCTTGATAGTGACCTTTCTCAGTCACCAGGTTGGAGCCATCCTCTCTCCCACCACATGTGCCCCCTCTCCAGTGAGATACCGCCTGGCTCTCCCCAAAGCTTCCTGTGTGGTCTTCCCCATCGCTACCCCCCACCCTAGGGCAATGGAATCTGCCTGTGGACAGCCTCTGCTCTCCCCCCATTCCAGACCTGCCCTCTACTTTGGATTGTGCTGACCCTCCCTTCCTCTGCCAGAGCCCAGAGTCCCCTATAAGGCCACCATCTTCAGAGAACACAAAGGGAGACTAGCCCTTCCCTAGCCTGTGGGCCGGTTCCCCTCATTTGAACCCCAAGAACATAATCCCTTTGCATTTTAAAGGCAAACTTCCCCACTCCTCTCCCAAAAAAAGAAAACTTATCAAAACTTTCAAGGTCCCAGTTTACATTTCTTACATAAACCCTTCTGGGCCTACTGCCTGGGATTTGGGACTCACCCACCCCTAAATTCAAAGTCTCTTTTGGGGAGGGTTTTTGTTTTTACCAAAACCCCTCCCTCATTGCATAGGGCAAGCACTGCCCAGGGCTTTTGGAAGTGGGGGTGGTCACAGTTCCGGGCTGGCCTGGCCTGACCCCTCACACAGCCAGCGATCAGGCCAGGGTCACTGAGCAGTCACATGTCACTTTGAATGGAAAGCCTTGAACTGAGGCTGAGAAATGAAGTTGGGAAACAGCTCGGCCAAAGGCAATTGAACTTTTTTTTTACTTATGTTTTTTGGGGGAAAAAAAACCTCTATTGTCCGGCTAACCTTCCATGATGCTGGAAAATTAAATTTATTTCCTGAGCAGTCTGGTCCAATTTCCCCTGGGTGGGGACAAGACTGGGCTTCCCTCCCTGCTGTTCCAATTTAGAAGCTCTGGCTGCTCTCAGAAACCGGGACCCAGGAGGGAGGCAGGGACCCTGAGTCTTGGCCCTTCCAGGAAGCACGACCCTCCCCCACCCCACAATCCTTTCCCAGGAAGCCCCCATTCCAGCCCCTGCAGGGTAAGGAAGCTCCTCCCCCAACCCGCCCTGCATTCTCAAGGTCCCAGTGTTCACTGCCATTCTCACTTTCACAGCAACCTGGGTTTGCTGGGCATCCATCCTGGCCTGTCCCAGACCTACCCCAGCAATCCATGTGTGCCCCTCTGTGCCCCCCCAGCTTCCTGCCTCTGTCTCCAGTCTCTGCGGGGCAAGCCAGTAGAGGTACAGCTGTAAGGCATTTGTGCTGGCCGCCAGGCTGTGGGGGAGCCATCTGCAGCTGAGGAGCTGCCAGGCCTGCAATGACTAGAACCCTGGGCCCCAGCCCTTCCACCCCAACCCCCAACACAGGAACCTCTCTGTCCACCAAGGCCTAGGAGGCCAAGGGGAAGGGGAATGACCTTGAGGCCACGGCAGGAGGCAGTGTACAGACCTAGTCAGCCTTTACTGGGCAACCTGCAGCTGAGCGTCACTGCAGAGGTGGGGGATGGGGTGCTACTCCCAGAGAAGGCTGTCGATGGTCGGGGGTCAGGGGTCGGGGATGGGGGTCGAGGGCTACCCCCCAAGCCTCGTGACAAATGTGTCCTCTGGTCAGCGCCCCATTGCTGCCCTTCCTGGGCTAACAGAAAAGTTCCCAGGGCAGTAGTGGGCAGAGTAGCAAAGAGGGAAAGGACTCTCTCCTAGCAGGGGCACAGAGAACCCCCAGGTCCCCACTTCCCCTAAACTACACCCACCTCCCCTCCTTGGGTGAGGGGGAAGTTGCATTGAGTGAATGGACTTCTGAGATGCCTCTGGCCACAGCAGACCCATTTGGTTCTCATCAGAGCCGTTTCCCAGGGCACATGGGGGAGGGAGGCTGGGCACAGGAACCGCCCCCCACTCCAACCCCTCCCCAGAGTGCAGCCCCTGTCCTATTAGATCTCCTTTCACCTCCCAGGTGGGTCTCACTCAGCAACTGGAAGACTCGGTGAGACAAATCTTAGGGGGCAACAGTATAGACCCCGGAACTATGTCCATGTTAGAAAGACAAACTACAGAGGAGAGTGGAAAACTGAAGGAAAGAGGGGCCTGGAAAGAGGAAAAGGGGCTGCAAACAGAGTCAGAGCAACCAAGGTCCTGGAAACCATGAGGCCCCCACCTGGATCCTATCACAAATGAGGAAGCAGAGGTCCTGAGAAGCAAATCTAATAGAATCACTTACTGAATTCAGACCCAACCCCTGTTCCTGCATTCTGCTCAGCAGTCTTACTAGGAATTACAATCCCACCTTCAAAAGATGGGAAAACTTTTGCTCATAGAAGTAGGAAGTTCCACCTGCCCAACCTCACCCAGGTGGTAAGCAACCAGGGCCACCGTTTTGTCTTCCCAGCCATCTCTAGACTTGGATCAGGTGGGAGCCCAGTTCTGGAGACATCTACCCACCCCAGGTAGGGAGGTTCCCCAACCCTCACCTAGCCAGTCCCAACTTCTGTCTGGGATGTGCAGGATAAAAGCCTGGGGGTGGGGGTGGGGGGCCTTCCTGGTCATGCCTTGGTGCCAGGGTCCTAGGGTCCTAGTTCTGGCCTGGATGACTTTGGCACTGGGGTCTCAACTTCCCCATTGATAAAATTAGCCAGTATTGTCTAAAACTGGATGGGACAGTGATTCCCCAACCCTCCATTTCTATCATCCTAAACAAACCCAAAGGTTTCCCTTGGCTTGGGTGGTCTTTAGGAAGAAGGTCAACCCCAATTTCAGAATTTAGAGCTGGCAAGGGAGCCAGCTCTAAAGAGAACAAGGGGACCCAGCCAGCCATGGAAGCCGCTAATCTCCATCTCTCCCTGGGGGGACTTCACTGCCGCCTCCACTGAAAGCAATTTGTCATGCCCTGAATTAAGTGATTCCAACAAGGGTTTAATTTCAGTTTAATGGCTCTGTTTTTATGTGTAATTAAATACCATTGCATGGCGAAAATATGTTGTTTGCACTTCTTTAGAGACTGTGTAAGGGCCCAGGAAGCCAATCCCATGGGGTTTCTACTCCCAGGCTCCACCAGCCCCTCCCCTAGTCTGGCTGGAATTGTCCAGGTCTCGGAGAAGGGGGCTGGGGACCTGGGGAAGAGAGGGGGACCGTGAAGGGGAGAAATGGTCCTGGTGGCGCCTGCTCACTCAGTAGAGCATGTTTCTAATTATCCTCAGCACCCCCACTTCTACTCCCTGACCCTAACTCTCTCCAGGCCCTGGGGCCTCAGACATAGAGGGGACAGATCACTCTGACAGTGAAGATCTAATTAGACCCTTGGCTGGCTGAAGTGGTGTCTACACCCCCGCCCCCGTGGGTATACCCAAAGGTCTGCCCCATTGTCTCTCCTCCACTTATTGTTCTCATTAACTCTCTCCTCCCCCATGAATATGCTTCCTCCCCATTGATCCTCTCCCCTGACTCACAAACCCACCCTTTCCTCCCCTCTTCCCTGAGAGGACCCCCGGGACCCAAAAACTGACCCAATGTCGCAGCTGCCTGCCTGCCTGCCTCCCACATCATCTTGACTTTCTCTTTCTAGGTCAGAGGTGACAGTGCCATAGGGGTCTGGAATGCAGGGGGAGGTTCTCTGGCTGGGAATGTTTCAGGGTCATTTACCACACAGTCATATCCCCTCCAACGAGGGGGGGCCAAACAGGCACCCCAAGTCCTGCATACCTCATAACATTCCTGGAGCAGCTTGGTAGAGCTGAATGTGGCCCAGAGGGCCGAGGGGTTGGGACAAGCAGCCTTTTCCTGGAAGGAGCTAAAGGGATTGCAGTAGCTGGAACCTAGGAACCTTCGTAGGAGGAGGGGCCAGGAAGCTTGGCCAACTCTCCAGAGATGCCCCCGCCTGAATCCAACTCTGGAGCTGGAGTCAGTCCAAGTCTCCCCTTTTTTCTCCCTATCCCCACCCTGCTGGCTTGCCAGTGGAACACCCAGCCCCCAGTCCTCAGTGACAGCAGGGCTTGATCTCAACTAATGAGCTGGGAAATGGAAACCAAATGCCTGAAGTAGATCAGCACCAATGGGCTAAGGGATCCTGGTGGGGAGCCTCCCACCCGCCTGCTCCAAGCCACAGTGGAGGGGAATAACATTTCTTGGGGAAGCAGAGCAGAGCCCTCAAGGACTTCAGTTTTAAGTTTCTCTAGGTAAGTCCCAACAGGACACAAGAGTTTAGTCCTTGCTCCCTCCTCCCTTCCATGTCTGCCAGACATACTGATGCCCTGTGGCTACTAGAGCGACCATCCAAGGGTATTTGGAGGCCATGGCTGGGCAGGGAGGGGGTGGGGCTAGGTGCAAACTAGACCAGCAATTCTCTGAAGCCTGGTTCTCCCCACTGTGGCACTGTCCAGGACAGTGTACTTCCTCTAGCCTGGGAGTGGTAGAGCGTGCCCACGCTGACACAGAGCTGCCTTGATTTCCTTCTTTTTGGACACCTAGGACCTGACTCCCAGATGGTGGAGGCAAGCACCAGGCAGTGTTTCCGTGGGATGTGTAATTCCCTCTCCCAAAGTGTGTATCCTCTATTCTTTGACGCTTGCTTAAGCTCCCCACATATCCTGCAGTGGGGACACCTAATGAGTGAAGGCCATGCGTTCATAATCGGCAGGGAACTACAGACATACTCTGCGAATTTCTCCATTCCCTCCCGCCTCACGTCGCATGCATTCGCAGATTCACACAGCCCACATAAACACGCCCCTCAGATTAGCATCTCCCCTACACACACCCACACCCAGGACACATGCGTTCACATCTCACCTTGTATATTCGCTTCGTGTATTCAGATGTAGCACTTTGCTGTATTTACACAGGTGCGTGCACCCACACTCAAACCCACACACACAGGTACCACAAACATGCAGATATAACAAAGGTTCATCCCAGGCCACATAGGCAGCTACTTCCCAAGCAGATCCAGCTCTTTTCGGAGGCCCCCGAAGGGAAAAGGACCTCTTAGTACTCACTACCAATGGTACCAGGGGTAGAGCATTGAGAAGGGGGGCTGGATAAAGAAGGGAAATTTAAAGAGATGCTTTAGGGAAAGAGATACTCTCTCTACATTTATTTGCTTTAAGGACCTAAAACTTAATTGTCAGCCTACACCTACCTCCCACCCCAACAGGCCTTGGCCTCAGCCCAGGAAGTAGGGGGCTCCATGAACGGGGGTCAGGGGGCCCAGGTCACTTTGTTCTTTAATCTCCTACTGCTGGCAGTGGCTTGCGGTGCCTCAGGGAGACCAGATGGCTGCGGGATGCTGTCACTGAGGCAGAGCTAGAGAGATGAGGATTGCAGGCCCAGATTTACGATACAGATAGCACAGGGGCCAATTCATCAGCAGCCAGAGAATTTAAAGTCTGAGAGTGCCTCTGGAACTGGAAAGGGGCTAGGAATCCAGAAGACAACCCAACAGGAGGGAACCCCTTCCCCCCACCCCTGCAGAGCACAGCAGACTTGGTGCACAGGGTATTCAGGCTGCCTATGACCACCTGAGAAGGGGTACCCAGATCAGCGTACACACACACACACACACACACAGCACAGAAATGGTGGAGAGGGGTGACCAGAAATCCAGTCATATCACATGGGCACAAATTCTGGGTCTGGCCCCAAGAGCCCACAGCCTGCCGAACTCAGGACAGCAAAATCAAAGATGCCCCTACTCCCAATCTCTCAGAATCAAATAACGACACAACCACCCCATTAAGGAATCTAGGCAGCGGGAGCTATGGAATATATTGGAGCTTACCCCCTTCCCTCAACTTCAGGGAAGTGCCTCCCCCACTAAATTAATACATCAAATCAGATGCAAATCCAATATGCCTGATGCCCTAGGAAATACCCCAGCTTCACACACCATATGATCCCAGAAATAGCTCTGGCCCAGCAGGGCTGTCCTTGCTTGCCTTCCTTCAGAAGCCATTATTTGCTCACCAGGAGTCTGAACACAGACAGTATGACTTTGGGGACAGGGAAGCTCCCTAGGAGGAGCCTGCAGGAAAGAGGAGGGTGAACTGGTTGACTCTGCAATCCTCTTACCATGTAGGATAGGTCTAGGGACCACATGATGACCCCCCTTCCCACCCCTGGTGCATCTCTGTCTCTAATTATAAATAAATCAACCAAACACAATTGTCTAGATTTTTTTGTTTGTTTGTTTTGTTCTGTTTTGTTAAAAAAAAAAAAAAAAAAAAAAGACAAGACATCATGGCCAACTGGTAGGTCCCTAAGTCTCCTTCCATCCAGTCAAGTCAGAAATGCCTGGAGGATAGGGAGGTACAGGGAGGGAGGCAAAGCCACAGGCAGTGAGGCACTGGAAGGATGGAGTCATCCTGGTGACTTTGTGACTGTGACCACAAACAGGGGAGGAAGCAAGACCCTAGACAAGTCCTTTACCCCCCAGCATGTGTGTCCTCTGTTCCATCTGGCACATGCAGTCCCATTGCGTATCCTTTCTTCGCACTCTGAATATTCAGAAATGGGCCCCACCTCCCCAGCGCTCTATCCCGCATGACTGCTTCTGACCTTCTTCCCTCCCCCACAGCAGGGTCTGGGCAGCCAGGCAACAAACCATGTGACACACCAGACCCAAAGGTGGGCTTGTCTTATAGGTCCTTCCCGGTGGAGGGGCCTGGGGAAGAGAAGAAGGGGAGCCTGGCAGGTTTGAGCTTTGGAAGTGGGTCTGGACTCCTGACCATCGAATCATCTGCCACCCCACACTTTCCCTACGGCCTCTACCCTCTGACTAAATTGAGGGGAAGGACAATAATAGTACAAGGTACAAAAGTCAAGGTACATGTCTACTTTGCTTCTCTGATTCTGGAAATGGGACTTCTCTTCCCCCACAAGCTTGTGCTCAGCTTATAAGAAGTGGCCTCACATGCCCAAATCAAACAAAGTCAATATAAGAGCCCCCAGGACTAAAAAACTAGAGCTGGCATGTATATGTTGTCAATAAGTGTTTTTAGATGGCTGGCTGAATGAATGAATGATTGAATGAATGAATCCAGGATCAATTTGGAGACACACCAGGGCTCCCCGTTGCCACTCTTAGACCTCTCTGACTATCTAAGCCCAAAGATACCACTAGGCTTTTGCTCACCCCAAGGGCACACCCATGCACACACACATACACACACAGAAAAAGGGAAACTTCTGGGCCAGAGACAGAGCTAAGACTCAGACCCAGGCTCCAGGTCAGGTCTATAGCCTCTAGGGGCTGGGGGCCGCAGGGGGCACTGAGCCCCCTGCCTCCTGGCAGGGCTCACTCGCGAAAGCTGTCAGCCAACTGGTGGCAGTCCAGCTCCCCTTTTGGCTCCAGGCCCCCCGGAAGCTTCACTCCCGTCTTCCGGTCCACACACCAGCACTTGCCGCGCTGCCCATCTAAGGCCGGGTGACACTGCCAAGACAAGGGTGTGAGAGGTCAGTTCCCAGGCAGTCTGCCCCCGTCCCACCCCAGCTCAAGTCAGACAGCTGATCCCAGATGGCCTCTGAGGGCAGAGGCTCTTTCATGAGTTCATGGAGTAGACAGAGCTTGGCCAAGAAATGAAGGTTGTCTCAGGGGCCAGCATTGGTCTAGGGATAAAGGGCTCAAGTGTCAGAATGTTCAGTGGGAAAAAAACTGGGGGAAGAAAACACATAGAACTATACAACAAGAAAAGTGAACCCTAAGGTAACTTATGGACCAATTTTAGTTCCTTAATTTGTGGTAGCATATGTACCACACTAAACCAAGACGTTAACAGGAGAAACTGGGGGTGAGGAGTAGATAGGAATCCTGTACTTTCTGCTCGATTTTTCTGAAACCTAAAACTGCTCTAGAAAATAAAGTCTATTAGCTCTTTTTAATGAGGGAAAAACATTTTTAGAAATTGGTCAAGGATGGGGTTGCCTGGGTGGCTCAGTCAGCTGCGCATCTACTCTTGGTTTTGGCTCAGGTCATGATCTCAGGGTTTGGAGATGGTGCCCTGCGTGGGGTTCCTGAGATTCTCTCTCTCTTTCCCTGTCTCTCTCCCCCTCGCCCTGCACTTGCTTGCACTCTCTCTCAAATAAATAAATAAATAAATAGAAATTTTTTTTTTTTTTTTAATGGGACAAAGATAAAATTCGTGTTGGGATAAAGCTTGCAGGTAGGTTTGGCACTGGTTTGAGAGGCCCTTTTTGGTTCTGCCCTCATAACCTCCTCATGCCATCCTGGGATTTGCAGACCTGGGAGCAGCCCTGCTTTTCCTATCTAGGTGTCTAGCCCACTTTGTGGATCTATCTATAGAGCACAGAGTGGGAGAATGTATGTATCTATGCCCACAAAGAGCTGGAGAAAGACCCAGGCCAGGACTCCCCAGGTCACACCCAGTATAAGGCTCTGCCCAGATGTGCCACCCTGCCAAGTAAGCCCACCTCTTACAGGTCAGAGTTGGGGCTGAGGCAAGCCAACCTTGCCAAATATCCCAGCCTCCTGCGGGGTTATGAGAGGAACCCATGTTCCAAGGGAATGAGGGAGTATGGAGGTTCCTGCATTCATATTTTCTCTCCTGTCCCACTCCTGCCTCTGCTTCCATCCAAAGCTCCCTTTCCCAGCTGTCAGATCTGGCTTTACCTCCATCCTGGCTGTACCCCAGGTGGTTTGGGGGAAAGGGCAGGCTGAATTTCCTCCTTAAATCTTCACAACTGAGCCCCTCCATCCCCAAATGTAACCTGAGACATTCTGTGGCAAAGGAGAACTACTCATAGGACGGAGTACAGTACAGGGAGTGAGAGAGTGCGGGGAGGTAGAGGTTGGCAGGAGTGCTAAGTGGTAGATCCAGAGGTGATGGAAATAACCCTGGATGGGGAGGCAGGACAGCTGGTCTGCCGTTAACTCACGCTGTGACTTTGGGCCTCAGTTTCCTCATCTCCAAAATGAGTGCGGTAGGCAAAATAAGCTGAAACTGTAAGGCTGGGGGAGGGTCCAAGGGGTTAGGTGTAGGTGGGAAAGTTCCCTTTGCTGAGATCTCCATCCTGGACCATCTCGTGGAGAGACCAGGCATGCCCCAAGAGCTGAAGTCAGGATGGAGCCAGCGGGGATGAAGACCCACCTGCTTCGGGTGGAAGTTGCCATTGCGATCGCAGTTGGGAATGGGGATGATGTAGAGGTCCTCGTGGGTGCGGCTCTGTGAGGCGGCCAGCCGCTCCAGGGCCCGGTGCAGCTCACTCTGGCAGGAGCCCTGGGGCTAGAGGAAGGGAGAATGAAAGCGCTTAGTAGAAGGGAGAGAGGCAGGAAGACCAAGGCTGGGGGTCAGATCAGAACTAAAGGCCCAGAAAGGAGGCTCAAGGCCCAGAGGCCAGGCAGGACCCAGGGTTCAGGGGACCCTGGTGGACAGAGCAGGACACTAACGAGAGGATCCTGAGCCAAAGAGCTTCTAAAAAGGAAGGGTGTGAATGGAAGGGACCTTGTAGGGGAAAGTGGCTGTGGAAACCAATGGAGATGGTTGGGAAGGGAATGATTTCTAAGCAGGAGGGATAGCGGACATCATACAATCAACAACTTGGTAAGAGCTGGGCATGGATCCATCAGAACCATTCATCAGAAAGGACATTAGCCAGACTGTGGGGCAGGGTCTCCAGGCCCCCTGCTGTGGCCAGCGTTAACCCCTTAGTTACTGAAAAAGTCTGCATGGAGAATCCAAGAGAAGAAACACCAGGAAGCTTGGAGCAACCACTATTTTTACACACCAGTACGGAAGTATTTCAGTACTTAACAATTACTTCCACTGCAGCAACATGTAGAACTGATGAACAGGAAAGGAAGTTCACGGAAAGGAATGAGGATTGTTTGGGTCCTGATGATGCATTCTAGGTGCCTCTTGCACACAGTTTGGCATCCAGTGAACATTTGCTGAATGAACATAATCCAGATCTAGTGGGGAAGGGTGTGCACATGTGCATTTGTAGGTCAGAGGTCCTCACCACAGGCCGAGCTTCCTCCCGGGGCACCCCGATGACCTTCATCTTGCCCCCGCTGTTGCTGCGGTCTCGAATTTTGGCGAAGTGCTTCTGCAGGCACCTGCGGTCGTGGGCGCTGCAGGGACTGAAGCTGTTGTTGGGGTGGTCACCCTCATCCTTGTCTGCAGTCAGGCCGAGATAGGGAGAGGTCAGCACTGGGAAAGGACAGGGCAGCACACCCACCCAGCCTCCCACCTTGCTTTTCTCTTGGGGATTCTCCAGCCTGGTTCTGGGAAAGAATAGGGGACCTTGGAGTTGCGGCGGGGGGGCGGCGGGGGGGGGATGAAAGCAACACCCTCGTCTCCTCCCCATTCTCCCGGGATTTCCTCAGGAGAATATTCTTCTTAAAGTCCTTCACTTGTCCCTCACCCCACCCAGTCCAGCCCTCAGATGAGTCACCAGCTGCAGCTGCGCAGACAACAGGAGTGTCCCCTGAGCCCTGCAGGGAGGTCTAAGGCAGGCAGGAGCCTCCCCACCAGATCTCACACCCTCCTCCATTCAGCTCCTCCTACCATCCCCCACTCCGTCTGCTCTCTTTTCCTGTCTCCTGTCCGTTTCTTTTCAGCATCTGGCTGAGCCAACCAGGGGATCCTCAGATCTGTTGGCTCTGCTGCCCCTCTTCCACATGGCCAAAATCAGAATTTCCATGAGTGATGAGAAATCTGGCCCCAAAGGCTCTCCCCACTGGCTGAACAGGAGAGAAGAAGCAGGAGTGGGTGTGTATGTCTACATCTGAAAGTGTGAGTCCGTGCGTGTGTGACCCACTGTGTGGCTGCAGGACCAAAAACACCCTCACACCTCCCTTCAGTTCCCCCACCCCAATTTCTTCCATCCTTAGACTTTGGACTCCATCCGAAGTCCATGTCTATTGCCCAGAGTCAGGGCACTGGGGATGTGGAGATGGGGGTGGTGAGGCTCGACCTGCACACTCTCCCTGGGATCTCCTGAAGACTCTATCTGAACTCAAGAATAACCTGATCCCAAAGTCCCAGAATCCTAACCACTATTCCAACCTCCAGACAGCCAAAACGGGGATTCAGGGCTGAGCTGGAGAAAGAGGTTGCAAGACCTCTCTGCAGATCAGAGTCACCTCTAAAATGCTTGGGCTTGGCAGCTTGCTGCTGGCCTGAATGCAAAGCCCCTGCCAGCATTCCAGATGTTGGCAGCCAGACAGAAGGTTACATCTGGTTTGCGTCAGGATTTTTTTCCTGAGGAGTTAGCAGGTTCCTCCACGCATGGCAGCAGTCCCAGAGCTGCCTCTGGGTCAAATGGTATTTTTCCGTCTAGCCAAAGTTAGTTGGGGGGTTAGTTCTCTTTTTATTCTCCTAGTTCTGGCGGTGTGGGGGGGAAGCAAGTAGATAAAGGGAAACCGGGCAAGAAGAAAGTCTTTGTCAAGATTCCATACCCAAAGGTTATTGATAAAATTGAGTCACCAAGGATGGGAAGGTTTTGTCATGGGTGGAGGGCGGGTTTAGAAAGAATCAAAGGTAAGGAAATAAATGAAGCAGATAGATATACTCTGTCCTTCTGCATATTTAACATCCCAAGAAAGACAGTCCAGAGGGGACTCGTCTCAGAGATGACATCAAGTTCTTAAGGGTCAACCGAGGAGTATCCACTATAGCAAGACCTCCCAGCGATGTGGGCAGTAAAAGATGTGGGTAAATTTCGGAAGACCAGGATTGTCAAGGGAGCCGTAAGAAGACGGACCCCAAACCCTTGGTCAGAACCAGAGAAATGATCTGGGATCCAGGCTCTACCCTAAAGACCCTCCCAAGGAAACTTTCTGGCCAAAAGGCCCAGAATAGCCAGCGATCCCTGCCCCTGCATCCACCTTGCACAAAAGCATAAGACTTTTGGAGGGCTCACAGTGTTGCAGGGGTGTAGGCTGGAGGTAGATAATGGAGAAGAAGAGGAAATGGAAGAAATAAAAGAATTAGAGCCAAATTTTGAAACAACAGAGGCTGAGCTGAACTGAGCCATGGACAAAAGCACCACCATTTTACCCGGAAATGACTGGAAGGAATCACAAGGACTCATGTGCCACAGCCCATGATGCTAATTCAAGCGGCACCCTTGGAACCTGGAAAAGGTTTTGGTCTTTCCTTTAAGCTTGCTTTCTTTTCATGGCCATAAAGGGAAGCACTACTTTGCACAATAACACTTGTTTCTCTTGGTAAGTGGGCAGAATGTTCTCAGGTTCAAGAAGTAAGCAAGAGTTTTCTTAACAAACGGAGGTAGAGAGTCTCCCATCCTGAAAGTGTGGCCCATCAGAGTGGTAAAGGCCTCAAGAACCTAGAGATCTGGAGTAGAAATATAACCGCAACTAGGCTTTCCAACATTGAGTTTCCATGAGTTGAAGTTCACAAATGACTAACTCTTGGGGGTTATTAATGAATATATGGAATATTTTTTCCCTTAACTTAGGAGGCATGATTAAGGAGAACAACTGTTGGAGACGTCTGGGTAGCTCAGTTGGTTAAGCAGCTGAGCATCTGGCTCTTGGTTTAGGCTTATGTCATGATCTCAGGGTTGTGAGATCAAACCCCAAGTAGGGGTAGGACTCTGCACTCAGCACATAGTCTGTTTGGGGTTTTCTCTTTCTCCCTCTCTCTCTGATTGTGGATGCTGTCTCTTTCTCTCTCTCACTGAAACCTGGAGCTCTATGGGCCATAGGGCAAGGCTGGAAGCATAGCTTATGCTCTTGTGTGGGTAGGGCCCCATGTCACACTAAGGGGGTTATCTGGGAAAGCTAAGCAGGCAGTGTGCCTGGCCTCCCCTTCCTTGGTTTCCCCACTTCTTTGTTGTTGCTAGGCCAACTTCCTTTTTTATTTTTTGAAGAACTGAAGAATCCTACAAGCCTCCAAAATACACATACTTGAGTCCAGATACGCATCCATGCCATACTCGGACCCTTCCTGTCCAAGACCAGACTGTTTCACCCCACCAAAAGGGCACTCCACAGAGGAGATCAGTCCTTCATTAACAGCAAGCAAGCCAACTTCCAGCTGCTCTGCCACTCTGCAGATCTGGTCCCGGTCTGTCCCTACCTCGAGTCTAAGTTCAGGGAAGAATACACCAGAGAGGAAGAGTAGCAGCTCACTTACTCTCACAGGCACACAGATACACAGAGTATATCCGTATCTTCCCACTCAGACACAGGCCAGGATTCAAGAACCACAAACATATACAAACAATCACGTGTCCGGGCACTGGTCCACACAGGCACACCCACATACACTTGGGCACCTTGACCCTGCCCTGGGCAGAGACACAGAGACTGGGGGCAGGGCACTCTGCCTGCCCCATCGCTTGTTGACTTTCCATTTAATCTGTAACTTTTCCTTGCTCAGCCTTGCTTAGCAGGCGGACTGAGGATCCACCCCAGGATCCACCCCTAGACACTGGGTTTGGGAGGGTGAGGGTCATCGTAGCCTTGGGCCTCTGAAAAATGTTAACCTTCCACTCTCCAAAGCTGGCTAAATTCTTGCTACTTCCCCGCTCAAGTAGGAATTCCATCCCTCTGGTCGTGCTCACCCAGGTGGAGCCCTCAATCCCTGTGGACCCCCCCCCCCCCCAGAGTCAGACCTAGTCCCCTGAAAGATTTGACTTTCGGACTTCCAGAAGGCTTATTTAGAGGGTGGGACTTCCAAGGTGGGCCAGGTCATCTCTTCCAGCCCCTGCATGGGGCTAGGCCAACAACATGCAACCACAGTGCAAACCTTGGTCTTTGCTCTAGCAACTAGGTGCCCAGACAGAGAAAAGACTTCACAGCTTTGGCACCAATGGCTGAAAAGTTCATGGTCAAAGCTAGAGGATTTCCTCTTAATGGAAGCCTGATTCCAACCCCATGATTCCTCCTCAACTCCAGCCCCCATCCCCTTCAAGACACCCAGGGTGAGGCTGTGACGTAGGTGGGCCCAGCCACCCAGACACAGGCGTTTCAGCTCACCCCTCCTACCCTGCAAGAAAGGCTTTTTCTTTCTTCCCCTGGACTCTCTCTAGAGAAACCAAGATCATCCATCCCAAGTACCCAGCCCTTACTTCAAGGTCAAGTTCAGAAGGCGTCCCCTTCACCATCATGCCACACTGCTTGCCTCAGACTGAAGGAAAGCTGATCTGTTCTTCCCTTGTTTACAGCATCAAAAAGGACCAAGTTCCTGCCCACCCCCCTCAACAACTCTGAATGTCCCCCTACTTTGCTCAGTTGCCCTAATGTCCCTCAAAAATCCCAGCATCAGAGGAGGATTTAAGTTTGGACCAAAATCTTCTCAGCTTCTTCTTCTTCTTCACCATCCTCATCATGGCTCTAACTGATGAAGCTCTTACTCCATGCCAGACACCCCAAGCCTGTGAGGCAGGTCCCGTTGTCATCTCTATTTTACAGATGAGGAAATGCAGCAGCCTGGGCGGAGGAGAAGGAGGACTTATCCCTGCAGCTCCTATGTCTTTAAATGGAAAGACTCCTGATACCCGAGGCACCAATAATTCTGGCTTTGCCAATACTAAAGAAAAAATGTTAAGCAGCCATGCTCCTCCCCCTACCTCCCCCAAGGCACAGAACTTCTGGGAAGGCCCTGTTCCCATGACATGACTGAATTCCCAGTACTGAAGTAAGGGGGACAATATTTGCTGCGTTGACTAAAAATTAACCCAGTCTGTCTGTGCCCTCACCCTGTCCCAGAGAGACCCAAGAGCACAGTTTAGGAGCTCCCCAGTCCAAGCACCGATCTTCGTACTGTCCACTCCCCCAGATTCCATGGGTCAAGGGTCAGTCCACTGATGCAGAATTTTGGACTTCTGACGCACATGTTCCTTCCCACCCCCACCTCCGGGGGCCTGAGCAGTGTTAACCCACAACATTTCCTGGCTCAGAAAGCTGGGACAGGAGGGCTCTGGAGAGGTTAGGGGCAAAGGCTTAAGATGGAAGGAGAACACCTGCTCCTGGGGCACGTAGTAAGCAGCTGGACATAGCAGACCAAGGGAAGGGACATGCCATGTGACTGTCTGCCCCCAGTCACCTGCTGAAGCTTAGCTCTAAGAGGAAAAGGCAGAAAGAAGAGCCTGATACTCTCTGCCAAACTATTCCCAAGGCAAGAGGGTCCAAGTCTGGGGACCTAGGAGGGACACTGGCCTATTGACAGTGAAAGGTTAGAGAGAATAGTGGGGATAAGGGCTGAGCTCTGGCCATCTTGTCACACCAGAGACCCTGCAGGGCTGTTGCACAACTCTAGGGGGCACCTTTCACATGGTGCAGGGGAAGCTTCTGTGATGACTAGGAGGTGAGAAGGCACGGACACAGCTTGCCGAGTCGGTACCAAGTTTTCCCCAGGGTTCTCCAGGCTTGCCCTTTCCCTCTCCAGATCTTCGCATACCCTGCATGGGTGGAGGACAGGCAAGGAGGGAGGGGGTGGGCATTAGAGACCTGGACCCTGTAATCCCAAGGGGACATAAAGACCAATTCACATGATGTCCACAGGGCAATCACGAACTTCATACCATTTCTCCCAAAGCCTCTAGGGGATTAGATTTTCCCCCACTACAGGATGAGGTGCTCCTGCTCAGCCAGGGAGGAAGGGGTACTCAAGACCCTCTGAGAGCTCTTTTGTCCTGAGTTCAAGTCAGTGAGAGAGGAGAAGCACCCCATTCTAATCTGGTGCCAGATACATACGCACTGGCCAGTGAAGGATGGAGATATGAAGGAAAAGAGATCCCATTATACTCAGGGAACCAAGGGTTCAGCCCTCACTCCCAGTCTGGTCTGGTACCAGTTCCGCTCCTCTCCAGCACCTATGCCCCAGGATCAGTGCCTTACTCCCTCAGGACCACCACCCCCCGCCCCCCGCACCCCCCCGCCCCCCACTTCCCAGATGTGTCGGGTGCCAGGCTGGCATTTCTCCTAGCATGTTTTTTGCTGACCCATCTCTCACTGCCTAAGGACAGGAAGGGCAGAGAGGCCTGAGGCCCAGACCCCTGGGGTCCACCTCCTTCCTGTTTTCCCTGCATCCTGCTTTCCTCCACTAACAAGCTGCAGAGGATTGAGGAAGTGGACGGTCTGGGACCCGAGGCAGGAAGCTCGGGGCCAGAGTCCCAGCATCCGGACTGCAACAATGGAAGCTTCAAGCACCAGGAAAAGAGACAGACACAGACAGAGTCACAGGGAGAGCAAAACAGTCAGAGAGGGAACAAGAAACAGAGGCAGAGATACAGAAAAGCAGACAGAGAGAATCCAAAAGTAACAGAAAGATAGGAACAAAGACAGAACGAGCAACAGTGACAGAGACACAAAGAGAAAGAGCAACAGAAAGAGGCTGAGGAGAAAGTGAGAGAAGCAGGACAACAAAAGCAGAAAGGGAACAACGTAGAGAAAGAGAAACTGATAACAGGCAGAAGACACTGGGGAAAGGAGAACCAAGGAGAACTCAGGCCTGTTGGTAGTGAAACTAGAGACAGCGAGATGTCGCAGGAAATAACAAAAGAATACGAACGACTGAGAACGATTAGAAGGAGAAACTGAGAGGCTCACTGAAAAATGGAAAAAGAGAAAGTGTAAGAATGAGTTTAGAGCAAAGGGCCTCCCCCCCCCCCTCCCCCCCCCCCCCTCCCCCCCCCCCCCCTCCCTCTCTCTCCCCCTCTTTCTCCTTTCTCTACTCCCTATCCCGCACCGTTAGGTTTCTACAGCTCTGGGCTGGGAGCCAAGACTTGCTTCTCTTCCGCCACCTCAGATGACACCTGCCAGGGGAGAGGAGCGGGGTGCCCATATACCAGAGCAGGATGAGGTGCCCAGGCCTGGCAGAGAGACCTCTGTCTTCCCAATACCTCTCAAACAGCTAGGTGAGCTGCCTAGGGGCTTTGGGGAGGGGCAACTCTGATGCCCCCCACCACCAAAGCCCCTCTGATCTGCATGTCCCACTCCACCCCACCCCACCTCAATGTCAAAAGGCTTCTTAGACCCCTTGGGTTTCAAGTGTGGCCAGGACGAGGGACATTCCAGGATCAGGAACAGAAAGCCGCCACCCCTGCCAGCCCCATCCTCTAGTTATCTGACCCCAAGCCGCTCACTTGCAGGCTGCTGGCTGGACCAGGTCAGGCTATGTTCCACTCCTGCAGCAGCAACCAGGACTACCACCGAGACCTCTCTTCCCAAATAGGCACCCTTGGGAGGTTTGAGATGGAGGGCTGGGACAGTCTTCCTTGCTGGTGGCAACAGGCTGCTAGGGACTCTACAGCAGTTTCCCTGGGTGAGCCTGTCCCATGCCATTCCAGCCCTGCCAGGTACCTGTCTCCTTAACTCACGAAAGATTTTCAAGGGCTTTTCGGACTAGCTTGAAAGGGGAAGGGGTGTCTGGGAGAGGAGAACACCAGGTAGGGCACGCAAGGACAGGGGCACCTTACCAGAGGGCTGCAGGCTTTCCTGGATGGCCTCGATCTCCGCCAGCTCCATGCACACGCCCTGCCCGTGCATCAGCGTGTGCAGGGGCTTCTCCACCCCCCGGGGCGGGTAGCAGCGCAGGCCCGAGCCACAGCGAGGGGTATACACCCCGCAGGGCATCCCCTTGCCCAGGGCGCAAGTGGCGCAACAGCCGCAGCCAGGCTCCCGCACCAGCTCCTCGCAGCCCACGGGGGGGCGGCAGCGCGCCAGCTTCTCCTCGGAGCAGGGCGGGCAGTGAATGGCTTCGTCGCCCAGGCTCGGCCCGGGCCCGGCGGCCAGCAGCAGCGCGGCCACGAGGCAGAGGGGCAGCATGACCGAGCTAGGACGGGGGCGCGGGCGCGGGGCGCGGGAGCTGAGAACGCGCGCGCAGACTGGCAGCAGGGACCCAGGGAGACCGCGCCTGGCGCGCCTGGAGGACCCGACCCGGAGGGCGCGGGGAGACGGGGCGGCCCCGCGGGCGGACAGGGACGGAGCCAGGGAAGTTAGCAAGCGGACGGGAGGGGAGCGAGCCTGGCCGCCGATGCGCTGCGCCGCATCCTCGGCCGGGCCCAGGCAGCGGGCGGTGGGGCAGGGGGGCAGGGGGCTGAGCGGCTGCTTGGGACCGGCTCCCCCGGACTTTATACCGGCCCCTGGCCACACCCCCAGAGCCTTCCCAGAGGTGGGGGAGCGGGGGCGCCGGGGGGAGAGGGAGAGGCGGCCGTTAGGGGGAGGGGGCGCTGTCCTGAGTCGCCGCCGCCGCCGCCGCCGCCGCCGCCGCTACAACATCTGAAAGTCCTTTTCTGCCGCAGAAGGAAGCGGAGCAGTTTGGAAGCCGTGGCAGGCGCCGAGAGCGCCTCTGAACCGGAGTCTGGGAGGGGAGAGAAAGGAGAGGAGACGCCAAGGGGCTGCTCTTTGGACCCCTCCTCCGACCTTGGAGGATTCCTCCCCTTCCCCTCCAAGGCGGCTGCAGCCCCACCCCCCGCCCTCCAAGAACGCGACCTCCTAGCCCAGACTCCCGGCTCCGCGATTCAGTCTCCCGGGCCAGAGTCCTTTCCACCACCACCCCCAGTGCTTCCAGTCCCAACCACTGGAGACCAAGTCGGGTGAAGCGGGGAAAGGGAAGCAAGCACCCAACGAGGGACCCAGAAGGGCTTCATGGCCCTAAGAAGTTAGTAAGCTCTCTTCCCACTTGCCCTTCCAACTCCCCGCCCCGGCCGCGCGCGCCCTGTCTCCGCGGGGCTCATCTGGGTCCTGATATGCTCTACCTTCCTGAGAACTGAATCCACCGAACTCCTGGAGAAGGAGGTGCCCAACCTCTTCTTCCTCCAGGATGCTTGCTTCTACTGCCCGACTCCTTCCCCAGAGGAGGACTGGCTGGGGAGATTGCCACTCTCAGTGTGCAAACTGTGCATAGCACAACTCCAGGGGGCAACATTTCTCTTGTGGGCATTGTAGGTTTGTGTAGCTGTTAAGACAGTTTTCCAGCAGAGGGCAGTCAAGCATTTCGAGGAAGGGGTGCCTTCTAATTCAGCCAGCATTGTGCGTGGGGCTGGCTAGGCCCTCTGTGATATCCTATTGGTGCCTGTTTCCCTCACCCTTCCCTCAGTCCTGCTGCGATCCAGAGAGACCTGGAGTAACATTTGAGTAGAGACCCATCTCCTAGGTTCTCTCTCTGGTCCCGCAGGTACTCACCGGTCCTCCCCCACAAAGGCTTCTCCTGTCCTGGACCTGGTTTCAGGGTAAGAGTGCCTGTCAGGGCACAATCAGTGACACACTATGGACTTTTTTTTTTTTTTTTTTTTTTTTTTTTTGGCTTGGCTTGGCTTGGCTTGGCTTGGCTTGGCTTGGCTTGACTTAGCCTAGAAAGCGGCAAGGCAGCCAAGCCAAGTGCAGATCAGAGACTGTTTTCCTGCTTCCTACTTCCTTTCCCAAGGCAGCAGTCTTTCATTTCAGTCTCACAGCCTTTAGGCCCTCTCTTACTTTCTCCAAGTGTAGACTGTCCAGGTGATAGTAGGAAGAGAGGAGCTAGAAGCTGAACTTGCCTGGACAGAACCAAAAAGTTGCAAACTGACGGCACCTACTGGCAATCATCAAGACTGCAGAAGGTCTGGAGAGCTCTGGCAGGGGACAAGATTGTACAATCCTCTCCCTGCCATCTCGCAGACATATTGGGGTCTCTTCTGTCTTGGAGCACAGCAAAAAGAGCCAGGATCCTCATGTCCCTGGGGGAAGCCCAGCCTGTCCCTGATTCAGAAAACTTCCCCCAGCCCTATCCCCCTCAATCATCTTGAACCCATTTCTGCCACTAACTTATTGTGTGAAGTTGGACACCACTCCTTGGAGTTTGAATGTCCCTAACTGTAAAATAGAGGTAGGTCATCTCCACCTATTCTGCCTCTTAAAGCTCTTATGAGAGTAAAATGGGATCAGAAAGGACAGTTCTGGGGCGCCTGGGTGGCTCAGTGGGTTAAAGCCTCTGCCTTCGGCTCAGGTCATGATCCCAGGGTCCTGGGATCGAGCCCCACATCGGGCTCTCTGCTCAGCAGGGAGTCTGCTTCCCCCTCTCTCTCTGTCTGCTTCTCTGCCTACTTGTGATCTCTGTCAAATAAATAAATAAAATCTTTAAAAAAAAAAAAAAGAAAGAAAGGACAGTTCTGATACCAATGCCAGACTTGCCTCATAGACAGCAAACTTGGGAGAGCTAAAGACACTGGGACGCGGAGGAAAGCGTGCAGGAGAGGCTGGACTCAGAGCAGAAAAGTACCTGAGGTGAAGCATGAGTGCAGGTGTGAGAAATCTAGAAAGGTTTCCAGGTGAGACAGGTGCCCAGACCTCTACCCCAGCAACCCCTATCCATCTGCTGGTGCCCACCCACCACCCCACATCACTGTCTGGGATAATTTCAAGGAAGCAGAAAAATAGACATAAGTAGGCCATCCAAGCACCTCCCCATCATTCGTGCAACACATATTTACTGGACAGTGATTTGCGCAGGCTTTGTGCTACATACTGAGGACACAGAGATGACCAAGATCACTCTCTGCCTTCAAGAAGCTCACTGCCTAGTGAGGGGGGACAGGCATATAAATAAAATGAACCTAAGAAGTGTGCAGGTGCCCTGGGAGACATTCGTGTGGGGCACCATGGGGACCCAGACGCATAAGTGGTCAGTTCTACAACCAAGGCATGGAAAAGCTTCACAGAAAAGGTGACTGATGAGCCAACCATCTGCCACGCTAGAGTAAAAAGCACTGGTATTAGCATTAGGCTGACCTGGATTCTAATCCCAGCTTTGCCACTGGACTCACTAGGGAATCTGAAACAACTTACTCTGAGCTCACTGTTCTTACCTGGAAAATGGGGCTTTGTGATAAGAAAGATAAAAGCGTAAGGAGGGAAGAGAGAGAAAGACTAGATTGTGCAAATTGTCCAGCCTACAGGGGCACTGAGTGTTTGCTCCTTCCTATCAGCCACCCTGCTGGAAACTAAGGATCTTTGTCATCCTGCACCCCCCACCCCCAGCCCCGGCGGACTGGAGGCTCTCAGAGGACTAGAGATTTAGTGTCCTCCTTGGGCTTGCTGGTGCCTGGGGATAGGCTACATAAAGGGCACAGGATTTGGAATGAGAAGACCTGGGTTCAAGTTGTAGCACAGCTGCTTAAGAGCTATGTGACCTTGGATACCCACTTAATGTCTGGAAGGGTCATTTCATCCTCTATTTTAAAAAGAGAAAAAAAAAAATCTGAATTCAGTTCTTCTGTGTTTTTTACATGCTCCTGAAACAAAGATATAACTTAAAAAATTAACCTTAAAAACATATCATAAAAATAAGAAAAAAAGAGCAAGAGAGGTAATTGGGCTTACCCCACAGGATGATTTCAAGAGAAAATGAGACAATGGATAAGAAAGGGTTCTGGAACCCAAGAAATGGGGTACAGAGGCTGCTCATTGATTTTCTCCAAATGATTGCTGCTTCCTTGAGGACTGAGAGCACCTCCAGGAGCCCCCGGAGACAGAAACATCGCCTTTCTTCCCTGTCATCTGTTCCAGCCCAGGGCTCTACCAGAAAAGGAACCTGTTTGGGGCACCGGGGTGGCTCAGTTGGAAGATCATGCAATTCTTGATTTCGAGATTGTGAGTTCCAGCCTCACACTGGATTACTGAAAAAGAAAGTAAACTTTTTAAAAAGAAAAAGAACCCCTGCCTCCCTCTCGCATCCTTGTCTGTCCCTAAGCTCCTGCGTACTCAGGATGCCAGGAAGATGCTACGGATGGAGAAGTGAGAATGATCCCCACTCCCCGCCCACTTCTTCCAGCCCACAATCTCCTTGGCTTGTTGCTTAGAGTCTAATTAGGCTCCTTGTTTGTTCAGTTTCAAAACTCTACTGCGTTCAGGATGGGCTTCTTAGAGAATTGACAGTCCTGCCTTCAAGCTACCCCCAATCTCATGGGCTTGTCCTATAGAGTGTCTTGTCTGATGGAGTAGGCAAAATATGCATAATAATGAAGGTTAACACTTGATGAGCATGAGTCGTGTGCTAGTCGGTTCCAAGTGCACTTCACAACAATCTCATGAAGTAGGGGCTATCATTATCCCCTTTTTAAGACAGGGAAACTAAGGCACAGAAAGATATGTAACTTACTTAAGTCACACAGCAAGTAAGTCAAAGAACAGGGTTCTGAACCCCACCAGTCCTGCTCCAGAGTTTATATGATAAACCTTTATGTTTCACAGCCTTCTGAAAGAGCTGTCAGAAGTATCCTAAACAAATGCCAAGGGCAAAAGACTATTGTAGAGAGTGCAAGATGGGTGTAGGGGGTCAGAGTGGAGGAGGCGGTAGCAGAGAAATAGGCCCCAGGCCTCCCCATACCTTTGGCTTCCCAGCCCTTCCCTGGTTGCCCTGGACTTCCCACAGTGCCCAAACTGAGTAGGGGGCTCAACTCCCCTCCATGTCTGCTGATGTCCAGACCCCAGGGAGAACATCCTTCACAGTCACTCCAGGTGTGAGCTGAGCAATGGCCCATCAGTACAGCTGCCTCCTTGTGCACCAGGGCCCCATACTTGGAGAGATCAGATCAAGAGAGCTAGAGTCTCCATAGAGACCCCACAGTGCAGAGGGAAATCTGGTTCAGGAGCTAGAGCCTGGGTCCTTTCCTCAGGACATGTGGCTCCAGAAATGAACTCCCAGACAGAGGATGCAGAAGGAACAGGAGAGCCCATCTGTAGTTGGACTGGGCAGGATTCAGTGTCTTATCTCCAATCCAACCAGCTCCACTACTTGCCAGCTTTGTGACCACTTCCCCTTCCTCAGCTTCAGTTTTCCATCTGTAAAATGGGGGAGGGGAATACATTGAATTGGGAACCCCCTTCCAGCTTGGGCAGTTGAGGAATCTAGAACCTCTGGAGTCTTTACACGGTCCTAGACCCCAGGCCAGCATGGCTCCCAACACTCCAGAGTTTGCGCCAAGACAATTGGCACCCGTGGAATCACTTTCTCATTAACTCATCAGCCAAAGCCTGTGTAGGAGGCAAGTCAAGGGAATGATGTTGGGTCCTTTGAGAGTTCTGTCACCGCCCAGAAAGGTGATGAGTTTCACCAAAGGGCACACAGCTAGTAATTAATAGAACCAAGATTTAATATATTTATATTAATATTTTATTAACACGTATTATAAATATATTATATATAATACATATTTTATATATATATATAAATATATTTACTACCTGCTACAGACTTAGTGCCCTGAGCCAGGCTGCCTCTGCTGCCAGAGCATTTCCAGTGAGCCATGGGCTCAAGGAAGGCGTGAGTGGGAGGAAAGGGAAGTACAACCTGGGAGAATCTATACAGACAACACTTGCAAAAGTACCGATACAGAGGGCACTCTGGGAGGAGGGTGACAGATGTTAGAAAGCCCCCTCGACAGCTGCTGAATAAAAGAACAGCATACCTGTTTGCCAGGGTGCCTCTTGGCCTGACAGATCAGAAGCCCAGAATCAGAATAGACCCCAGGTTCTTCTCCCACATTCTCTGGAGGGCCACTAGGTCCTACCTTTTACTCCCCCAACCATGGAGAACAAAGTGTTACCTACCTCTTACCTACTTCTTAGAAAACTCCCAAAAGACTCTACTAAGGAACTGCTGAGCCCAGAGTGACCCCTTAAATGGGCTCTAAGCTTAGAGAGACCCCACAGACTCCTCTGACTTAGCAAAAACCCCAGAAAGAGGTCCTGGGATCCAGAAAAATCCCCAACATCCATACACACGTGGGCTCATATTCCCCGGCTACACAACCCCTCTTTCTACACCAGCACTCAAAATTCACAAATATCCACTGTCGTGCCTTCTCTCTATTTCCAGACCTCTCTTCTGGCCCCCTCATCCATGCCAAGAGCCAGAATCTCTTCACACCCATCTTTATGCCTCATCCTTTCTGTCCTACCATCCCTGCCCACTTCACCCCAGGCTTCCTCTTTTCCTCACACAGGAGAACATCCTGACCTGAGGGCCTCCCAAACTTGGTGGGAACCAGGCCTCCCAACCCTACTGGGGAAAGTGGTGAAGGGGCCTCCAGGAAAGGTGAGTGGATCGTGCAAGAGGAAGGGGAAAGGAGCAACTGTGGCCTCCATTCCTCATCTGCAAAATGGGAATGATACCTGCACTCCTAGGGTTGTCAGGACAAGCTTACAGAGTGCTTGCTTTCACCTCATTTAATAAATAGATATGAAAAAACATACTGAGATACCACTTTATAGCCACCAGATTGGTAAAAATTTTAAATGCTGACAGTGCCAAGTATGAAATAAGGGACTCTCATATAATGCCAGTAAGAAAACAAAGTTGTACAACTGCTTGAAAGCAACCAACAATTCTACCCTGAGATATATACCCACTAGAAATGTATGCATGTGTGTGTGCGTGTTTGTATTCCAAAACACATATACAGTGGTCATAGCAGCATTATTCAGAATAGCCAAACACTGGGATCAACAGTGGAATGGATGAATCTATAGTTGAATAAACTATTGCTCTACCAACAGCATAGAGGAATCACAAAGCAAGCAAAAGATTGCTACTGTAGGATTGTCTTTCCATAGAATTCAAGAACAGGAAAACTAAGCTATGGTTCAGAAATTACGATAGGGGTTACTTTTGGGGAGAATGGAAGTTACTAGAAAGTGCCTCATGGGGTACAGGTGATGTTTATTATTTTGTTACATAGTATATTTACCATATGAACACTCATTGAGCTAAACATTTCTTATTTCTACACTCTTCTGTATGTACTTTCATTTTTAACTTTCATTATTTTAAAGATCTTATTTACTTATTTATTTATCTATTTATTTGAAAGAGAGAGAGTGAGAGAGCACAAGCAGGGGAGCAGCAGAGAGAGAGGGATAAGCGGACTCCCCATTGAGCCAGACGAGGGGCTCCATCCCAAGATCCGGGAAATTATGACCTGAGCTGAAGGCAGACACTTAATCGACTGAGCCACCCAGGCGCCCTTTAATTTTTTTAAGAAAAAACTTCTTTGTTTATTTTTTTAAAGACTGCTGGCTTTCAAGTAGCCTGCCTGGACTGGATTCTTGGCAGTAGGTTTAGGCTAAGTTAGCACACCTCTCCGTGCCTCAGAATCCTCAGCTTTCACGTTAACTGACTATTATATAGAGTGGCTATAATGATTAAATGAATGAATCTGTATAAAACACTTACCATAGTGCCTACTATATAGGAAGTACCCAGAAGGTGTTGGTCATTAGCCATGACCAATCAAGTGAGTGAGATGAAGAGCTTGGAGCCAAAATGCCTGCACTGAAACCTGGATTTGCCATTTACCTGCTCTATAACTTTGGCCAAGTGACACCCTCCCTCTTATCCTTAAATACCCTCGGTTGTGAAGGAGGGCTAATGGCAGCCCAGCCTGATAGGGCTGTATGAGAACTTACAGAAACAATGCAAAGAGGCACTGAGCACAGGGCCCGCCACAGAGTAAGTCTCAACCATGCCAGCCATTATTAGTATTATTATCACCATGGTAACCTAGACCCATTGTATAGATGGTCCTCCAGGTAGTAAAAAGACTGGCTTAAGGCCACATGCAATTAAATGTGCTTTGAACCCATTTGTCCAGGCTCCAACTGGCACCCCCACACCACCTATAGAGGCACCATAGCCTTGAAGAGTTTTGCCCAAACCCAAATAGCACCTCTTGCTCCTGCTGGCCTCCCTTTTGCAGCTGAAGCTCTTATCTTCCTAGCCCCAGTTTTCGGGGTTCTGTGCTCCCACAGGCTGTTGTGCCTTCCCTGCCTGCCCAGTTCTAGCAAAAATCTGATCATTCTGGTACCGTCCATTGGAATGCTGGTGATGCAGCCTAGAACCCAGATCTAGCCCCACCTGTGGGAAGAGAGGGTCTCAAAGAGAGCCACATTGCCCATGCCAGGGCCCTCTTCTGCTGCAGTCTTTGATTTTCCTTGTCCCCAAAGAGGTAGGGAGAGTCCTATAGATGGCCAGTGAGGGCTGGAGAGAACTTGAGGGCAAAGGGACAGGCTGAGTGAGCCCAGAAAGAAGGGCCATCCTGCCTGGAGCCCCTAATTCACATAGCCTCCACCTTGCCTCTCCTGAAACCTGGATTCCTCCCACCCTCACCCACTCAGTCATCACTGTTTCCAGAGGCTTGATATTTGGAGCCAGTAATCTTCAAGATCTGTGCAATCTGTTCCTCACCCCCACCCAATCTTTATGATCTAAAAAGCAGGAGAAGTTGGGCCCCAAGCCAGGGGAAAGGCAGGCTGCCTGCAATGGAGAATTTTGCCCTCAGGTTAGAGTACACAAGCTGTGAGGCAGAGAGCTCTAGTCTTGCAGTCAAAGCTAGGGGTTCAAATCCCAGCTCCGTCTTTATAAGCCATGTACCATGTGCTTTTCTCTTCACCATGATGATCCTCAATTTCTTCATCTGTAAAAATAGGGATGTCAGTCCCTACTTCACCCTAAAAGGCTCTTAAGGAGCATTGGGTGAGGCTACTACCTATATAAGTGTCAGGATATGTATACCTGAAAACAGGTTACCAATGATTGGTGTCGTTATTGTGACCTTTTTTGATTCTAAGATTCTATGATCCTTTGAGGTGGAAGGATAGAAAGAAGGGGAGAGAATAAGGCCAAGAGAGGAAGGGACTGAATAAGGAGTAGGACACAGAGATGGAAGGCAGAGAAAGATGAGTAGATGTGATGAAATGAAGAACTTGGAGAGATGGGAGAGATTTATAGATAGTTATGAGACCAAAGATTCGCAGTCCAGACTCCCCCTCTCCATTCATTCATTCCTTCATTCACTCATTCTGCAGCTCCAGGTGACCTCTTCCTCAGATCAGATCCCTGGGGTTAACAAACCAAAGTCAGAGGTAGGGAAGCAGCTAGCTCCTAGGAATGCCTGTCCTCTCCCACTACCCCCACCCTGACTCTCATTAAGGAATGGGACAGGGATCCCAGTGGACAGGGTTCAGAGAACTCATTGTTTGATGGTGTTGGAAAACCCACACATCAGAATTGGTATCGGAATCATAGAAGACTTTCGGGTGGGGCCCAGAAAGAGAGGAGGAACCCCATTCTTTATGGAGACTTTATTACAGACGCATGATTAATTAAATCATTGGCCATTGGTGATTGAACTCAATTTCCAGCACTTCTCCCCTCCTCAGAGGTAGGGTTTTGGAACTGTTCCCACTCTCTGATCCCTGGGGTGGCTCCCTGGCAACCAGCCCCCATCCCCAGGTTACCTAGGGGCTTTCTAAAAGTTGCCTCATTAACATAACAAAAGACACATTTATGGCTCTGATCGCTTCGGAAATTCCAAGCGTTTTAGCTCTGTGCCAGGATCAAAGAAAGACCAAAATATTTCTTATCACAACATCACACCTCCCAAGGACATTTTCTGGGATTTACGCCAATTTCAGAACTGTGTAGAAGATGACAGGTCCAGGGGTGCCTGAGTGGCTTAGTCAGTTAAGCGTCTACCTTCGATTCAGGCCATGATCCTGGGGGTCATGAGATCCAGCTCCAGGTCACTTCTTCCTCTCCTTCATTCTTCCCCTTTCTCTCTTTCTTTCAAATGAATAAATTTAAAAAATCTTTTAAAAAAATGTGATTGGTCCAGGTGATCACATTCCCCACCACATTAGGAGACATACTAACTTTTTCACCCCATCCTCCAGACCAGCTTGTTGCCCCATTGCTGCCACCTGCAGTTATATCTCTCTCTGGGCCTCAGTTTCCCCATCTGTACAATGAGAAGGTTGGTAATCTAAGAGCCAGTTTGAATCTCCTCTCTTCCAAGGAGATCCAACTCTGCTCCTGTCATATATTCTAGATGTGTCTGTTTTGTTGGACCCCCTGAATGTCAGGTAAGTTCCTGTCTGGGTAGGAATTTCAGGAACTCTGGGAACTTTGGGGATGACAGTGGGGGTGGGATAGGGGAACAGAAGGAAGATTGAGAAACTGGACCAACCTAGAAAACTCACTCTCCCATTCCCACTTCTACCTCTATTACGTGCCCTTCTGTCCCAACAGGGAAAGCAAAGGGAGAGGAGCACCCCAGGACTAGACTCCTGGCTCTACTGATGAGAAGGGGCCTATGGAGAGCCCAGGACCCCCTAATCCTCCAGGGCCCCCAGCTATCCCTAGCCTCTTAGCACATCCCTGTAGCCCCAGATCAGCCTCATTTTTGAAGGGAGAAGTCAGACCAGAGGTAAAGGGTAGACGGTGTATGGGTGGTGGGAGGTGAGTGGTAAGTAGATGGTGGGGTGGGTGGAAAAACAGGTAGATGGTTCGTGGGTGGGAGGGTAAGTGGTGGATGGGGCTAGATGAATGGTACGTAAGTAGAGAAGGTAATGGGTAAGTGGTCAATGGATGAGAAATGATAGTGTTCTTTGGGTAGAAGGCTGGTTGAGTCCTTTGAGTCAGGGGCTGGGGCAAAGTTGGCAACAGGAATCTCAAACTGAGAACCCAGATTCCTTCTAAGACATCCTCTATATGTGTGTCCAAGTACTGTAATAGGGCCTTGAACCCAGAATTAATGATTCTGTGGGTGATTCAGTTAATGTCTCTCCCCCAGGATATCTCAAAAATCTCTAAATAATTCCAGGGCCATGGGCACTTTCCCATGTACACATTTTATTCCATCACAGTTTCTGGCTTGGCTGCATTGCCTTTCCCTACAAGAGTCCCCCACACCCAAAATATACATTGCCAGCTCTGTGGTTCACCACCATCCTTCCTGCCTCTCATTCCAGGAGCAAGATAGAATTGGACCTCCTGGTCCCCCTGGTTGCCAAGGGTTTCCAGAACCCCCAGGACCTCAGGACTTCCTTGCCATGAAGACTCCCAAGACCACTGTGGATACCTAGGGACTGGGACTGATGGGCTTGAAGGAACCCCAGGGACACTGGGCCTTCCTGGACCTGGGGTTACCCTGGCCCTTCAAGGTTGCCAGGCCCATATCGGCTCCCATGGAGCTCAAGGACTAGTGCGACCCTCTGCGTAAGGATCTCTTCCAGGGGGCACCTGGGTAGTTCAATCAGTTAGGTCTCTGACTTTTGATTTCAGCTTGGGTCATGATCTCAGTGTCATGAGATTGAGCCCCAAGTCAGGCTCTTCACTGGGAGTGGAGCCTACTTGGGATTATCTCTCTCTCCTTCTCCCTGTGCCCCTCCGACCCCATCTCTCTCTCTCTCTCTCTTAAAAAAACAAACAAACAAACAAACAAAAAAACAGCCTCCTCCAGACCAGCCAACCCAGCCTGGTCCACAGGTGAGAAGAAGTTCCACTCTAGGGGCACCTGGCTGGCTAAGTTAGTAAAGCATATGTCTCTTGATCTCAGGGTTGTGAGTTCAAGCCCCATGTTGGGTGTGGAGCCTACTTAAAGAAAATACCTTCAAATCTCCTTTCCTTTATAAAAAATAAAGAAGAAGAAAAAGAAGAGGAGAAGAAAACCCACCCTAGCCCAGTTCCTCTATTCCAGGCCTTCCTGCATCCTCCATAAACATTCTTTTTAACTTCTTTCCAGGGATGCTCACTTTTTAGCCAGCTGCCCTATTGCTATAACTAGAATGTGAGTTATTAGACGTTAACAACTCTGCACTTCTTTCCTCTTCTTCCCTCTATTTCTTTACTCCCTCTGTCCTTTTCTTTAGCAACCCCTCTCCCATCCTTCCCTACACCCTTTCCTATAATAAATGTGCTCACATGGAAGACACAGTGTTCATACATCCTGTGTGGTCTGGGGCTGGCACATGATATATACTCAATTACACTTGTTGATTCACTGACCCTCTACCCCTCCTCTGCTTGTATCTCTCTCCCCTTAGGGGTCTTCCCCTAGAGCTAATCATTTGTCTCATCCTATGTCCTTCCCCCACTTCCTACTACAGAGCCAAAAGGGAAAGAGAGGCTCAATAAGTGGCCCAGTTTTGCCTGGAGAAAGAAACTTGCAGGGGCCTCCTAGAGCCCCAGGTCCAAATGGGAAAAAGGATCCATGCTTAGATGGCTTTTCCTGAGAGAAGAGGCCAGAGCATCCCTCCTTCATGGCTGTTCTTCCTCTTTCTCTTTTTCTTATTTTCCTCCCTGAAGGAATATCCTCATATGCCTCTTAAGTCTCACCTTCCATCATTAATTCTTTTAGCTTTGAGGAGGCAGTGTGTATAGTCAAAAGACTGGGAATTGCATGTAATCTTGGGCACTTGGGCATGTCACTTCTTATATGTCAGTGAAGCTTATGAAAATATTTTTATTTTCTCTGGATAAATGATTCCAGGTGCCTCCCTTACTTGTTCTTCTCTCATCTGTTTGCTCAAAATTTAAGTCATCGGCAATACTGTGTCATTCCCTCATTCCTTCCCCTGTTCTACCCCTCTCAAAGTGCTCTGACATGACTGGATTCTCTCCTGCCTCTTCCCTGCTGCCCCCAGTACTGCCATGACCACCCGCCCAAGACATACTTTCTGCCTCCTGGTAGCTTCAATTAAGAGAAGTAGGAGAGTATCTGCAGAGACCCTCTGTGACTGCCCTGTCTGTACTACAGACAGAGACTTGGTCTAAAATCTCTGTGTTGAGCTCAGGTTAGACACACTGATGTAGGAGCCCCTCACCTGTCCATACCCCCAGCTCACCTTATCCCTAGAAGTGATATAGGAAGACTAGAACAACCAAGAGAAGGTTTGGAAGTAAGGGGCTTGTGAATGAGGTTGCTTGGACTTTCTCATTACCCACTCCAGTTGGGAGCAGGGTTCATTCAGCCTAGTGCAGAATTCTCTTCCTCCCCTTTCACCTCATGGGGATACAGCCTTATTCCAGAACAGTCTCCTCAAGTAGAACTCTTGCAGCTGATCCTTTCTGTCCCCTCTGGGTTTTCATTCCATCAGCTCTCTCACTGAATCTTTGAGTTCAAGGTGCAAAAGCCCTGGGACAGTCCCATTGTCCCCAAGGGCAGCCCAGCTAGTGTCAACCATGGCTACTCAGTCTTCAACTGAATCCCAAAGGGATGGTGCAAACTGTTGGTACAGTGGGTCCCAGCTTCCAGCGGGTAGTAAACAGAGGCATGTGTGGACCTTTCCTTTCACTTTGGAGTTTGACTTTATTAGGCTATCCCTCCAAAGTTGTGCATCCTGCATAAGGGGGTCTGCGGCTGGGTATGCTCCCCCCAGGTGGACAATGATAGTACTGATAGCATTCACAGAGAGTCTTGGGGAGGGGGCATTGAAGAACTAGGTGTTGAGGCTTCCAAAGGGGCAGACAAATCCCTGCCTTCAGAAGAGCTTGTGAGCCAAAGAGGGAGACCTGCAGGTAAACCCACCATGATCAGTATTATGTAACACAGAGAAATGTTCTAGATGCCAAGAAAACAGAGAAGAGCCCAGAATGGGTGGTTAGGGTGATGTTGAATCTGTGTCTTGAAAGATAAGTAGAATTTTACAATCTTGGGCGCCTGGATGGCTCACTTGGTTGGGCAACTGCCTTCAGCTCGGGTTGTGATCCCAGAGTCCCGGGATCGAGTCCCACATAGGGCTCCCAGCTCCATGGGGAGTCTGCTTCTCCCTCTGACCTTCTCCCCTCTCATGCTCTCTCTCAAATAAATAAATAAAATCTTTAAAAAAAAAAATTTTAAAACCTTGAGGAAATTACCTAACCCCTCTAATCCTCAGTTTCCTCAGTATAAAGTGTTGATATAAAGATTAGGGTGGAAATTATGTAGAGTGCTTAATACTGTGTCTAGTACATAATTGGCACTCAGAAAATTTATATGTAATAGGATTTGGTTTTAGGAATTGGCTCTGATAGTGGGGTCTGGCAGGTCTGCTATCTGTAGGCAGACTGGCAACTGGAGACTTATGGAATTTCTCTTCCAGTCCTGAGGCAGAATTCTTTTTTTTTTTTTTTTTTTTAGATTTTATTTATTTATTTGACAGAGAGAAATCACAAGTAAGCAGAGAGGCAGGCAGAGAGAGGAGGAAGCAGGCTCCCCGCAGAGCAGAGAGCCCGATGCGGGGCTCGATCGATCCCAGGACCCTGGGATCATGACCCGAGCCAAAGGCAGAGGCTTTAACCCACTGAGCCACCCAGGCGCCCCCGAAATTCTTTCTTTTCTGACAAACCTCCCTTTTTTTTCTCCTAAGGCCCTCAACTGATTGGATGAGGCCCATCAACATTACAGAGGCATTATAGGGGCATTACAAGCCTTTTTCTTTTTTTTTCTTAGAAGTGTTTTTCTTAAAGTCACCAGATTTTAAATGCTAATTACACCTACAAAGTAATTTCACTGCAACATCTAGATTACTGTTTGACCAAACTACTAGATGCCATAACCTAACCAAGTTGACATAGAAAATTAACCATCACAGAGGTCATTTCAAGCAGACACTACTCCAGAGAGGGACGATGGCACATTTTTCTGCTTGGTTATGTTTTCTGAAAAATCACTCTTTGTTAAATAAGTAAAATATTAATGTTAAATAAGACAACGTTTGAGGGGTACCTGGGTGGCTCAGTGGTTTAAAGCCTCTGTCTTCAGCTCAGGTCATGATCCCAGGGTCCTGGGATCAAGCCCTGCATCGGGCTCTCTGCTCAGTGGGGAGCTTGCTTCCTCCTTTCTCTCTGCCTACTGTGATCTCTGTCAAATAAATAAATAAAATCTTTTTAAAAATAAATAAATAAATAAAAAATAAGACAATGTTTGAATATGATAAAAAATTTAGAGCACGATTTATGGAAACAAACTCCTAGGTAAAATCACCCTAACATCTTTTTTTTATTATTATTATTTTTTTTTTTTTTGACAGACAGAGATTCCAAGTAGGCAGAGAGGCAGGCAGAGAGAGAGAGGGACGCAGGCTCCCCACTGAGCGGAGAGCCCAATGCGGGGCTCAATCCCAGGACCCTGAGATCATGACCCAAGCCGAAGGCAGAGGCCCAACCCACTGAGCCGCCCAGGCGCCCCTCACCCTAACATCTTAAAGTCAGAAGGATCTTATAGCTCATTGAGTCCAACCCTCACTCTGGAGAGATCTCTCTTACAACATATCTGGAAAGTGGTCATCTAGACTCTTCAGCAGTCCAGTGGTAGAAGTTCCTATGTCCTCAGAATGTCCATTCTTGCATAGCTCTAATTGGAAACTTTTTCTTCACATGGTACTTTCTTATATCAACACCTCTCCTATTAATTGTTCCTTTTTATAGGAACAATTTTTTGTCTTACCAAAGACAAATCTCATCCTGGATTTTTCCCATCCTGAACTAGAATACTTCCTTACTTGTCTAAATGTGTATTTACCAGGTCAAAATTCTTTGTTTTTAAATTTTTAAATTTTTTGAATTTCAGTATAATTAACGTAGAGTGTTATATTAGTTTCAAGTATACAATATAGTGATTCGATAATTCTATACATTACTCAGTACTCATCACAATAAGTGTACTCCTAATCTCCTTCCCCTATCTCTTTTTTTTTAAAGAGTTTATATATTTATTTGACAGATGGAGATCACAAGTGGGCAGAGAGGCAGGCAGAGAGTGAGAGGGAAGCAGGTTCCCCACTGAGCAGAGAGCCCAATATGGGGCTCAATCCCAGGACCCTGAGATCATGACCTGAGCCGAAGGCAGAGGCTTTAACCCACTGAGCCACCCAGGTGCCCCACCTTCCCCTATTTCACCCATCTCCCCACTCACTTCCCCTCTGGTAACCACCAGTTTGTTCTCTATAGTAAAGAGTTTGGGTTTTTGTCTCTTTCTTTCTTTGTGCTCGCTTCAGCAGCACATATACTAAAATTGTCTCTTTCTTTCTTTGAACATTTGTTTTGTTTCTTAAATTCCACATATGAATGAAATCATAAGGTATTTCTTTCTCTGACTGACTTGTTTCAATTAGCATTATACCTTCTAGATCCATCCATGTTGTTTTAAATGGCAAGATTCCACTCTTTTTTATGGCTGAGTAATATTCCTCTGTGTGTGTGTGTGTGTGTGTGTGTGTGTGTGTGTGTACCACCTCTTCTTTACCCATTCTTTTATAGATAGCACACTTGGGTTGCTTCCATATTTTGGCTGCAAATAATGCTGCAATAAACATAGGGTACATATATCTTTTCAAATTAGTGTTTTTGTATTCTTTGGGTAAATACCCAGTAATGGAATTACTGAATCATATGGCTCTATTTTCAATTTTTTGAGGAGCCTCCATACTGTTTCCTACAGTGGCTACTCCAGTTTGCATTCCTACCAACAGTGCACGAGAGTTCCTTTTTCTTCACATCCTAGGCAACACTTGTTGTTTCTTGTGTTTTCAATTTTAGCTATTCTGACAGGTGTGAGATAATATCTCATAATGGTTTTGATTTGCATTTCCCGGATGATTAGTGATGTTGAGCATCTTTCCGTGTGTCTGTTAGCCATCTGTATGTCTTTTTTGGAGAAATATCTTTTGCCCATTTTTAACTGAATTATTCTGGGGTTTTTTGATGTTCAGTTGTGTAAGTTCTTTAAATATTTTGGATATTAACTTCATATCAGATATATCATTTGCAAATATCTTCTTCCATTTGGTAGATTGTCTTTTTTTTTTTATTATTGTTTCCTTTGCTGTGGAGAATTTTTTTTTTTTAATGTAGTCCAGATAGTTTACTTTTGCTTTTGTTTCCCTTTCTTGGGAGACCTATCTAGAAAAATATTGTTATGACCAATGTCAGAGAAAATACTGCTTGTGTTCTCTTCTAGGATTTTTATATTTCAGGTCTCATATTTAGGTCTTATTTCATTTTGAGTTTACTTTTGTATATTGTGTAAAAAAGTGGTCCAGTTTCATTCTTTTACATTTTGCTGTTCCAGTTTTCCCAACAACATTTGTTGAAGAGACTTTTTCCCATTGCATATTCTTGTCTCCTTTTTCATAGATTAATTGACCATGTAATCATGGGTTTATTTCTGGGCTTTCTATTCTGATCCATTGATCTATGTGTCTATTTTTTTAAAGGATTCATTCATTTATTTTTGAGAGGGAGAGAGAGCGCATGAGTGCAAGTTGGGAAGGGGCAGAAAAAAATCTTTACACAGACTTCCCACTGAATGTGGAGCCTGATGCAAGGCTTAATTTCATGACCCATGAGGTCATGACCTGAGCCCAAACCAAGAGTCAGATGCCCTTTACTAATTTTCACAGTATCATTTCATTCCATGCTGCCAGTTCTTTTCTAACAAAAACAATATGGCAATAATTTTATATACATGCACAGTTGTGGGAGTGTATCAGTATTCCTAGAAGTTAGATTACTGAGTCAAAAGGTGTGTACACTTTAAAAAGTTTGATAGATACTGTATTGCCAGACTGCTGAGGGATACCCCTGAGTAGACTTACTGGAGACTAATCTCTGGTCTTGAGGTCCTCCCCACTGTAGCCTCCTTTGCTCTCTTCTCAGCTTTGTTTGGTGGCCCTCATTGTCCCTTTGCCTGGGGCCATTAATGGTCCAAGAAACAGACCTGCAGTGCCACCAGCAGGGAGAGGCTGAGCTCTATGGGACATTTTGGGCTTTCCTGGCCTCCTCCAACCCAAAGCTGGTATCCCTGGTAAAAATGACTGATTGGACCCTGCCAGTCATTAACCTCAAGGTAAACAGGGCCTGTTGGCACAGCCCTAACCACCCCAGACCTGGGCCAGCCCAGCCTCATTCAGAAATTCCCAGTGAGCTCCAGCCTAACCAGCTCCACCTCCCAAATCCAGAGCCACACTTTCAGCCCAGCCGCATTCACCAGCCAGCTAGAGGGAACAAATAATGCACTTTCAAGAACTTCCAGGTGGAGGATGGAGACACACCTCCTTTAGAACCGCCCCCCCCTTCCCCTGCTGCTGAGTGGAGAGGCAGAAAACATAAATACCCATAAGAAAACCAAAAAATATTTATCAAAGGAACTCATCCACATTTGCAAATGTACTCCAAACAACTAAAGGAAGCCTTGGGAAAAAAGGTCTAAGAAGACTCCCTGAACTAGGGGAATTTTGAATTGGTTTTGGAGGAGAGGATTTGGAGAATCAACAAGGAAAGGTGGGAAGGGGAGGGAGTCTTGAAAAGGAGTAGAGGTAATAACTGCTAAAATATTTTGTGCATTTATTATTTGCAAAGCAATACCGTAAGCACTTTACACATATTATCTCCCCTATGTGGGGGTACTCTCATTATCCCCATTTTAGGTAAAGAAATGGAGACACTGTAAGACTGAGTGACTTGTCAAGGTCATACAGCCAGGCAAGTACTGTGGCCAGGAATCTGACTCTAGTGTTTAATGTTGCTTCCAGGAAAGGGTAGGGTTGGGGCAAAGGCAAAGAGTAGCTAGTAAAGTTGGAGGAAGGTAATGAGGATGTGGTAGCTGCTCCCTCAGCCCACCAAAGCCCTTGGAACTGACTCCCAATCCCTTCTTGCCTCCCAGGAGTAGTGGCTAGCAGGCACCTGGAATTCCCTCTTTGTGGACAATACCTCCCAGGCCCACCCATCTCAGACATCCTAGTGGTCCCCCAAAAGTCCTGTAGAACACCCTGTGATAGTCTCTGGAAAGGAGAGGGGCTGACAAACAGCTTGAGTCCAAAAAAGAAGCCCAACTCCACCTCCCACAAGACCATCCTGCTAGAGGGCTGGAAGATTGTCCCAAGTGCTTCCATATCTCATTTAGCTCTCTGTACTTTTTATTTTTTTAAGATTTTTGTTTATTTGGGAAAGAGACAGAGAGACTGAAAGAGAACACAGCAGGATAAGGGGCAGCAAGAGAAGCAGACTCCCTACCGATATGGGAGCCTGATGCTGCTTGCTGGATCCTGGGACTCGAGGACCTGAGCCAAAGGCAAACACTTAACCGAATGAGCCACCCAGGTGCCCCATAGCCCTCTGTACTTTTAATAAAGGATGAAGACATGGGAAAACTGAGGTTCAGGAAGGGTGTTGTTGTTGTGGTGGTGGTGGTGGTGGTGGTTTGGTTTGGTTTTGCTTTACTCAAGCATGTGTGACGCCAGAGTCCTTTTGACTCCACAGTTCTTCTTCTGGGTTTTTGGAACAGACCCTCACATAATCAGGATCCAGCTCAACAGCAGGGTCCCTGAAAATAGGACTGGAACTGTTTTTTAAATTTCTGTTACTTCATCCCCAGATGAGTCTTACAAGGTACTGCAGGCTGAGATGAGCTACAGGGTAGAGGCCAAGAAAGGCAGAGGCTGGGCTGTCATCCTTGGGAAAGCATGCCCACCTCCCCCTACCATATGGGGTCTCTGTGTTCCAGGAGGCAGAAGGTAGAATAGCTGGTCTCTGTCATGGTCACCTTCTGTTCTGGGGAGACTACGGAGAATGAGAGGCTGCCCTGGAGCCCAGGCGTGGCCAGCCTTTTGGATGGGCAGAAGCTACTGGATGGGGTGGGCTTCCCTGCAACTGCTCTGAGACTGTGGGTGATCCTGTGCATTGGAGGTTGCCTATCTGTATCAACACATGTGGTGAGGAGATTGAAATGAAATACTTGGAATTACTGGAGGCCAGGTGAAAAAAATCACCCTAGCCCATAGGCTACCTCCATGCTTGACTTCCTGTCACACCACCACCACCACCACCACCCCACCCCTCATCCCTCCACCCCCAGCCTCCACACTGGCCCTCTAGGGCAGAGTAGGCATTAGATATGCTGGGGTAATTTAATAATTGGTTGACCTCTGATTTCTTTTAGAAAGGGGGAAAAAAATTAAAACGACAAATTTTCACGCCAGCCTAAGGAAGATTCCTGCTTCCTGATTCTGTTACTGTTAGCCTACTACTCTAAACACCTTACATTTATCTAGGGTAATCCTCACACAGTTCTTGGGCACTAAGTTTTGGGTTTGTTTGGGGGTTTTTTGCTTTGTTTTTAAGATTTATTTGAGAAAGAGCCCAAGAGACAGAAGAGAGCAAGCACAAGGTGGGAGGCGGGAAGGGCAGAGGGAGAGGGAGAAACAGCTGACCAGGAAGCTGGAGGAGGCAAGGCTGGATCTCAGGACCCTTGAGATCATGACCTCAGCCAAGGTAGATGCTTAACCCACTGAGCCACCCAGGCGCTCCTGAGGCACTACCGTTTTTTTGTTTCTTTTTTTCATCAGAGAAAACAAAAGCACCAAAAGCCTGCCTCCATCAAGACCACAGGACTGGCCAATTGCCCCGCAGGGACAGACACTCAGGTAATAACGGTTGAAGGAGGTGGTTCAGATGACAGAATTAGCAGTCATTCAAATTGTGCAGTTCTTTTTTCAAGCATCTTGTGGGGGAGGGGTGCATTCTTTTGTCATTTAACATCGTGGATTGACAAGGACAGAATAAACCCACTCGAACATTTATACGGCAGAATTTTAAAAAATTTAAAAAAAAGAAAAAAACTTCGGTCTTTGGCAAGTTCTCGTTCTGGACAGCAGAATTCAGGGAATTCTCGCTTTCTGAGGGAAAAGTTTCTGTCCTAGAATGGCCCCTAAACCCTATCCTCCGCTCCTGAGGCGGGAACTACAAACTCTTCCTTTTGACCCACCAGCCTGGGGCGCCCAACGCCGCTCTGCAGGGGGACTTGAATGCTGCTCTCTATTTTGAGTGGCCCCGCCACATCCTTCTATTATATCCCCAAAGCACAACTGCGGCGCTTCCGTTTCTTCGAAAATAAGTTCTTGGGAGGGAAGATTGAGGCAGACGCTAGAAATCTGTTCACTTCACCAAATCGCCTGGCTGCCATCCAGAAAGCCGGCGCTCAAATTTCCTCAGGAAAATTAAGCTAGGACTCCTGTTTCTCTCTTTAAAAGCCTCAGGACGGGAGACAGTTTATAGATTTCAGCAATCTGAAATAAGTTAGCAGCTCCTGAGGAACGTTCCTTGCACCCGAGAGGGCTTCTCAGAAAACCCTTTCCCGCTAGCATCGCGAGTCTCTTCAGAGCAGTCGGCTCCGAGAGAACAAATAGCCCCCACCTCATTGGCCAGGTTCCCTGTCGGTCTTTCCGCGACGACTCCGAGTGGTGCCTTTTGAAAAGCCTCTAGTCCCGCCTCCCTTGCCTAATTGGTTTGTTCAAACAGTCCCCCGACAACTCAGGCGTTCATTGGTGAATATGAAAAGACAGATATGATTGGTTCTTCTGGACGGAGCCGGTGAGAGAGAGTCAGAGATTGGCTTACTTGGTTTGGGCGGGCTACAGGAAAGTTCAATTGGGACCGGAGGCGTTCTTCTAACCGACGAGCGTCTGTGGAGAAGCGTCTTGCTCCACGGTGGTCTCGAGGGTCCCGCCGGTTTAGTCGCTTGCAGGGTTCTCGAGCCCCTTCACGACCGTCACCATGGAGGTGTCACCATTGCAGGTACAGCTCGCGGAAGGGGCGGGTCGTGGAGCCTCAGCGCGGCCCCGCATCTCTCTGGCTGCCCGCGAAGAATTAGACTCCTGGGCTGTGGTCCGATCGCCGCCGGCTGGGAGCCGGTCTTCCGGGTGGTCCCGGGTCTCCTGGACTCGGTGTGATCGTGAGGAGGATACCCCCCCCCCGTATGGTTCTAGTAATGAAATATTATCGGCTACAATGGCTTCTGGGGTGTCGGGTTCTGTTTTACTGTTTCTAGGGCCAGTACTCAACTGGCTTATATTTTAATGGCCCGCGTGTGACTTTAAGTAGCACAGATACGTTCCTACCCTCCGACGGAAAACGGGATTGAATGTCCCTGACCTTGGAAGGTGCAGAGCATGGCACGCTGTTCCAAGTGAGGAGCCGGCAGGCCCGAGTTACTCAAAATATGTCCTTCCTCTGTTCAAAACGTTATGGTGGCCAAAGAAAGGATTGACTCGATGAGCTCCCAAACTGCTGCTGACTAGAATCTGTTATGTGCCTGGGACATAGCATGCACTCAGTAAATATTTGCGGAATGTCTGAAAGGAGTGTGTGTATTTTATTGATGACATTCAAAACATTCAAGGAAAATAGTTCCATGTTACATGCACTTGATGAGATAATACATGTTTATTCAAACTGACACCTGGGAACTTGGCTGCTGTTAGCTTAAATTGCCGTGTTTCAACAAAACGTTGTAAACTCCGCCAATACCTGATAAAAGATTGTGATTGCACATCACTATGTGTGATGACACATAGTGCATAAGCCATTACGGTGGGTGATTTGTTTATAGTTTTTAATATAACCTCCGATTAAATATCCCTTTTCTACAATTTTCCAACATTGCTAGCCTGTAAATGAAAATATGCAAATCAGCAAAACAAAGAAAAATGAAGATGCCAAGAAAAGATTGTCTATTGAAAGAATCTATCAAAAGAAAACCCAACTGGAACATATTTTGCTCCGCCCAGACACCTACATTGGCTCTGTGGAATTAGTGACCCAGGTAAAACCAAGTAATTACATGCAGTTACGAAGTAGTTAAAATGTATGCTTTTCCAGGTTAATTTTCTATATAGTCCACGTACTCTGAATGTCACTGGAACAAGCCTTAAGCTATCATATGTATATTATAGTATTTAATCCAGAAGAATTTACAGTAATGATGATGACAAAACAGAATAAACAAGGTAAAAGTAACTATATCTCCTTGCCTTATTTCTAGCACATGTGGGTTTACGATGAAGATATTGGCATTAACTATAGGGAAGTCACCTTTGTCCCTGGGTTGTACAAAATCTTTGATGAGATTCTAGGTAAGTAAACTCTTTCACATAAAGATCTACTAGTAAAATCCTTCATAAGAAGTATTATTTCTAGCAAACCCTCTATAACCAGAGCGCCTATCATTTCAAACAATAGTTGACAAGGTGGAGCAGTTTACTGGTGTCTAGCAAGTTGAATTCTTTCCTAGAAACAGTACTGTGAATAAATGTTAATGCCTTGTTAATCTGACTTTTTTCTTTCTATATCTTAATGTTTTCTTTTTAAATTTAATTTCTTACAAATGTGTATTTTCTTTCAGTCAATGCTGCAGACAACAAACAAAGGGACCCAAAAATGTCTTGTATTAGAGTCACAATTGACCCGTAAGTCTCTTGAATGGTCTTTTGTTTGTTATAGTTCATTGTTACTGTTAGTTGCATTTACTTTGATTTATACTAATATTGGCCTTTTTAAGTAATGAAATTCTCCAAAAGCGCAGAAAAGCAGAATGCTAAAATGAACAATCTATGATACCTACCACCTAGATCCAGCAGTTATCAATGCTTTACCATAGTTGCTCCATCTATGTTTTTTGAGTCACTTTGAAATAAATTACAGACATTATAACATATCATCTCTAAATTTTTCAGTAAGCATCTCCAATAATTGTTCAGTCTAATAAGCATTCAGGAGTCTAGAGCTTTTACTTTTTCTCATGATGCTATTCAAATAGTAAACCAGCAGATGGTGATAGAGAATAATTGGATCTAACATTTCTGGTTATAAATGCTGGGTGTCCCTTTGTGGGTACACAGGATGCTTGTATCACCTTTTTATTAGCCTGATCAGTTACGGCGTAAACTATGTTTTAGTTTCTTTGGGAGAAGTGTGTTAATGATGTACTTGAATGCTCCTAAGGGCTTGATATCCTAGTCTAAAAACATGTTGAGCTAGTTTTAGTCTTTTTTTGTAGATAATACTAAGCACTACTTGGAATAAAATCCATAGTGTTTTGTCTAGTTATAACTAAACTGTACTATCTTATGAGAATTAACTTAAAATAACTAAGAGAAATAAATCCAAATAAGTTTTTAGCTTTTTTTTGGCAAGCAGGGAAGTTTACAATTGGTAGTGTTTTTCTCTTTCATATTTGTTTTGCAATGTGCCTTGCTGGGTGAGAAAGCTAAGGGAGCTAGGACAGTTCAGATAAATAATCCTCTAAAAACGGTATAATAGGGGCACCTGTGTGTCTGACATTTAAGTGTCAGAATCTTGGTTTCAGCTCAGGTCATGATCTCAGGGTTCTGGGATTGAACCTCAAATAGGGCTCCGCCTTCCAAGGAGTCTACTTGAGGAGTCTCTCTCCTTCTCCCTCTGCCCCCACCCATCCCACTCAAGCACACATGGTCACTTGCTTGCTCTCAAATAAATAATCTTGAAAGAAAGCAAGCAAGCAAGCATAAATAAATAATTTCCAAATTTTTCCTTTCCATTGGGCATAAATCATTTCCCTTTGTTTATCCTGACATTTTAAAATTTCATATTTTTTCAGCATTATCAGTGTCTGCCCAGGTGTTGGAAAAGGTTTAATTTTTTTTTCCCCTCTTGGCTTCTGTTTCAGGATTATCAGGAACTGAGCATGGTGGGAAAGGTAGTTGATGCTGAATTTCAGAAAATATGTATGAGAAAGAATCAAAGAAATTGAGACTTGTGAATTTCTGTATTTTAAGGATAATTATATTTAAGTATAAAAAATATCAAGCACTAGTTTACCATCTGTTTTACAATAAAAGTTTCATTCTTCTTTTCTTAGGGAAAATAACTTAATTAGTATATGGAATAATGGGAAAGGTATTCCTGTTGTTGAACACAAAGTTGAGAAGATGTATGTCCCAGCTCTCATCTTTGGACAGCTCCTAACTTCTAGTAACTATGATGATGATGAAAAGAAAGTAACAGGTAGAGTATGGAGGAAAATAACACATTTGTTGCTAAAAAAAAAAACCACATCTTTTAAATGACTATGACATAAATGTTTAAAACACTGAAATAAATCTCTATAATTGATTAGCATTGCCAGTGATAACAAAGTATTTTAAATTTATTTGCTTAGGTGGTCGAAATGGCTATGGAGCCAAACTGTGTAACATATTCAGTACCAAATTTACTGTGGAAACAGCCAGTAGAGAATACAAGAAAATGTTCAAACAGGCAAGTAAATACGTATCTTTTGCCTCAGTTATAACTTGTACTTTAACAATTTATAACAGTTTTCGTGATTGGTTTAATATAATTTATAGGCTATTAAATCATGGAAAGTTATTCATGAATATACATTAGGTTATTTTTTAGGACTTAGAAATTTGTGTTTAGTTCTAGTTTGTTGTGAATAAACTTGAATTTTTTACTTCCACAGACATGGATGAATAATATGGGGAGAGCTGGTGAGATGGAACTCAAGCCCTTTAATGGTGAAGATTATACATGTATTACATTCCAGCCTGACTTGTCCAAGTTTAAAATGCAAAGCCTAGATAAAGATATTGTTGCACTGATGGTTAGAAGAGCATATGATATTGCTGGATCCACTAAAGATGTCAAAGTCTTTCTCAATGGAAATAAGCTGCCGGTAAGCATTTTCCGGGTGTTAAGGGCAATGAGGGAATTTATATGATCACTATCAGAGGCAAAACTGTTTTTTTTTCCTCCCATATATTTTTTATCACCTCTCAGATACATTCCTGAAAAGAAAACAGTATGCCACATTTTTTTACTTAACTCTTTTAAACTCCCTAAAGGAAATGTCTTTCTCAAACAATCTCCTAAATGAATACTTTTGTGCCCTTTAATGACCATTCTCTTAATGCCCATCAGTAAATGTCATTTCATTAGTTTTAAAAAATCCTCGTGGTCTATCATCGAACACTTTTTATAACTTTTTTCTAATACCATAACTCTTAATTCCTGTACAGGTAAAAGGATTTCGTAGCTATGTAGATATGTATTTGAAGGATAAGGTAGATGAAACTGGCAATCCATTGAAAGTTATCCATGAACAAGTAAACCCCAGGTGGGAAGTATGTTTAACAATGAGTGAAAAAGGCTTTCAGCAAATTAGCTTTGTCAACAGCATTGCTACTTCCAAGGTAATTTTACTTTTGTATTAATCATAATTTATCTTTACATAAAAGTGTTATTGTTTTTAATAAATAAAATGAACTTGAATATTTGGCTGCTCTGGCATAAAGAAAGCTAAATTAGATTTTTTAAAATATTTGATCATTATTATAATTTTGAGGGGTCCTGAGCTTTACAGTTTGGTATTTTTCCCTATTAGGGTGGCAGACATGTTGATTACATAGCTGATCAGATTGTGACTAAACTTGTTGATGTCGTGAAGAAGAAGAACAAGGGTGGTGTTGCAGTAAAAGCGCATCAGGTATGGTATTTCAGCACAGTTTTCTTTTTCCAAAGTCAAGGAAGAAGAGAAAGGCTATAAATAAAGCATGAGTTTTTAGCAATTTAGTAATATCAACTTTTCCTGCAGGTGAAAAATCACATGTGGATTTTTGTGAATGCCTTAATTGAGAACCCAACCTTTGACTCTCAGACAAAAGAAAACATGACTTTGCAAGTCAAGAGCTTTGGATCAACATGCCTTTTAAGTGAAAAATTCGTCAAAGCTGTGAGTACTGGGGCCCCTGGGTAGTTCAGTCTACTGGGAGTCTGCCTCCAGCTCAGGTCATGATCCCTGTCCCAGGATTGAGCCCCTCAGCAGGGGGTCTGCTTCTCCCTCTCCCTCTATTCCTCCCCTGCTCATGCTTGCTTTCTCTTTAAAAAGGCTGTAAATACTTACAGGGACATAAGAAATATAAGCACCTTACTTTATTGTCCATTGCCCTTTTTTTTTTTTTTTTTGCTCTGCAAAAACCAAGATTCTTCCCACATGCCTTCTGCCTCTGAAAAGGAAATAGGAAATAGTTTTCACCTCACTGCTCTTACTACAGAGTTAATTACCATCCATATGCCTATATTTCCCCATTACATTATCACTATTCAGTTTGGATCACTTCTGAATTCAGCCCATTTCACTGCTTTCCAAACATTGCCTAAAGTTGGTTCCCTATCAACACTGAATTAGTTCTCTCCATACTCACTGACCTCTACACGAGGACCTTCCCCACCCCACAAAAACAAAACCGTTTCCTGTCTTAGTAAAAGGCCCCAACCAACCTAAGTAGCATAAACAAAGCTGGGAGCTTTCTCTTTACCCCTGCCCCCCCCCCCCCCGTAATCCAATCAGTAAGACTCATCTTTTGGATGCCACAATAGCCTCTCACTGTTACCTCTTTTCTGTATTACCTCTTTTCTGTATTTCTGATTCTTTTTTTTTTTTTTAAGATTTTTATTTATTTATTTGACAGAGATCACAAGTAGGCAGAGAGGCAGACAGAGAGAGAGGAGGAAGCAGGCTCCCTGCTTGAGCAGAGAGCCCGATGCAGGGCTCAATCCCAGGATCCTGAGATCATGACCTGAGCCGAAGGCAGAGGCTTTAACCCACTGAGCCACCCAGGTGCCCCTACCATAATGATTCTTTATGTTCATTACCTTTCAGTCCTTTCTTTGCAATGCTATTAAGTAATCTTCTTGTCTTAAAGCACACATTTTTGTCTTCAGTCTCTTTTTGAAGTCTTTCGGTAACTTCTACTCTTAGAAAAAAAGTCCAGAGGTGTCTGACTGATTCATTTGGTGGAGTAAGTGACTCTTGATCTCAGGGTTGTAAGTTTGAGTGCCATGTTGAGTATAGAGATTACTTAAAAATAAAATCTTTTTTTAAAAAAATGAATTGGGGCACCTGGGTGGCTCAGTGGGTTAAAGCCTCTGCCTTCGGCTTAGGTCATGATCCCAGGGTCCTGGGATCGAGCCCCGCATCGGGCTCTCTGCTCAGCAGAGAACCTGCTCCCCCTTCTCTCTGCCTGCCTCCTCTGCCTACTTGTTTGTACTCTCTGTCAAATAAATAAATTTTAAAAACATTTTTTTTTCTTTTTTAAATGAATCAAGGGCACTGGATGGCTCAGTTGGTTAAGTGTCTGATTTGTGATTTTTGGTTTAGGTCATGATCTCATGGATTGTGAGATGGAGCTGCACATTGGCTCTGTGCTTGGTTGGAAGTCTGCTTAGGATTCTCTTCCCCTGCCCCTCCCCCAACTTGGACACACTCTTTCTCTCTCTCAAATAAATAAATAAATCTTTTTTAAAAAATAAGTCTTTAAAATTAAAAAAAAAATGTTTTGGGTGGCTGGCTCAGTCAGTTAAGTGTCTGCCTTTAGCTCAGGTCATGATCACAGGGTCCTGGGATCTAGTCCCGAATTGGGCTCCCTGCTCAGCAGGGAGCCTGCTTCTCCTTCTGCTTCTGCTGTTCCTCCTGCTTGTGCTCTCACTCTGTCAAATAAATAAATAAGCTCTTTTTTAAAAAAATGTTTAAATCCAAATTCTTCCTTGTGGCCTACAGGACCCTGCCATCTCCAACCTCATCTTAGTACCACTTTTTCCTGTGTTGTCTAAGCTTCGATCCTACTGCCTTCAGATTACCCAGAAGCATTTGTACTCTTCCCCCTCCTTAGAGCTTTTCCATGTGGTAATCCTTCTATCTGAAATGCTTCTCACTTAGCTAGCTACTTTAGATCTTCAACGTCATTTCCTCAGGAAAGCCTTTACTTTCTACCCTTCTCTCTAGATATATGTTATCAGATGTAGCATACTTTTATCCAAACACTCATCACACTTGCAATTTCTCATTTTATTTCCACCTTCTTTATTTTTTTCTTAAAGTCCATGAGGTCAAGGACCATGACCAACTTGTTTTAACCACTTAATCTCCAACATGGATCTCAGTGCCTAACACAACGTAAATATGTAATTAGTAAATATTTACTGAATGAATGAACTCAAGGGAACCAGTTCCCTCAGTTATGATAACCTAAGACAGGAAGACATGTCACCTTTGTCTGAAAAAAAAAATATTTTTTTTACCTCTTTTCAAACTTTGAATTACTTTTATAGGAGCTCATCTGTATTCTGTATTTCTGATAGAATTCTTCTTCCCTAACATGAATCTTCTCATTTTCAGGCAATTGGCTGTGGTATAGTGGAAAGCATACTAAACTGGGTGAAGTTTAAGGCCCAAATCCAATTAAACAAGAAGTGTTCAGCTGTAAAACATAACAGAATCAAGGGAATTCCCAAACTTGATGATGCCAATGATGCAGGTACACATTTAATAATGCTTCTAAACTTTTAATCTTGTTCCGTTATTTGTTTTATTCATTAATAGCATACCGTGGATACTTTCCCCTCAACATGTAATATTCAACAGAATATTTTTACATGGGTAAAAATCAACCAATTACTGTTATCGAACATTTAGATCATTTCTAATTTTGGGCTGTTATAGTAATGTTAAGATGACTAAGAGTATAAAATAAGGGGGCACCTGGGTGGCTCAGTGGGTTAAACCCTCTGCCTTTGGCCAGGTCATGATCCCAGGGTCTGGGATCTAGCCCCGAATCAGGCTCTCTGCTCAGTGGGGAGCCTGCTTCCCCCTCTCTCTGTATCTGCCTGCCTCTCTGCCTACTTGTAATCTCTGTCTATCAAATAAATAATTTTTTTTTAAGAGTATAAAATAAGAATTTGTAGCGATCTGGGGTCCCTGGTTGACTCAGTTGCTTATACAACTAACTCATGATCTCGGCTCAGGTCTTGATCTTGGGTCATGAGTTCAGACCCTGCATTAGGCTCCATGCTGGGTGTGGAGACTATTTTTAAAAAAATGAAGAAGAAGAAGAATATGTAGGGATCTGTAGTGATCTATTACCTAATATAGGGGAGGAAAAATTTTTCTCAACCCTCTTAGTTCCTGTCTGGGTCTGAAAATTAAACTGACAAAGATAGGTTAATTGATAAAAAACATAGAAATTTATTTAAATATAAATTTTACTTGACAGGCCTTTCATAGGGAAATGAATACCCAAAGAAGTGGTTAAACCTGAGTGTTTTTGTTAGGTTTGAGGAAGAGTGGAAAGATATGATAAGGGCAAAGTATGAACTAAGTATAGTAAACTGGGGTAAACTCAATGAGGCCTGTTCATTCACATTCTTTTCAGTGTCACTCTGAGAGATAAGAATGTTCCCTTCCTCTGTGGTATATGGAGGACACTTCTCACATGAGGGTCTTGTGACCTACTTCAGGGTAGAAGGCTGGGGGATGAGGTCAGAGAGAACTTGCTTCTAGCATTTTCTCAAACTCCCTTAGCTTAAAATATTCAATATGCAAAGTGCTCTGTTTTGAGGTAGTGTGTTCTAAACCCCATTAATAACAAAAATTTTGGGGGGACGCCTGGGTGGCTCAGTTGGTTAAGCAGCTGCCTTCGGCTCAGGTCATGATCCCATCGTCCTGGGATCGAGTCCCACATTGGGCTCCTTGCTCAGCAGGGAGCCTGCTTCTCCCTCTGCCTCTGCCTGCCATTCTGTCTGCCTGTGCTTGCTCTCCCACCCCCGCCCGATAAATAAATCTTTAAAAAAAAAAAAAATAACAAAATTTTTTTTAAGATTTTATTTATTTGATAGAGAGGAATCACAAGCAAGGGAGAAGGGTAGAGGGAGAAGCAGACTCTCACTGAACAGGGAGCCCAATGCAGGACTCGATCCCAGGACCCTGGGATAATGACCTGAACCAAAGGCAGACGCTTAACGGACTGAGCCACCCAGGCACCTATTAACAAATATTTTTAACATAATATGATCAAAAGAATGTTCAGCAACAGTATAACTGTCACAAGAAATTAACATAAAAGAGGCGCCTGTCTGGCTTAGTCATTGGAATACGTGACTCTTGGTCTCAGGGTTGTGAGGTTGTGAGTTCAGGCTCCATGTTGGGTGTGGAGATTACTTAAAAATGTTTTGTTTTGGGGCACCTGGGTGGCTCAGTGGGTTAAAGCCTCTGCCTTCAGCTCAGGTCATGGTCTCAGGGTCCTGGGATCTAGCCCCGCATTGGGTTCTCTCTGCTTAGCGGGGAGCCTGCTTCGCCCCCCCCCCCCCACCGCCTGCCTCTCTACTTGTGATCTCTCTGTCAAATAAATAAATAAAATCTTAAAAAAAATAAAATGTTTTGTTTTTGGGGCACGTGGGTGGCTCAGTGGGTTAAGCCTCTGTCTTCGGCTCAGGTCATGGTCTCAGGGTCCTGGGATCGAGCCCCACATCGGGCTCTCTGCTCAGCAAGAAGCCTGCTTCCCCCTCTCTCTCTCTGCCTACTTGTGATCTCTCTCTCTTTCTGTTAAATAAATAAATAAAATCTTTTTTAAAAAATGTTTTGTTTTGTTTTTATTTTATTTATGTAAATCATCTCAACACCTATTGTGGGGCTCAAACTCATAATCCTAAGATCAAGAGTCACATATTCCTCCAGCTAAGCCAGCCAGGTGCCCCAATGTTAAATGTTTTTATTTTTTATTTATTCTTTTTTTTAAAGATTTTATTTATTTATTTATTTATTTAACAGAGGAAGGCAGGGGGAGTGGTAGAGGGAGAAGCAGGCTTCTGGCTGAGCTGGGAGCCCAAAGTGGGGTTCGATCCCAGGACCTTAGGATCATGACCTTAGCCAAAGGGAGAGGCTTAACCAACTGCACCACCCAGGTGCCCCAAAAATAAATTCTTTCAAAAAAAAAATAGTCTAAGAAACTAGGGGTTTTTTTTTGGTTTTTTGTTTTTTTAATATGAACATTAGTTCTAATATCTATTATATGGTTTTATCACAAAACTATTGATAGCACATTTGAGTTAGTATTTTTGAGGTTGAACTAAATGTGCCAATATTAATTTGTGTATTTTTATTTTAGGGGGTCGAAACTCCAATGAATGTACACTCATCCTGACTGAGGGAGACTCAGCTAAAACTTTGGCTGTTTCAGGACTTGGTGTAGTTGGGAGAGACAAATACGGGGTTTTCCCACTTAGAGGAAAAATACTCAATGTTCGAGAAGCTTCTCATAAACAGGTAGAGCCATCTTTAGGATCTAAATATAGTTTTATAATGCAGGATTTCATATTTGTGTTTCATTGCCTCACTGGGCATTTTGAAATATGTTTTAGTTTATTTTTATTATTTTAAGAAATTGGGTACACTGTAGCATATTTTAATAGATCTTTCTGACTAAAATGTAGGCTAATAATAACTGAAAATACTGGAGCTCAAGAAAACCCAAACAACATAAACTGCCCTATTTCTTTACAAATTTACAAAAATAAGTTACCTTTTTTGGTATATGTCCATTTCAGATCATGGAAAATGCTGAAATTAACAATATCATCAAGATTGTGGGTCTTCAATACAAGAAAAACTATGAAGATGAAGATTCATTGAAGACTCTTCGTTATGGAAAGATAATGATTATGACAGATCAGGTTAGATTTGCTTTCAAATATTTTAGATTGTTATACTAAACATGTCTTAATTGTTGCATTGCTTTCATGCTGTGGAAGGAAATTACTTAACTTGAAGCTTTATTCATCACATGTGTGTTACATATACAGATTAAGTGAGTGGATTTAAATAGCCCTTTTCTTTTTTTTAATCCCCATAGAAAATTTTTAGAGAAATCACCAGTAGGTCAATCATAATTTTTTTGAGTTTTTAAATAATTCTTTTGTGTTTTGGCTTTCCAAATATTTCTAGGACCAAGATGGTTCCCATATCAAAGGCCTGCTGATTAATTTTATCCATCATAACTGGCCCTCTCTTCTACGGCATCGTTTTCTGGAAGAATTTATCACTCCCATTGTAAAGGTATATTAACTTTTAAATTACCATAATGGATATTTTAAGACCCCTAGTCAATGTTTTATATGCATATAATCCCAGTGATATATGGTAAAGGGGGGACTCAGCAGTGTGCAAAACCACAGCAACATGTTCTTTACCACAGGTGTCTAAAAACAAACAAGAAATGGCATTCTATAGTCTTCCTGAATTTGAAGAATGGAAGAGTTCTACTCCAAATCATAAAAAATGGAAAGTCAAGTACTACAAAGGTTTGTGGGGAAACCCATCAAGTACTTCTCATTTTGTTATATACTATTATACAAAATTGTATGGAGTAACTTGATATTCTTGGTTGTGTAGGTTTGGGCACCAGCACATCAAAAGAAGCTAAAGAATACTTTGCAGATATGAAAAGACATCGTATTCAGTTTAAATATTCTGGTCCTGAAGATGATGCTGCCATTAGCCTGGTCAGTTTGAGTTCTATTTCATAGATATATTCTAGTTTTCTAAATCACTATTATAGTTAGTCAATTGAAACATATAAATTTTTATATAATAAAATGTTTTATAGAATATAGAATGTTTTTAATAAGCATATCATAGAGAAAGGGACCATTTGTTTTAGGAAACTCAGTTTATTGTTTGTTTAGTTTTTATACAACAGATTTTGGGAGACTGTTCATACTGGTGACGTCTTTTTTATCTCCAATGTGTAGGCCTTTAGCAAGAAACAGATAGATGATCGGAAAGAATGGTTAACCCATTTCATGGAGGATAGAAGGCAACGGAAGTTACTTGGCCTTCCTGAGGTAAAAATCTTATACATCTTGACACCTGGGTGGCTCAATCAGTTAGGCATGTCTGACTCTTGATTTTGGCTCAGGTTGTGATCTCAGGGTCATGAAATCTGTGGGGCTCTGTGCTGGAAGCTTGGGATTCTCCCCACCCCCACTCACATACCCGTACACTTGCACGCGCTCTCTCTCTCTCTCTCTCAATCTAAAAGAAAACATTTTTATATATCCTACAACACAATGACTGATTGCTCCAGAAGAAAATTTAATAATATGTAACTATATATGAATGTGCTTATTTAGACTGCTGCATAAATGTATGGGAACTGAAAAATTTTAAAGGCAGTGCAGTTTTTCCAAATTGTGCAACAATTAAATTTGCTTTATCTTTAAAACCTGTACAGTAGGGGCGCCTGGGTGACTCAGTGGGTTAAACCTCTGCCTTTGGCTCAGTTCATGATCTCGGGGTCCTGGGATCCTGCCCTGACTCAGGCTCTCTGCTCAGCAGGAAGCCTGTTTACCCCTCCCCCTCTGCCTGCCTCTCTGAATACTTGTGATCTCTCTCTCTCTGTCAAATAAATAAATAAAATCTTAAAAAAAAAAAAAACCTGTAAAATACTTCTACATAAATCTGTGTCTTTGAGGGACTTAAGAATTATCATAGAATTGATATGCTGAAAGATTGATTCCTTTGGTGTTAAGCATTATTAAGATCAATGAACTTTTTAAAATTAGATCATCTAATAACTCTCTTTGGTCCCTCAGGATTACTTGTATGGACAAACTACCACATATCTGACATACAATGACTTCATAAATAAGGAACTTATCCTGTTCTCAAATTCTGATAATGAGAGATCTATCCCATCTATGGTGGATGGTAAGTTCCACTATGTTAGCCTTTTTTTTATCATACATAGAAATCAATGTCCATAAATTGGGACGCCTGGGTGGCTCAGTTGGTTAGGCAGCTGCCTTCGGCTCAGGTCATGATCCCGGCGTCCTGGGATCGAGTCCACATCGGGCCCCTTGCTCGGCAGGGGGTCTGCTTCTCCCTCTGCCTCTGCCTGCCATTCTGTCTGCCTGTGTTCATGCTCTCTCTCTCTCTGACAAATAAATTAAAAAAAAAAAAAAAAAGGCTAGAAAAAACATAGGCTAAAAAAAAAAAAAAAGAAATCAATGTCCATAAATGATTAAGTTGAGGATACTAATATTTGTACTTCTTCCATTTTAAAGGCTTGAAACCAGGTCAAAGAAAGGTTTTGTTTACCTGTTTCAAACGGAATGACAAGCGAGAGGTGAAGGTTGCCCAGTTAGCTGGGTCAGTGGCTGAGATGTCCTCTTATCATCATGGTGAGGTAAACACACAATCCATACAATCCATAATGTTTCTAGAAAGCATTGTAGCAATAATACCTGCAAAATCATTTTCCAAACACATAGTGAGAGTACTTGGTGACATGAATACTGGTTCATCCATAGTAGAGGACAATTTGGTGAAATCTGGTAAAATCTGTCAAACTATAAATATGCTTACCTTTGGCTTAACAAATCTATTTCTAAAAATAATATTCCAATAAGGAGACTCATAAGTCTATAAGGATCTATGTTCAAGGATCTATAGTGATGTTTAATATATCTTTGTGATGCCAAAATTTAGACATCAAAAATGTCCATCAACTGGAAAATTGTCATTGATTATGATACATCTATGCCTGGAATCAGTTATATAACTGAAGTAAATCTGTGTGTACTAACATTGAGAATATCCATAATCTATTGTCAGTGGGGAGAAAAAGAGCCAGAACATTACTTAAACCAAAAACCTAGAAGGGTTTGCTCAAAGTTATTAATTTTGGTTATTTCTGTTGATTAAAAAGGACAACTTCTCAATTTTTTGTATTTCTCAGTTGTTTGATTTTATATAATCATATATTCCTTTTTTTAATTTTGGGATTAAATTGTTTTTTGTATTCATTGTATTTTAAAGAACTAGGTTGTCTATAGGTTTCTAGAACTTTAAATGTAATGATTGTCTTGTTTGTTGCTTTCAATCAAAACATAGTGGGCATGTAGTAAATGTTCACACAGCAAACATTTGTCAGATACTTACCATGTACCAGGTATATAAAGAAATCAAATAAGCTCCTTCTCAAGGTATAATCACAATTTAATCAGCCAACCCACACAAATATCAAAGTGACTCAGCAGGGAACCTCCTTCTCCCTTTGCCTGATGCCTACCCCTTGCTTGTGCTCTCTCTTGCTATCTCTCAGTGACAATAAATAAATAATCTAAAAAAAGAAATGAGTAAAGTATTAGACACAAAAGAGGAAATATTTCATTCTGCTGAGGGTGAAGAGAAGAGCTATGCCTTCAAGGTTGAATAGGACTTGGTAGAAATTATTAGAAGGCAAGAGCCCCTAAACTTGGAGCCAGAAGGCTTGAGTTTAGGCATATCTGCCATCTGCCATGTAATTACCTAGGAAGAGTCAATAAACATCTATATCTCATAAAACCTTACAGGATTATAGTGAGGCTTAGTCATAACAATGGATATATATTATTAGAAGCCTACAGCTTAGATTAATTAATCTTTTTCCACCCCCAGATGTCACTAATGATGACCATTATCAATTTGGCTCAGAATTTTGTGGGTAGCAATAATCTGAACCTCTTGCAGCCCATTGGTCAATTTGGTACTAGGCTGCATGGTGGCAAGGATTCTGCTAGTCCTCGATACATCTTCACAATGCTCAGGTGGGTATGCCTACAATTTCTGGTGAATTCATCAAAAACTAATGATGTACTATATGCTGGCTAACTGAACATAATAAAAATATATATATTGAACTTTTTAAAAAAAATTCTAGTGAATTGCCATTAGCAATTTTGAAGTAATGTGACATTTAGTTGACCAAAAATATAAAAATTCAACTGATCTGGGGTGTCTGGGTGGCTCAGTCAGTTAAGCCTTTGCTTTTGGCTCAGGTCATGATCCCAGGGTCCTGGGATCGAGACCCGCAACTGGCTCTGCTCAGCAGGAAGCCTGCTTCTCCCACTCCTACTCCCCCTGCTTGTATTCCCTCTCTCACTATCCATCTCTCTCTGTCAAATAAATAAATAAAATCTTTTTTTTTAATTCAACTAATCAGAAAATGTACTTTTGATATAGATGTTTACAGTATTAATTTTTTAAAAACTAGCTCCTTAAATTTAATTATGCTACTTCTTATAATAAACAGAACGTAAATTCTATTTCAGTTTGATAGCTGTGCCTTTGAATTTCTGAGAAATATTGTTTCCTTTCCAAACTACATGTTTTTACTTCAATTTCTTATATTTTCTTCACTTTAATTATACAGAGCAGTGGTTCTCAACCAGGGTAGATTTTGCACCACCACCCCATCTCCCAGGAGACTGTAATGTCTGGAGACATTTTTTATTGTCATGACTAGGGGAGCTGTGCTACGTCTAGTGGGCAGCAGCCAGAGCTACTGCTAAACACCCTACAATGCATAGGATAGCTCCCATAACAAAGAATTATCTGGCCCAAAATACCAGTAATGCCCAGGTTGAGAAACCCTGCTGTAGACTTGGGATCAGAGTAAAGAAGAGCTTAATTCTTCCTAACTACCGCAATTGAAATTTTACTCTATGGAAAGTACGTTATGAATGGTCAATTTTCTGCGGTCATCTTATTCAAACTTTCAGCAGCATTAACTAGTTAATCACTTCATCCTCCTTGAAGCTCTTCTTTATTGGGCCTTTGGCCTCCAAGATACAAAACTGTTGGCTTTCTTCCTTATTTATCATTTTTCCTGGGTCCCTCTCATCTCTCCAGACTCTAACTACTGGCCTGCCCCAAAGCTCCTTCATTTGTTCTCTTTCCACTAGCTATACTCACTTCCATCCATGGATGATAACCCATCCACCTAGTTTCTTTTTCTTTTTTTCTTTTTTTCTTTTTTTTTTTTTTAAGATTTTTATTTATTTGACAGAGATCACAAGTAGACAGAGAGGTAGGCAGAGAGGTTGGGGGAGAATCAGGCTCCCTGCTGAGCAGAGAGCCCAATGTGGGGCTTGATCCCAGGACCCTGGGATCATGACCTGAGCCAAAAGCAAAGGCTTAACCCACTGAGCCACCCAGGCACGCCCCATTCATCTAGTTTCAACAGCTCCAATCCTGAATCTCTTATAGCTGACTACCCTCTCAATATTTACTAAGGCACCCCGTTTATCTAAAGTACTATAATATACCATCCTGCTTTCTTATGGCAGCCAACTAATATTTTTAAATAGATCGTTCTGGTTCAGAACCTTCCAACTTTTTCATTTAGAGTAAAATCTAAAGGACCTACATGATCTATGTGCCCACTCCCCATATCTTTTGACTCTATCTCATACTGTCTGGTCCAAAAACACCTGACCTCTGCCTATATTCAAACATGCCAGTCACACTCTCTCCTCAGGGCTTTTTACTTACTGGTCCCTCTGCTTACAATACTTTCTCCAGATAACCACATGGTGGTTCATCCTCTCAGTTTCTTCACTTTAATGTCATCCTTTCAGAAAGTGTTACCATTCCTTAGCACCTCCAGTCATTCAATCACCTCTATTTTTTCTTTCTCCTTAGCATTTACCCCACCTGACAAAATGTATGTGCATTGTCTATCTCCATGTATGTGAGCTCCTTAGAGATTTTATGTCTGCAGTAACTGGCACATACAAAGGGCACAGAAAGTACTGTTAAATGATTACAGCCAGCAAGTAAAGCCAAAGTAATTTTCATGCATAGATATGAGCTAGCACATGTCCTTTTCACAAGTTAAGTACAAAGTCAGTGTTTTTATAAAATAACATTCTTTGATTATTTATTTTAGCCCTTTGGCTCGGTTGTTATTTCCACCAAAAGATGATCACACATTGAAGTTTTTATATGATGACAATCAGCGTGTTGAACCTGAGTGGTATATTCCTATTATACCCATGGTGCTGATAAATGGTGCTGAAGGAATTGGTACTGGGTGGTCCTGCAAAATCCCCAACTTTGATATTCGTGAAGTTGTAAATAATATCAGGCGTTTGATGGATGGAGAAGAACCTTTGCCAATGGTAACTATTCTGTGTATATTGGGATCCCTCATTTTCCTCTGGCTTCAATTCAGTAGACTATATAGTCAGAGGACACATAGAAAACTTATTATTTTAATGTTCATCAGATTTATTGTTTAATGCTATTGGGATTTCTTTAATGTTTATCAGATTTATTGTTTAATACTGTTGGGATTTCTGTTTTTAATGTCACATTTTAAAAACCCAATCTTCTTTAAAATACCAATTTAGCTTCCAAGTTACAAGAACTTCAAGGGTACTATCGAAGAACTGGCTCCAAATCAGTACGTGATCAGTGGTGAAGTGGCTATTCTTAATTCCACAACCATTGAAATCTCAGAGCTTCCGATCAGAACATGGACCCAGGTAAGTTACTGTGGATTTCTTCTTCGATTTTTGTGATCAGGGAAACACTTTGTACTACTTGATGTATACTCCTAAGCCTGTATTTTAAAAGGATTATCTCTTTCTTTAGACATATAAAGAACAGGTTCTAGAACCCATGTTGAATGGAACTGAGAAGACTCCACCTCTCATAACAGACTATAGGGAATACCATACAGACACTACAGTGAAGTTTGTTGTGAAAATGACTGAAGAGAAACTGGCAGAGGCAGAGAGAGTGGGACTACACAAAGTTTTCAAACTCCAAACTAGTCTCACATGCAACTCTATGGTATGTCTTTTTTTTTTTTTTTTTTTTTAAAGATTTTTTTATTTGTTAGAGAGAGAGAGAGATACAGAGCGCAAGCACAGGCAGACAGAGTGGCAGGCTAGAGGCAGAGGGAGAAGCAGGCTCCCTGCCGAGCAAGGAGCCCGATGTGGGACTCGATCCCAGGATGCTGGGATCATGACCTGAGCTCATAACCAACTGAGCCACCCAGGCGTCCCTGGTATGTCTTATTTTATGAGAGGTGCCCATGTTTCAGTTTATATTAAAGTTTAATATCAGTTTTAAAAGGAAATCCTGGAATACTTTTATGTTTTTGAAGAATAAAGTCTTTTCTCTAAAACCATTAAAGTTTTGGCTTTATAATCTTGTTTTTCTTTTCTAGGTGCTTTTTGACCATGTAGGATGTTTAAAGAAATATGACACGGTGTTGGATATTCTAAGAGACTTCTTTGAACTCAGGCTTAAATATTATGGATTAAGAAAAGAATGGCTTCTAGGAATGCTTGGTGCTGAATCTGCTAAACTGAACAATCAGGCTCGCTTTATCTTAGAGAAAATAGATGGCAAAATAATCATTGGTATGTTTTTAGATCAATAACTGTACTAAAACTACAATTATGCCAAACTTTACACATTTCTTTTAAATACCTAGTCATTTACAGTTTGGAAAATATAGCTTTCCTTAGATTGAACATCTTGAAAAATCAAGATTTAGTTGACATGTAGACAGAGAATAGAGAGATAGAAAGGTACCTGTGTAAACTGATAAAGAGAAGAATTATTAAGTCTGAGAGGGGAGAAAAAGTCCAGAAGGAAGACTATAAAGGGTTTATATTACAGCTAAATTGTGTACTGGAAGACTGAAAGAGTCATGTCTTGGGTTTTTATGTATTTATTTATTTTTAAAGACATTCTAGAAGCAACTAAGTCAGGGTTTAAGTTACCAGGAAGGAAACAGTTTTGATAAAAGCTGGGTTGTAAGGAGGTTTAAAAAAAAAAACAAAAACTCAACACTGGCCAGTGCTAACTAGGAAGGCTAGGCAACTAACTTATGGGTCATAGTAGCAAGTGCCAAAACATGGCAACATGAATTCCTGGTGATCACAGAATAATTTTCTGGTCGTACACAAAAATGTTTAACTTGATAGTTACATGTTCAAATACATGAATATTTTTTAACAACACTAGCATAAGCACTCCTTAATTTCTTAGAATTATTGCTTAAAGCAAAGCTAAAATGAGTGATAATGGACATGATTCAAAGAAAACAGTAAGATTTGTGTCTCGTTTACCAGAATTTAGGGAATAATAGGACTATGCAGTCTTGAGTATAAAAATGTAGGGGGCCTACACATGTAATCTGTATCAAATTAATTGATAAAAAATGGTGCTCAGAAATTCATCCCAAAATACCTTGTAGCTAGTAATTCAATATCCCTCAAAGTGTAATAAATTGACTGCAGTAGTCACTGGAAGAAAGGTACTCTAGAAAAAGGGAATGGGTATAACACAGTTGGATTGGTGGCACAAATTATTGCCCAATTAATGTTAAAATTTTGAAAAGGGAGCATAACTGAGGTAGAGACTTATCAGAAATAAAGGTTTGATTGCCTCCTGTTCTTTTAAGAATTATAATTAGATGGGGCGCCTGGGTGGCTCAGTGGGTTAGGCCTCTGCCTTCGGCTCGGGTCATGATCCCAGGGGCTTGGGATCAAGTCCCACATAGGGTTCTCTGCTCAGCAGGGAGCCTGCTTCTCCTCATCTCTCTCTCTGTCTGTCTCTCTGCCTATTTATGATCTCTCTCTCTGTCAAATAAATAAATAAAATCTTTAAAAAAAAAAGAATTATAATTAGATCAATAATTTCATAATGTGATTTGACTGTCCCAATTGTGGTAATTTACATTTGTCAGTGGTTTAGGAAAAAGACTTCTCTGTAAACCAGGATGTATAGATTTATGCAAGATAAAGTTTAATTTTTAGTTAAACTTTAGTTAAACTTTTGAATTCATATGGTAAAACCTATTCCTTTCCTAAAATATTCCTCAAAACCATTATCTGTTTACATTTTTTAATAGAAAATAAGCCTAAGAAAGAATTAATTAAAGTTCTGATTCAGAGGGGATACGATTCAGATCCCGTGAAGGCTTGGAAAGAGGCACAGCAAAAGGTAAATTCTCGGTTAGCATGTTCTATATTATCGAAGACTATGTAGAATCTAATGTCTCTGTTTCAAATTTCCTGTTAAAGCTACATTTTAATTTCTCCTCTAGGTACCAGATGAAGAAGAGAATGAAGAGAGTGACAATGAAAATGAAGCTGAAAAGAGTGACTCTGTAAGAGATTCTGGACCAACCTTCAACTACCTTCTTGATATGCCTCTTTGGTATCTCACTAAGGAGAAGAAGGATGAACTGTGTAAGCTGAGAAATGAAAAAGTGAGTTGTTGGTGGAGGGTAACATTGCTCAGTTGTTAAAGTGGTGAAAGTAAAAACTGTGCCTCATGAAAATTTATGCTATTTAACCCATAAATTAACTCTTAATTTTCTGACTCTTATGAAGGAGCAAGAGCTAGAAACATTAAAGAGAAAGAGTCCATCAGATTTGTGGAGAGAAGACTTGGCTGCTTTTATTGAAGAGCTGGAGGTATGTAGTTTATAATTGCTAATGTTAGAGTTTTTATTAGTGAAATAGTACATTCTAACAGTATACAATATACAATTCTAACAATATACCTCTTGGTCAAGAACTTTCACAATTAGGGGTGCGTGGGTGGTTCAGTTAGTTAAACGTCTGCCTTAAGCTCAGGTTGTGACCCCAGGGTCCTGGGATCGACCCCCGTCTCTCAAATAAATAAATAAAATCTTTTTAAAAACACCTTTTGGGGGGGTGCCTGGGTGGCTCAGTGGGTTAAAGCCTCTGCCTTCCGCTTGGGTCATGATCCCAGGGTCCTGGGATCAAGCCCCACATTGGGCACTCTGCTTAGCGGGCAGCCTGCTTCCCCTGCTCTCTGCCTGCCTTTCTGCTTACTTGTGATCTCTCTCTGTCAGATAATAAGAAATCTTTAAAAAAAAAAAAAAAAAAGACCTTTTGGGATGCCTGGGCAGCTCAGTGGGTTAAAACTTCTGCCTTTGGCTCAGGTCATGATCCCAGGGTTCTGGGATTGAGCCCCACATCAGGCTCTGTGCTCAACAGGGAGCCTGCTCCCCCCCCCACCCGCCGTCTGCCTCTCTGCCTACTTGTGATCTCTGTCTGTCAAATAAATTAATTAAATAAAAATAAATAAATAAAAAATAATTTAAAAAAAAAAAGACATTTCACGATTAGCAATAGAAAGAATAAGACATAAGAAAACATCCCAAGATAACACATAAAAGAACAGATTGTTAGAATAAAGTAAATGATGGCCAGAAGCACACTACTAGAACTTTTTGGACAAAAAGAGAAAAGGGTAGGAGTTGATTTCTGACTAACTGGGAATAGTATGGAATAAGAATATTTACTTAAATATGGAAAAAGACCAACCCAATCTCCCAACTCAATCTAAAAGGACAAAGATGTTTACCTTCAGGGCTAGCTCATCAATTTCAAAAGATACTTTGTTATCTAAATCTCACTAATGTTTTGTTTTCTAACATTATTTTAAGATTAAAAAAAAGCATTTCATAAATGAAGCTAAAATGTTTTACCTGCAGTTTTATATTATTACACTTTAGTATGGATGTACAAGTAGAATCCCATCCTTTCACTTCTTTTTTTTTAAGATTTTATTTATAAATTTTTTTTTTAAGATTTTATTTATTTATTTGACAGACAGAGATCACAAGTAGGCAGAGAGGCAGGCAGAGAGAGAGAGGAAGAAGCAGGCTCCCCGCAGAGCAGAAAGCCTGATGTGGGACTCGATCCCAGGACCCTGGGATCATGACCTGAGCCAAAGGCAGAGGCTTTAACCCACTGAGCCACCCAGGCGCCCTAAATTATTTTCTTAACATATAATGTATTATTTGCCCCAGGGGTACAGGTCTGTGGACCGTTATGCTTACACACTCCACAGCGCTCACCATTTCACATACCCTCCCCAGTGCCATCCTTTCACTTCTTAATTTGAGTTTACAAATATGTGTATATAAATCTATGCATTTTATCCCTAACACAGCTTCCCCTTTTTATTTTCAGAAAACTTAAATGGTAGAATCAAGAGTAGAACCCAGTCTTCTGTGTCCACACTTATCAAGTGGGCCTTAATTATATATATCTTCAATGGCAATGGCATACTTTGTTGTGGCACAGCTATTCACAAATTTAAGATGTGGGGTGCCTGTCTAGCTCAGTCAGAAGAGCATGTAACTCTTGATCTCAGGGTCGTGAGTTCAAAGCGCACACTGGGTATAGAGATTACATATATACATAAATTAAAAAATTTTATCTTAAAATGTAACAAATTGAAATCAGTTTAACCAGCCTTTTATTTTATTTTATTTTATTTTTTAAGATTTTATTTATTTATTTGACAGAGAGAAATCACAAGTAGATGGAGAGGCAGGCAGAGAGAGAGGGAAGCGGGCTCTCTGCTGAGCAGAGAGCCCGATGCGGGACTCGATCCCAGGACTCTGAGATCATGACCTGAGCCGAAGGCAGCGGCTTAACCCACTGAGCCACCCAGGCGCCCCTTAACCAGCCTTTTATTCTATTCCTATAAAGTAGCCTAGATTTTATAGTGTCTTTGTTGACTTATAAACTTGCTTTCTCTTATCCCTTTTGTAGGCTGTTGAAACAAAAGAAAAACAAGAAGAACAAATAGGACTTCCTGGGAAAGGGGGGAAAGCAAAGGGGAAAAAAACACAAATGGCTGAAGTTCTGCCTTCTCCGTGTGGGAAAAGAGTCATCCCCCGAGTGACCGTAGAGATGAAAGCAGAGGCAGAAAAGAAAATTAAAAAGAAAATTAAGGTACTACTCTTGAAAAGCTATACATAAATACTTAAGACTTATTTTGGCTTAAAATTAAACAATGATATAAAACTTCTAATCCCATAGTTTGTAGTTAATCCTGTATCTAATCATAACTTTGCTTTCCTATGTGCCTGATTTTTTTAAGATGTTTAAGTATCTTGAAAAAGTCATACCCATACCTTTATTCAGAGCTCTTAACCAAAATTTAAAGAAAAAAATCACTCTTTGACCAGATAAATATTTGTATATTTGACCTTACATTATTCCAAATTATAAGTTACCAGAACTTGACCATCTTTGTCTTGCTCTTTTTTAGAATGAAAACACTGAAGGGAACCCTCCAGAAGACAGTATTGAACCAGAAGGTCTGAAACAAAGGTTGGAGAAAAAACAGAAAAGAGAACCAGGTATGAAAAAATTTTAAGTAAAATGGTATAGAATTGAGATTAAGTTGTGTCTGTTACCAAGTACATTCTACATAGATGTTTAGTAAGTCCTTACTGAGTAACATGATGGAAGGCTATATCTAAAGTTTACTTGAACCTCCCTAATACTGTCCCTTGGATATGATTTATGTTAGAAGAGATCATTTTGAGGGGCACTTGGGTGGCTCAGTGGGTTAAGCCTTTGCCTTCATGCCTTCAGCTCAGGTCGTGGTCCCAGCATCCAGGGATCGAGCCCCATATTGGGCTTCCTGCTCGGCGGGAAGCCTGCTTCTCCCTCTCCCACTCCCCCTGCTTGTATTCCCTCTCTCGCTGTGTCTCTCTCTGTCAAATAAATAAATAAAATCTTTTAAAAAAAGAGAGACAGAGATCATTTTGAAATAGTTTGTTAATTTGGCAATTTGAGTTTCTTAGTTGGGATCTAAAGAAAACACAGTTTAGGGCGCCTGGGTGGCTCAGTGGGTTAAAGCCTCTGGCTTCGGCTCGGGTCGTGATCTCGGGGTCCTGGGATCGAGTCCCGCATCGGGCTCTCTGCTCAGCAGGGAGCCTGCTTCCTCCTCTCTCTCTCTGCCTGCATCTCTGCCTACTGTGATCTCTGTCTGTCAAATAAATAAATAAAATCTTAAAAAAATATATTAAAAAAAAAAAAAGAAAACACAGTTTATTAAATTCTACTTTTCTAGCCAACTATAAGGCTCTATATTAATATATAAAGCTTCTTGAGAACAGTGAGCACATCTTAGTCACATTTGTATTATCCCTAAAGTTGAACAAAATGCCTAGAATATAAGTAGCACTCAGTAAATTAAATAGAATTATAGATTATACCTTTACTGAGTATCTACTTTTTTTAATAAGATACTAACATACCAAGTTCATCCACTTAAAGTATACCATTCAGGGGCACCTGGACGGCTCAGTCAATTAAATATTTGCCTTTGGCCCAGGTCATGATCCTATGGTCCTGGGATCAAGTCCCATGTCATGTTCCCTGCTAAGTGGGGAGCCTGCTTCTCCCTCTTTCTTTGCAGCATCCCCTGCTTGTTCTCTCTCTGTCAGATAAATAAAATCTTTTTAAAACAAATAAAATGTGCCATTCCATCATTTTAGTATGCTCAACCCATGAAAAACAAACACTCTACCTGTTTAATGGTCACTCCCCATTGCCTACCAGCTTCCCTTCCTCCTAGACAACTATTAATCTACTTTCTGTCTCTAGATTTACTTTTCTGGACATTTCATAGGAATGAAATCATGTAATAGCTGGTCTTTTTTTCCCTGGTATCTTTCACTTAGCATAATGTCTTAAAGGGTCACCTATGTAGTGACATGTATCAATACTTTGCTCTTTTTTTTTTTTTTTAAGATTTTATTTATTTATTAATTTGACAGCAATCACAAGTAGGCAGAGGCAGGCAGAGAGAGAGAGAGGGAGGCAGGCTCCCCACTGAGCAGAGAGCCCTGCGCAGGGCTCAATCCCAGGACCCCAGGATCACGACCTGAGCCGAAAGCAGAGGCTTCAACCCACTGAGCCACCCAGGTGCCCCTACTTCACTCTTTTTTATCACCAAATAGTTTTTCATAGTATGGATATACCACTTTTTATTTATTTCTTCATTCGTTCATAGGTATTTGGCTTTTTTCCATTTTTTGGCTATTGTGAACACTGCTAGGAATATTTATATACAAGTTTTTATATGGACTTAATGTTTTTATTTCTTTTGGGTAGATACCTAGGAATGGAATTGTTCTGGGTCATATGATTTTTTCTATGTTTATCTTTTTGAGGAACTGCCACACTGTTTTTCAGAGCAGCTGCCTCATTTTACATTCCCTCCAGCAATGTATGAGGGTTCATATTCTCCATATCCTCAGCAGCACAGTTAATCCCTTGTCTTTTTTTTTTTTTTTTTTTTTTTCATTCTAGCCATACTAGTGGATAGGAAGTGGTATCTCATGGTTTTAGTTTGCATTTCCCTATTGGCTAATGATGCTGAGTATCTTCTTAATGTGCTTATTGGCTATTCATATTTCTTTAGGAAAATATCTATTTAGACCCTTTGCCCATGTTTTTAATTGGGTTATTTATCTTTTGTTGTTGAGTTAGTTGTAAGATTTCTTTATGTATTCTAATTTTTTTTAAGATTTTTATTTTAATTAGAGAGAAAGCACAGGTATGTAAGGCGGGGAGGAACAGAGGGAAAAGGAAAGAGAGAATCTGAAGCAGACTCTACCCTGAGCACAGAGCCCCACACAGGGCTCAATCTCATCTCATGACTCCGAGATCATGACCTGAGCCAAAATCAAGAGTTGAAGACTTAACCAACTGAGCCACCCAGGCGCCCCTCTTTTTTTTTTTTTTTTTTTAAGATTTTACTTATTTATTTGACAGAGAGACACAGAGAGAGAGGGAACACAAGCAGGGGGAGCGAGAGAGGGAAAAACAGGCTTCCCACTGAGCAGGAAGCCCAACGCAGGCCTCGACCCCAGGACTCTGGGATCATGACCTGAGCCAAAGGCAGTCACTTAACAACTGAGCCACCCAGGTGCCCTCTCTTTCTTTTCTTGATAGTGTCCTTTGAACCACAAGTTTTTAATTATGATGCAGTCTAATTTTATCTTTTTTTCCCCTTTTGTTGCTTGTGCTTTTGGTATCATGTCTAATCTTTTTCTGAATCCTAGGTCATGAAGATTTACCCCTATGTTTTCTTCTAAGAGTTTTAGTTTTAGCTCTTATAGATCTGTGATATATTTTGAATTAATTTTTGGATATGGCATAAGGAAGGAGTCCAACCTCATTCTTTTGTATGTGGATATCCTCTTGTCCCAGCATCATACTGAAAACCTTCTTTCCTATTACATTGTCTTCACCCTTGTCAAAAAATCAATTGCCCATAAATTTTAGAGTTTATGGATTCTCAACTCTATTCCATCGATTAATCTATATGTCTAAACTTGAGTATCTACTTTTAATAGGTAATATGTGCTCAGTTCTGTGGGGCATACAAAGATGAATAAAACTAATGGAAACATCTTAGTATTAAACTAAAGAAATAGTAAAAGTATGCCATACTGTGCAAAGTCATAGACTGACCTTTGAATGCAGCACACCTTTAACTTTGAACCTAGCTAGCGATCTTTTAGCATATAAAACCAATGAATCATTTGAGTATTTTGACCTTTCATGTTCCCATGAGTTTGATTACTCTCAAATAATGTGAGGGCACAAGAAGTGGGAGAGCATGGCTTTTTACCTTCAAGGGGTTTATCAAGAACAGGAAATTAAAGCAGTATATACTAGCCATTGTGGGACTGAGAGAAAGGTGAGATCAGTGTAGGTGCACATCTACATAACTAGAGGTGACAACAATTTATTTATGGAATTGGAAGACCAAACTATAAACTCCACAGGAAGAGGCACTATGTCCATTTCTCTTCACCACTGTATTCCCAATACTAGCACAGAGCTCAATAAATATTTGAAAGACGGTTGGTTAATAGATGGAGAAGAGTGAGTCACAGAACATGTAAAGGTGGTTAATTCCTATCTCACTTCTAGGTACCAAGACAAAGAAGCAAACTACATTGTCATTTAAACCAATCAAAAAAGGAAAGAAGAGAAACCCCTGGTCTGATTCAGAATCAGATATGAGCAGTAATGAAAGTAACTTTGATGTCCCTCCACGAGAGATAGAGCCACGGAGAGCAGCAAGTAAGGAAAAGTGCTGAATGTGCTGAAAGATCTGAGTGGCTAGTGTATTTGAAGGCATTAATCCCAGAAATTGTTATATCTTAGAGCAGTAATTATTTTAAGTTTTTGAAAAATGGACATATCTTTTAGGAGATTAAGCTAAAGCTGGGATCTTCATGAAATGTTTTATCAATCTGTGGATTAAATATTATTTCTGTTACCCTCATATTCTTTGCTCTACGAATGTTTTTTATAGCAAAAACCAAATTCACAGTGGATTTGGATTCAGATGACGATTTCTCGGATTTTGATGAAAAAACTCAAGATGAAGATTTTGTCCCATCATCAGATGTTAGTCCACTTAAGACCAAAGCTTCCCCAAAGTAAGCATCTTCTCTAATATGGATTTTATCATGATTGTTGCCAGTGATCAATGATACTGTCTTTGTTACTTGACACATTTAGAATTGGTTGTCAGGATGTTTTTGGTTTTTTTCTTCCAGACATGCTACCAAAGAACTGAAACCACAGAAAAGTGCCACATCAGGTATGTATTTAAGTAAAAATATAGAAACGTCTGCTTCACTGTGACGCTCGGTTCCTGCTGGGTTCTAATCTGACTACATTATCTAAGTCCTGCCTTAGAAGATAAAAGTGGGTTCTTATTAGCATTACACTGATGGTATTCTTTAGGGTTCGTTCACAGAAAGGGGTTCTACACTTCATATACTGGAAGTCATCTCGTGCTTACTGTTTACTGTGCTGGGTCCTAGAGGTACAAAAAATAACTGCTGATGAAGAATCCAGAAATTAGATCAAAGTTCTAAGAGTATGTTTTAAATATTCTAGAAGAGTCAGGGACTTGGCGTTTAAATGGAAATTCCGAGCAGGAAACAGATTTTTATGTGTCGCTTATATGTACTATTTTCCTTTCCGTTTGAAGTAATGGACGTTGATGCTGATGATGCCAAGGACAGTGTACCACTTCCTCCAGGTTCTCCTGCTGCTGATTTCTCAACTGAAACTGAAATCCTAAACCCTGTTGCTAAAAAGAAGGTGGTGGTGAAGAAGATAGCTGCAAAAAGTGAGCTTCAGTCTTTGACATGGGTTAATATTAGGATTAAGTAGCTGGCTTCCACAAGTCAATTTTAATTTTTTACTCTCAAAAGTTACTATTAATATTGGAGTTAAAAACCTTTTCCAAATGGAAGCAAATATTTAGCTCTTTATAATCAAAATTGGTGGTCAAAAGGTTTAAAATCACCATGTTTCTCAAAATGCCAGGCATTCTCTAGCTCATTTCTGTGACAGGGACAGAGTTTATAAACAGTGCAAAAATTTAATGTAAAACATAAACCTATAAAAAAAATTAGATGCTTAAGAATACTTTGATTCTCTAATGTATCTTCAGCTCTATTAGATTTTTTCTATATTAAATATAAGCAATCAATAGCTTACTAAAGAAAGTTCACAGTGAGAACAATTCGTCTACGAGTGGCCTCATGATAAATGCCTGTGTTGAATTGCAGGTCAGTCTTCCACCTCCACTAAAGGTGCCAAGAAAGGGGCTGCACCAAAAGGAACTAAAAAGGATCCAGGCTTGAATTCCGATGTACCTCAAAAGCCTGATCCCCCCAAAACCAAAACTCGCCGCAAAAGGAAACCATCCACTTCTGATGATTCTGACTCTAATTTTGAGAAAATGATTTCTAAAACAGTCACAAACAAGGTATTTATCCTAGCCAGTCCTTTCTCTATAGGTGTTTTTAAAAAATAACCAAGACTTGTTCTTAATAATCTGACACATTTTAGGGTGCACCTAGGTGACTCAGTCGCTAAGTGTCTGCCTTTGACTCAGGTCATGATTCTAGGGTCCTGGAATCAAGCCCCTCATCAGGCTCTCTGCTCGGCAGGAAGTCTGCTTCTCCCTCTCCCTCTCCGACTCCCACTCCCCCTGCTTGGGTTCCCTCTCTCACTGTGTCTCTCTCTGTCAAATGAAGTCTTTAATTTAAAAAAAAAAAAAAGAATCGATTTAAAAATAAATAATACTAAACTGACACTTTTTAAGAAAATAAATGTAGGGACACTTGGGTGGCTCAGATGGTTAAGTGTCTGCCTTCAGGTCAGACCCTGATCTCAGGGTCCTGGGATCAATCCCTATGTCAGGCCCCCTGCTTATTGGGGAGCCTGCTTCCCTCTCCCTCTCTCTCTGCCCCTTCCCCCCACCCGCTCATGCTCTCTCACTCTCTCAAATAAATAAATCTAAAGAAAAAAAAAAGAAGAAAGAAAGAAATATAAATCTCCTAATTTATTTAGCTTTTACTAGTTGTAACAAGTTACACTTAAAAACTTGCTGCTTATGGGTCACCTGGGTGACTCAGTTGGTTAAGCATCTGCCTTCAGTTCAGGTCCTAATCCAAGGGTCCTGGGATTGAGTCCCACCATCAGGCTCCTCACTCAGCAGGGAGCTCGCTTCTCTTTCTGCTTGCCACTTCCCCTGATTGTGCTTTCTCTATCTGACAAATAAATAAAAATCTTAAAAATATATATATATACATGTATATATATGTACCACTTAGTTAACGAGAGTTGCCTTAGATCTATTTCTTAGTACTTATTAGAAGGAGAGAAACTCATTGAACTGTAGTCTACTGATATATTTTTTACAATGAAATGTTGCTGTCAAACTAACATTGTGCAAATTACTTGGTCTTCCTCTTCTAGAAATCCAAGGCGGAGAGTGAGGACTTCCATCTGGACTTAGACTCAGCTGTGGCTCCTCGGGCCAAATCAGGACGGGCAAAGAAACCTATAAAGTACCTCGAAGAATCAGATGAAGATGATCTGTTCTAAAACATGATTATTTTAAGTAATGGTCTTATTGAGCCCAAGACTGGTTTTAGAGTTACCTGAGCCCCTTAATTTCTTCTCCTCTGAATTTTGTTTGGGGAAGGTGGTTTTAATCCAGAACCATCAAAGTGAAGTGTGTCAAGCCCACTATTACTGTCTAAGTAGTGATCACCTCATGGGCATTGTTTTCTTCTCTGCTTTGTCTATGTTTGGAGTGTCTTCTCTTTTGTCTTTAGAATCTGCTTTTAAATTCTTCTGAGCTCTGGAGATAGTTGTGTGGTCACTTCAGCATAATATAGTTTATTGACCACTCATTAAGCTAAAATTCTTATAAATGTCTTCTCTGCCTCCTTTCCTACTCTCAGTAAATATGAGATAGAGCATCATTAATTCTCTTTTACCTTAGTTTTATAGGTAATTTTCCATCAGATAGAACTTTATGGTTCTAGTACAAATAATCCCCACGCAGCCTTTTATGTGCTGAATTTTTGCTCAGGCAATGAAAAATTGCTCATATTCTTCATATCCTTTTGAATACTAGCAGAGGCTGAGGAAAAACAGCCTGGCTGTGTCCATATAATCTCAACACTGTCCATATAACCTCAACACAGAGGGTGAAGAAAATTAGTGTTGTGACCATCTCAATTCTTGACTTGTCCCCTCAGGCAGTTTCCAACTTTAAATCTCCCAAAGAGCAAATTTCTAGGGACCATTGGATTGCAAAAAAGTGGGGGGCAACATTCACTCAAAGATCTTATATCATTGCCATCCATACTCAACAGTGAGCGGTTATATCCATTTTGAGAAATCTCCATAATTATCAATTTACAAACTTTGTAAAACATTTCTGCATTTTTACATGTGTGTGACTTGAGTAGTGTTATCAATGTTTTTGTAAATATTTACTATGTTTTTCTATTTCACTTAATTCTAAAAATTTTTTACTTTAATAAAATGTTCTAAACATAGCAACCCATTGATTGTCTTTTTTTCTCTTGCAGTATACACTTTTCCTTACTCTAAAATATATTCGTCTTTACTTCCCCCCCCCTCTTTTTTTTAAGACTTTGTTTATTTTACAGAGATCACTAAATAGTCAGAGAAGCAGGCAGAGAGAGAGAGGAAGAAGCAGGCTCCCCACTGAGCAGAGAGCCCAATGAGGGGCTCAATCCCAGGACCCTGGGATCATGACCCGAGCCAAAGGCAGAGGCTTTAACCCTCTGAGCCACCGAGGCGCCCCTTTACTTCCCTTTGAGGGAAGGGAAATTCTGATCATTTGCTGATGTACCTACCTAACAGCCCCTGGCATTAGTCATAGGTCTGAGATAGGCATCATGACCTAATCAAAGCCAGTCAGGTTTTTCCCGGGTTTTTATACATGAGTACAAAGTTCTCCCTCTCCTTCACATCAGAAGGCCTTGGCCCCCCATGAGCAAGTAGTGTCAAATATGTGTGGTTGGTTTTTTTTTGTTTTATTTTTTTAATGATCTCTTTAACAATTTTGATAATCAGGACAACTACCTGAGGGTCTCAGTAAATGACATTAGGGCAACTGGACAATCATTTAAAAGAAAGAAATGTTAGGGGCGCCTGGGTGGCTCAGTGGGTTAAAGCCTCTGCCTTTGGCTCAGGTCATGATCCCAGGGCCCTGGGATCAAGCCCTACATTGGGCTCTCTGCTCAGTGGGGAGCCTGCTTCCTCCTCTCTCTCTCTCTCTCTCTCTCTCTCTGCCTACTTGTGATCTCTGTCTGTCAAAAGAGAAAAAGAAAAAGAAATGTTAGAATGTTAGATAAATCCAGTCCCTCACATCTTATACCAAAGTTTAAGTTCAAACAGACAAGATTAAAATGTCAAAAACAAAACCATTTTAAAAATGTACCAAAAGAGGGGCGCCTGGGTGGCTCAGTGGGTTACGCCGCTGCCTTCGGCTCGGGTCATGATCTCGGGGTCCTGGGATCGAGTCCCGCATTGGGCTCTCTGCTCGGCAGGGAGCCTGCTTCCTCCTCTCTCTCTCTGCCTGCCTCTCTGCCTACTTGTGGTCTCTCTCTGTCAAATAAATAAATAAAATCTTAAAAAAAAAAAAATGTA
>NC_081572.1:21262121-21286907 GCF_022355385.1 Mustela nigripes
ATGATCTCGGGGTCCTGGGATCGAGTCCCGCATTGGGCTCTCTGCTCGGCAGGGAGCCTGCTTCCTCCTCTCTCTCTCTGCCTGCCTCTCTGCCTACTTGTGGTCTCTCTCTGTCAAATAAATAAATAAAATCTTAAAAAAAAAAAAAATGTACCAAAAGAAAAGGAAATTTGAGTTACAGAGGGAACAGAGGGAGATCTTAAACCTAGCCCCACGGGTTGAGAAAGATCTGGAAAAATGAGCACTCTCATCAGAATCTGGTCCAAAAGGTCTAACTCTGTCCTAACAATTCTCACTTTAAGAAACGTAGTTCAAGAGAAAAATTGGGACATGGGGCACCTCGATGGCTCAGTCGGTTAAGCGCCTGACTCGATTTCACCTCGGGTCATGAGGATGACCCCCACGGCAGACCACACTGGGTGTGGAGCCTGCTTAAGATTCTCTCCTCCCGGGGCACCTGGGTGGCTCAGTGGGTTGGGCCTCTGCCTTCAGCTCGGGTCATGATCTCAGGGTCCTGGGATCGAGCCCCGAATCGGGCTCCCTGCTCCGCAGGAAGCCTGCTTCCCTCTCTCTCTCTCTCTCTCTCTCTCTCTGCCTACTTGTGATCTGTCTGTCAAATAAATAAATAAAATATTAAAAAAAAAGATTCTCTCCTCCCTATAAAAACTTTTTTAAGAAGATATTTGGGACATTTGCAAGTATTGTAAATGCTCAGAAATACAGGAAATCTCAATATACTAGTCACATAATTTTGCAAAATGTTACCATTAGGGGAGAGAGGGGCACATGGAGTCTGCCTCTCCCTCTCCACCTGTCTCTCCCCCAGTTCATGCTCTCTTTCGCTCTCTCTGTCTCTCTCAAATAAAATCTTTTTAAAAATTACATGTACATCTATAATTATCTCAAGAAAAGCCACATACAAAGATGCTCGCTGAAGTCTAGTAAAATTGAAAGTGATCTAAATGTCCAAAAACAAGAGACGTCAGATAAAACAATTAGTTTAAACAAATTATGGTACAATGAGGACTATCAGGTACTCCTTAAGAAGATCATGTAGATTACTGATTAACATGAAAAGATACCCTTACTGAGTGAAGAAAGCAGGTTACGAATCAGGTGAAGTCCCTGTCTGTTAAGTATGCATTTGTTGACAGAAGGAAAGCATATAAACACTCCTTAGAAAGAAAAGTCCAAGACATTCACCTTTTAAAAGTAGAAGTTTGGGGCATCTGGGTGGCTCCATTGGTTAAAGGACTGCCTTTGACTCAGGTCTTGATCCCAGGGTCCTGGGATTGAGCCCTGAGTAGGGCTCCCTGCTCAGTGGGGAGCCTGCTTCTCACTCTCCCTCTGCTGCTCCGCCTGCTTATGCTCTCTCGAACTCTCTTGGTCAAATAAATAAATAAATAAATACAATCTTAAAAGAAAAAAGTAGAATTTTGCTCCTGATCAGTAAAGCACTTGCTAAGACTCCAAATGAATACATCTCTTGACTTCATTCCTTAAGCCAACTGACATTCTAGAAGATAAAATTCTAGTGCTAATCAACCTGGTTATGTACATTTAGATCCTTTATAGAATAGCTATTTCCTACACATGAAACACTGCTCAGATAAATAGATATTACATCAGTTAGAATTACAAAAGAACAGTTGTTGAGAAAAGGTGTTCAAAGCTTGCATTCATGGATAAATAATACAATAAGCTTACTAAGCTTTTTTTTTTTTTTTTTAAGATTTTATTTATCAGAGAGAGACAGGGGGAGAAAGCGAGCACAGGCAGACAGAATGGCAGGCAGAGGCAGAGGGAGAAGGAGAAGCAGGCTCCCCACTGAGCAAGGAGCCCGATGTGGGACTCGATCCCAGGACGCTGGGATCATGAACTGAGCCGAAGGCAGCTGCTTAACCAACTGAGCCACCCAGGCATCCCTTACTAAGCCTTTTAAAACATATTGCATTCCACTGTTTCTGCTGCAAGGGAATTTTTTAAGTGGTTTCTGGCCATTTTGTCCTAAAACCCAAAGACAAAAAATATTTTTAATTTTATTTATTTGACAGAGATCACAAGTAGGAAGAGAGGCAGGCAGAGAGGGGGGAGAAGCAGGCCCCCTGCTGAGCAGAGAGCCCGATGTGGGGCTCCACCCAAGGACCCTGAGATCATGACCTGAGCTGAAGGCAGAGGCTTAACTCACGGAGCCACCAAGGCACCCGACAAAAATTTTTTTAATTCATTAACTTTGGCTTATAGAGTGATGGATATCTGTTCTGACCTGCCCAGTGTCCCCTTCCTCAATAATTCCACTTTTGGAAAACTATTCTGAAGTCCAAAAAACAAAAAGCTTGTGTCCAAAAGCATTCATTGTAGCATTATATACACTGGTGAAAAATTGGGAACAGAATAAGTGTCCTACAGTGGAAGAACTGGTTAAACTGGTACACTCTTACCATGTATTACAGTCATCAAAAGTCTTATTTTCCCAGAACATTTAACAACACGAAAGTCATGTTGGGTAGCAGGGAGAAAAAGATACAAAAACTATCCTGTATAATGTATCAAAACTCATTGGATTATATTATAAAATGATGCATTTTACTGTGAGAAACACTCCAATAAAAAGGTAACCTGTAGGGGCGACTGGGTGGCTCAATGGGTTAAGTTTTGCCTTCAGCTGGGGTTGTGATCTCAGGGTCCTGATCTCAGGATCCTAGGATCGATCCCCGAATCAGGTTCTCTGCTCAGCAGGGAGCCTACTTCACCCTCTCTCTCTGCCTACTTGTCATCTCTCTCTCTGTCCAACAAATAAATAAAAAAAATCTTAAAAAAAAAAAAAAAAAGGTAACCTTTAGGGGCATCTGGGTGGCTCAGTCCATTAAGCAGCTGCCTTGGGCTCAGGTCATGATCCCAGGGTCATGGAAACCAGCCCAGCAGTGGGGCTCCCTGCTAGTGGGGAGTCTGCTTCTCCCTCTCCCTCTGTTCCTCCCTCTGCTTGTGCTCTCTACCTTGCTCACTCTCTCAAATAAAATCTTTAAAAAATAATGAAGTTTAAAATGCTAACTTTTAGACAGTGTAAGGTTCAAATATAAACCGGTACTTTTCAGACTTGTACTTAAAAATCCATTGAGGTGAGGTGTGGTGCCTGGGTGGCTCAGTCATTAAGTGTCTGCCTTCAGCTCAGGTCCTGATCCCAGGGTCCTAGGATTGAGCCCCACATCGGGCTCCCAGCTTGGCAGGAAGCCTGCTTCTCCCTCTCCCAGTTCCCCTGTTTGTGTTCCCTCTTTCACTGTGTCTCTCTCTGTCAGATAAATAAAATCTTAAAAAAAAAAAAATCCGTTGAGAATCTTGTTGAACTGCAGATTCTGATTCAGTAGGTCTGGAGTGGAGTCTAAAGTGGCATTTTTAACAATTTCCCAAGTGATATCACTGCTGCTGTTTGGAGACCCAACTTGGAAAAGCGAAGGTGTAAACTACATACCAGTGCTTCTCTATGTATGGTCCCTAGAGCAGCAGTATTAGCATGACCTGAGAGCTTGTTAGAAATTCCAATTATCGGGCCCACTCCAGAAATGGGTAACTGGGTAACTTAAAAGCACTTTTTGTTCTTGTTGTTGTTGTTGTTTGTTTGTTTTTAAATATTTTATTTATTTGTTTGACAGAGAGAGAGATATCGAGAGAGGAAACACAAGCAGGGGGAGTGGGAGAAGGAGAAGCAGGCTTCCCGCCAAGCAGGGAGCCCAATGCAGGTCTCTACCCCAGGATCCCAGGGATCATGACCCTGGCAGAAGGCAGATGATTAACAACTGAGTCACCCAGGTGCCCCAAAATCACCTGTTTTAAGAGGGCTCCACTAAGGAGCACCCGGGTGGCTCAGTTGGTTAAGTCTGACTCCTGATCTCAGCTCAGGTCTTGATCTCAGAGTTGTTGAGTTCAAACCCCATGCTGGGCTCCATGCTGCCAGTAGAGAGGAAAGAAGGAAGGAAGGAAGGACGGACGGACTGACTCCATTTAATTCTAATGCAACCTGAAGTTAGAGTCCAACGCTATGTGCATTGAAAGGCCAACGGCAAGTTGCAGCAAAATGTCATGTTTTTCTTTGGAGAATGAGATATGGGTGATTTATTTTTTTCTTTTTTGCATCTTCCTATAGTTTATAAAAATAGTAAATGTTACATGTCTACTTTCCAAATGAAAATAACCATAATTTTTTCCAGGTTATAAAAGTAATATGTGGGTTCCAGTTCTAATATGATGCTGAAGTTGAACCACTCCAGGAATCAGTCTCATGTGTCTTTCAGTCATGTGAGGCACCATTGCAAATATGAGGAGTATGATGGTTAACTGTATGTGTCAACTTGACTGGGTTAAGGGATGTCCAGATAGCTGTGTGTGTCTCTTAGGGTGTCGTCTCCAAAAGAAATTATTATTTGAATCAGTTGATTGAGTACAGATCTCCTAACAACGTGGGTGGGCATCATCCAAACCCCGGAGAACCAGAATAGAACTATTCAGGGGGCCGAAGCAGACTTGGGGAAACTGAGTTTCTTTGAATCCCTATCTCTGAATCCCCACCTCAAATAACAGAAGCAGATCTGTGATAGTGAAGCTGAAATTCCCCCTTTCTTGCTTGCAAAGCCAAAGGGGGAAGGGGGTCTTTTTTAAAAAGACTACATTTCCCAGCTTTCCTTGCGGAAGGGCATCCTGGCCAATGGTATGTGAGCATCGGTCACGTGGCAGCTTCAAGGACTTTCCAAGAGAGACGTTTTAGCACTTACTTCTCCCACCTTAATCGCTTCGTGCGCGGCCTGGAGCGCGGCTGACACGACGGTGGAGAACGTGGGCCACAACGTGGGAGGGGTTGGGAGGAGCCTGCACCCCTAAGGACTTTGGAGCACAGCGCTGTCCGATACCACTGGACAGCCCACCAGCCTCCTCCTATTAAATGAGAGGGAAACAAGCTTCTCCCTTGTTTAAGCCAACTGTTTTTGCGTTTTGCTGTTACAGCCGAACCTAATCTTAGTTACAGAGCCAAGGGAGGAGGTAGCGGATTGGCAGGTCCTCATGGGTGATAAAACCGCAGAGCCTGGGGCGCCTGGGTGGCTCAGTGGGTTAAGCCTCTGCCTTCCGCTCAGGTCATGGTCTCGGGGGTCCTGGGATGAGCCCCACATCGTGCTCTCTGCTCAGCAGGGAGCCTGCTTCCCTTCCTCTCTGTCTGCTGCTCTGCCTACTTGTGATCTCTCTCTCTCTCTCTGTTAAATAAAGAAATAAAATCTTTTAAAAAACAAAACAAAAACGCAGAGCCGTAGGGTACAGGTATTGGGAGCCACAGACTGAAGGCGGGGGGAGAAGAGAGAGGAGCGGGGACCACCTGTGAACAGAAGGTCCCTTATCCGGAGGGTTTTCGGGCCGGGAAAGGGTTTGAAGGGTCAGACACTATGCCACGGAAGGGGTGGTAGGGAGGTGCCACCGAGTAATCAGAAAGGAACGCACCCACCCTCTGAGGCCGGTACCTTTCCCACCCATGGCGAGGGGGAAGGAAAGTGAGGGAGGAATTTTGCCATTAACCCGTTGTGGCATTTTCATTTCTACTCAGGACTGGACATTCTGATTACTGATCTTGGACCAAATCGGCCATTTCAGTGATCGCAAGCCTTAGAGGAGAGCAGAGTGAGCAACTGAGGCTTGCAACCCACCAACGTGATCATGGTCTTGGGGTGCAGATGACCTGCACCCTTTGCAATCCTCCCACCCCCCACCTTTGTTCATCCCCCTGGCAAATATTTACTGAGCATCTGCCAGGAACTGTCATAGGTGCTGACACAGGGCAGAGAACAGAACACCAGAGCCCTGCCCTCATGGAGCTGACATACTAATGGAGGAGCTGGGTGCCACACAGGATAAACAAATCAAAAAAAAAAAAGATACCAAGTATGTTAGGTAGTGACCAGTGCGAAGGAAATAAAGCTGAGAAAGGGGACAGGAAGGAAGGGGTTAATTCCAGCGAGGGCTGCTAGGGAAGGCCTCACTAAAAGGCAACACTTCTGTGAAGACTAAAAACTGTCAGAGGCGCAACAGGAAGGAGGAAATACAATTGTGTCTTGATGATGTCACTTACTGGGTACGACCGTGCTGTGGCAGCACGTGTGTCCATGTGTGACAGAATGGGAACTGGCTCCACAGCCCCACAGGCTAGGGCGAGGTGCCTGGGACAGGGATTGAGTGGGACGCCGTGCAGGTTGGGCCTCTTAGCCCGGCTCCCGATCTTGAGTACGGCCAAGAATGGGGCCATGTGTCACCAGCCCTGGACAGCATCAGTGACACCTCCTCTCTGGCTGGACAACGCTATCTGAGAAGGAGGTTGGGCCCCAGAGATTGCAGAGTCTCCCGTGTCTGGCCCTGTAGCATCAGGGGCTGGGGACAGCGCAGGGTGACCACGCGCCTACCCCACCCAAGCCCACCACCTCTGCCATTTTCCACTCCCGAAAGGCAGACAGTCTGCTGGGGTTTTTCCAGGCGGGGCCAGTGGCCTGACCCAGCAGGGATCATGAGGACAGGGCAGGGACCATTCCTGGACAGTCAGGAAAGATGAGGTGTGTCTCTGAGCCCCCATGACTGGGGCTGGGGGTTGGGGGTCGGGGAACAGCTTTGTCAGGAACAGGCAGAGGTCAGGGTTGGGAAAGTCAGCCATGCCTCCCACCCCACATCCTGTTTTTGAAATGTGGGGCCCTAGCATGTACTTTCCTTTGGACTTTGTCCAAGGCAGTGTCTCCCCACCCAGGCCCACTCCCAGAGGAACTCTGCATGACGGTGGGCAGGGTTCCCCAGCACATCCATCATTAGCCTAGGGGTTTTCCAGGCTGGGCTGAGCCCCTGGGCCAGTGTGAGTGAAGGGCACATTGCCCACCCCTTCCTGAAATCAGGCCAGGGGGTCCCTGTCAACACATGGAAAACTATACAGGCTCCCGTGGCTGAAGGGAAGAAGAAATGTGGAGGAGGAGAGTCTTGGCTTCCCCACTCAGAATCGGGCAGGCATGGTCCACTTAGGCCCAACAAAAGCCCTGGGAAACCAAGCAGGCCAGAGGGAAAGCAGTTCCATGATGGGCTCAAGCGCACGGGCTCCCAAACAGTCAAGCCCGGCATGGGACAGGGACCAGCTACTTATGTGCTGTGTGACTGTGCAAGTGGCTGAGACCCTCCCGGTCTCAGCTTCCCTCCCATCAGGGTAGTCAAGAGGACTAAATGAACTAATCTGTGTGATGGGCTCAGTGTAGTGCCTGGTCAAGACGAGGTGCCCAGGGGGAGGGGAATGGCGTGTGCGTTGGGCAGATTCCTAGAAAGGCCCACAGGGAACGAAAAAAGTGTCTCAGCCTGGAGGTGTCCTCCCCCTTGGCCACTCAGGTCCACCATGAGTCATCCTAACTCTTCTAAGGGACAGCTTCTCCTGCCACCTACAGTCACAGGATGTGATTCAGAGCCTTCTAGGAGAAGTCTATTTATTTTTCCCATTATAAAATAACACGCTTATTGTAATAAATCTGGAAATTATAGAAAAGCAGAAAAAAAGCAAAAGCTTTTATTTAACCACCAATGCTGATCACTCTTGATGCCTTAATGGTTTCCATATGGCACTTTTTTCCAGGCACAGGTTTTCTTTGTTCTCTGTAATATGACTAGGACCTTAGCTTTAAGACATAGAGCTAGAAGGAAACTTTGGGGTCACATGACCCAGCGTCTTCAGCTGACAAGTCAGGAGACTGGCCCAGAAGAGCTCAGTGACTTGTCCAAAGCCAGCAGTGACAGAGCTGCTGCCCCCAACTCAACACCAAACTTCTCTCCATCTTCCAAGGAGCCAGTCTGTTGATAGTGCATCTAGGCCTTCCAATTTGAGGGAGTCTGTTCCATGGGCTTCCATAAAGCACACCCCCAAAAGCAGTTGGTTCTGGTTAACCCCCTCCCCCATTCCCAGGTCACACAGCAGTGGGATGGGGGTAGGAGTGGGTTAGGGAGAAAGGGAGGGCTGGCAAAGCCCAGCAAGGGGCATGGCCCTGTGTCTGTTCCCAAGGGTGGAGCCAGGCAGCAGGGCCACCCTGTCCCTTTAAGAGAAGGGGGAGAGCAAGCCCCTCTCAGCCACTCTGTCCTGTCATCCATCCTGGCCAAATCCAAAAGGGAAAATGAAAGAGGGCCTGGGAGGAACAAGTCCCAGCCATCCCCCAGGATCCCTCCCTCAGCTCTAATACCTCAGCTCCAGCTCCAGGGTGAGTGGGGTCAGGTGAGGATCTGGGGGGGCTGTGGGACCTGTGTGGGTGTGTGTGTGTGTTGGGGGAGGTTCTCAGGAGATGTGGGAGGCTGGAAGTTGAGGGACACCAGGGAGGAGATGGAGAGGGCTGGGCCCCTATTCCTGCCACTCTGCGGTGGGATGGCTGGGGACCCCTAGAACAAAGGATAGAGTTAAGGAAGTGGGACTACTTTTGTGTCCACCCCACAATCCTGAGAGGAGTTCACTGCAATAAGCAGGGCAAGAGAAATGGTGAGCAGAGGAAGCAGGTGCGGTCCCTCTGGATCGGCTGGCTCCTGCCTCTCCCAGGGGCACCAACTCGGGTCTGGAGTCCTGGGCTGGAGGCCCCACGGTTGCCCACGGAATGCATCCTGGACCCCATAAGGTCACGCCTGGGTTTCTACTTCTACAATGCAGTGCGTGGCTGCCCTTCCTGAAGTCCAAGTTCACTCTCTACAGATCTGGACTCTGGAGGAACATACGGTCCAACCAAGCAGGCCCCTGGGTGTCTGGCTAGAGCGCCAGGGAGGGGCTTCTCCCCGGTACCTGCTGGTCCCAAGGGAAAGGGCACCTACAGTGGAGAATCTCCTGACCTCTCCTGCCCAGCCCCTGCTGACTCCCTAGTTCCCACAAAATCCCAGCTAAACCCAGGCCTCCCGGAGCCCCCAGGTTAGAGGAGGGCTCGCGGATCTCTCCGCACCGGCTGGCTGCGGGGAGGCCGACCCTCCGCTGACGGCCGCCCCCGCGTCCGTCCGCAGCGCCATGGGGGAGTGGGCGTTCCTGGGCTCGCTGCTGGACGCCGTGCAGCTGCAGTCGCCGCTCGTGGGCCGCCTGTGGCTGGTGGTCATGCTGATCTTCCGCATCCTGGTGCTGGCCACGGTGGGCGGCGCCGTGTTCGAGGACGAGCAGGAGGAGTTCGTGTGCAACACGCTGCAGCCGGGCTGCCGCCAGACGTGCTACGACCGCGCCTTCCCCGTCTCCCACTACCGCTTCTGGCTCTTCCACATCCTGCTGCTCTCGGCGCCGCCCGTGCTCTTCGTCATCTACTCGGTGCACCGGGCCGGCAAGGAGGCGGGCGGCGCGGACGCGGGGCCCGGGCCCCGGCCCCCGCCGCGCCGCCGCTGCTACCTGCTGAGCGTGGCGCTGCGCCTGCTGGCCGAGCTGGCCTTCCTGGCGGGCCAGGCGCTGCTCTACGGCTTCCGCGTGGCCCCGCACTTCGCGTGCGCCGGCCCGCCGTGCCCGCACACCGTGGACTGCTTCGTGAGCCGGCCCACCGAGAAGACCGTCTTCGTGCTCTTCTACTTCGCCGTGGGGCTGCTCTCGGCGCTGCTCAGCGTGGCCGAGCTGGGCCACCTGCTCTGGAAGGGCCGCCCGCGCGCCGGGCGCTGTCGCCAGGGGGCCGAGCGCGACGGCCGCCGCCACCGAGCGCACGAGGAGGCGCAGCAGCTGCTCCCGCCGCCGCCGCCGCCGCTGCCCCCGATCCCGCCCTCCCGCCGCCCGCGCCCCGACGACCCCAGCGGCCCGCCCGCCTACGCGCACCCGGGCCCCGCCGGCGACAGCGAGGGCGGCAGCGGCCGCAGCAAGGCGTCTCTGGCCACTGTCCGCCAGGACCTGGCCATCTAGAGGCAGGCGGCCCGGGCGGGGCGCTGCCCGGGCCCTTCCCCGGGGGCTGTCGGTGGCGCGGGGGCCCGGGGCAGGAACGGAGGCCCCGGACCGAAAGAAAGCGCCCCAGAGGACATAGTAGAGAGGGAAGTGGAGGTTCGCGTGGTGCCCAGAAAAAGTCGTGGTGACACCAGCTTCCCGCGGGCCTCTCGGCGTTCACACTTGGGTGTGGCCCCTGTGTGGGCTCTCTCTGTGCGTGCGCACATGTACACCTCTGTCCAGTGTGAGCTGCGTGTGCGCGCGTGCGTTTATCCTGTGTGAGCTGTGTGTGTACGCGTGTGTGGGCACGGGTGCGTCCTGTGTGGGCTCGCTGTGTGCGCGTGTGTGTGCCCATGTGGGTTCCGTGTATGTACAGGCATCTGTGTGCCCTGGGTGACTGACTGCATGTGAGAGAGAGAGAGAGAGAGAGAGCTGATCAGGTGCCAGCGACAGCCACCGTGGCTCCCTCCTTACCTTCGGGGGCATTGCAGGAAGTTCTCCCCTCTTGATGGAGCCCACACAGGGAGAAGAGAGGTGCCCCTTCACCCTGGGCAGGCCTCCCTGCGGCTGGGCTGGTGGGTACCACCCACACCCTCCGGGGGTGGCCTGGGCACTGTGGCCAAGGCCTCCCTTTGTTACAAGTAGAGTGGGGGTGGACAGTAGGGTTGGAGGGCAGGGCTCTGTCTTAGCTTCCCTCCCTACCCCTGCTGCTATTCCCCAAGTCCATAAACATGCCCAAGTTCCTTCCTTCATGGAAAGAAATCTGCCCCCAAACGTGCTCCGCCCCCGCATTTCCCTGCAGCCACCACCATCTTCCCTCCTGGGGAGATACAAGAGTTACCTAGTGGCTGCCTCTTGTCCCCCTCCTGTTTCTTCTCCACTCCCATCTGTCTTCCTCCCTTGCCCCTGCAGTGGGGTTGCTCTCCCTAAGATCACTCAGGACCTAAGTGACCTTCAGGGGCCCCCATCTGCCCCTGCCCTGGTCTTTATCCAACCCTCCTTGAGCAGGCCACCCCCACCTACCCTACCCTGCCTGATCTCCTAGTCCACCTGCTCACGCCCTCAGGGACTCCCTGTCATCAGGGTAAGGCCAGCACTGGAAAGAGGCTTCTGGAGTCTCACCCTGTCCTGTTCTGCCCCAGCCCCAGTTTGCGGGCTTCCCACGGTATCTGTGCTCCAAACCGTACTGCGTCTTCTCTTCTTGCCAGGCACAGTGACCCATCTCCTTCCAGAAGTTTGATCATGCTGTTTCTTGGCCTGGTGCAACCTGCCTTCCACCCTAGCTAATACCTACCTTTTGGTCTCATTTGGGAACAAACAGGTCCCTTCCCTCACAGTGCCTGCCCCCAAGGTGCATCTAGATGCCTATGGCACCCCTACTTCCCCAGGCAGAGCACGCCTGCTGGATGGCATCACTGCCCACCCCCCATCAGCCCAGAGGAGATGCTTAGTAAATCTGTGTTCATGAGGAGCTGAAGTTGTCCCCGAGGCCCCAGGGCTTACCTGTGCCCGTGGTGTGCAACAGCATTTCTCTGATGATGGCCAGGTATGTGTGCAAAACCTGGGCCACGAAAAAACTCAGATGTGGACTTCCAGCTGTTTTCCAGGTGTACTCATTCAAGAAATATTTGTTGAGCACATACGCTACGCCATACAATGTTCAAGATCAGCACTGTTCTGTAGACATAGGATGTGAGCCACATGTGTAATTTAAAATTTTCCATCAGCTACTTAAAAAAAGTAAAAGGAAACAGATGAAATTAATTTTAATGACATATTTTCTTTAACCCATTGTGTCCAAAATGTTATTTCAACACATCGTCAATATAAAAAAAATTAAAGAGCTATTTATTCTTTCTTTGTACTAAGCCTTTGAAATCTAGTGTGTATTTTATGCTCAGAGCATAAAATGGCACATCTCAATATGGACCAACCACATTTCTTTAAAAGATTTTATCTATCTATTTGAGAGATTGAGACAGAAAGAGCATGAGTGGGGAGGAGAGGGAGAAGCAGGCTCCCTGCTCAGGAGCCAGCTGCGGGACTCGATCCCAGGAGCTTGGGATCACGACCAGAGCAGAAGGCTGATGCCCAGCCTACTGAGCCACCCAGGTGCCCCTGGGCCAGCCATATTTTTAAGACTCGGTCACCACATGTGGCTAGTGACTGCCATATTGAACAGAGCAGATCCAGATGTTGGGTGAATAAAACCTGCTTTCACAAAGCTTCCATTCTGGTGGGAAGGCAGGCAATAGAATATATGCCAGGTATCACTCAGAGTAAGATGAGAGAGTTACTATTGCTGGGGAGTGACATGGACCAGAGTGCAGCAAAGAGCTAGCCATGAAGCTGGCTCCAGGAAGAGCATGCTGGGTGGAGGGAATGGCAAGTGCAAAGGCCCTGAGGCAGGAATACACTGGGGATGTTAGAGGCTAGCAAGGAGGCCCAGGTGGCTAGAGTGAAGTAAGGGATCAGGGGGGGTCACCAGCACCTCAAATGTAACCCCAACTGCCTTAGTTCTCCCTCTCAGTGCTGCTGTCTCCATCCACCCTGACCATCTCCACCCACTACAGCAAGAGCCTGTCTCCTGCCCACCTCCAATGTCCTGTCAATCACCTGGTCCTCCCATTTTGCTACCTAAGCATTTCCTCCCTTTACCCACTCTCACCCCTTCAGAGGCTGCCCAGAGTCAGCCCTGACATCGGTGGCCTGGAGTGCTCCCACAGCTTCTGCCCTGTTTCCTGCAATTCCAATCCGAATAGCTCACTCACTGGCTTGAAATCCTTCACTCCCATCGCCCACAGGGTCAAGTCCAGCTCCTGAACCAGCCCTGGACTGAGCCCACACCAGCCTCTTCAACTTAACTTCTTCTAGCATTCCAACCAAAATAGTTAAAGCAGAGAGAGAGCTGGTGATGCTGGTTTCTTTTCTTTTCTTTTCTTTTTTCCTCTTTCATTCTTTCTCCTTTCTTTTCTCTTCTCTCTCTCTCTCTCTCTCTCTCTCTCTCTGTTTTTAAGGCTTTGTTTACAGGAGCATGGGTGGCTCAGTTGGTTAAGCTACTGCCTTCGACTCTAGCCATGATCCTGGAGTCGAGGGATCGAGCCCTGCATTGGGCTCCCTGCTTGGTGGGGAGTCTGCTTCTCTCTCTGACCCTCATTCTCCCTCAAATAAACACATAAAATCTTAAAAAAAAAAAAAAGAAATATTTTATGTATTTATTTGGCAGAGAGAGCGAGAGAGCACAAGCAGGGGGAGCAGCAGAGGGAGAGGGAGAAGCAGGCTTCCCGCTGAGCAAGGAGCCAGATGCAGTGCTCGATCCCAGGACCCTGGGATCATGACCTAAGCCAGAGGCAGACACTTAACCATCTGCCCTAGCTGACAGTTTCTGATCGCATGAAGCTTTATCCCCTCTGGCTAACTCTTCCCCTTACACTCTCAGAAGGCTGGTAGGGAGCACCTTTTCCAGGAAGCCTTCTGAAACTTGCCCCAGGCCTGGTTAAATGACCAGTGCTCTCATAGGCTCAAGACTTAGTCACTGCTTTCCCCAGGTTGTACCCCAGTCACCATCCTTGGGTCAGTCTCTTCTGTGGAGGAGGGGCGCCAGACCCAGTGCAAAGCACATGTCACACCATGGTCGAGAAATTGCTCAGCGGCGATGAGCTGTGAGCCACTGAGGGCAACCTCAAGCCCCAGGGTCAAAGGTACTACCCCGGGGTGGGGGGCACTCTTTAAATAATGAACCACTGCTCTAGTCGCCACAGTGAGGGTGGCCTTCTCGGCATTTGGTAGGCTGGTAGGCTGACACTAGAAATGCCAAGATGCCCTCCTGCAATACAGAATTATCACGCGTGGGGGCGCCCGTGGCTCAGTCAGAGGAGCATGGGCCGAACTTGGGATAGTGAGTTCAAGCTGCACAGTAGGTGCAGAGCTTAAAAAAAAAAAAAAGAAAAGAATCGTCACACATGACTTTAGAATGTTCAACTGGACAGTCACAAAGGGAAAACCCTCTCCATAATTACCTGAGCATAAAACCTGATTCTGTTCTACATGTAAAATATTAGGGTTTTGTTTGGGGATTTTGCGGGGTGGGGGGTCAGGTGGCATTGTCAGCTTTTATTTCAACATTCACCCAGATTCCTTACGTTTCCTGGGTTTCTTGTACAGAATGGCTTCCAACCTTATCACTTGTTTTATTTAATTTTATTTATTTATTTGACAGAGAGAGAGATCACAAGTAGGCAGAGAGGCAGGTAGAGAGAGGAGGAAGCAGGCTCCCTGCTGAGCAGAGAGCCCGATGGGGCTCGATCCCAGTACACTGGGATCCTGACCTGAGCTGAAGGCAGAGGCTTTAACCCACTGAGCCACCCAGGCGCCCTCCTTCTCACTTATTTTAAATACCAATGCATTAATTAAAAAGTAGAAATAATCATGGGACCCTGTCCTTACTGCCACGCAGCTGTGTGCATTAACACGCTGAAATTCAGTCCTTTCCCTCCGTTTCTCCTTTAGACTACAGTGTGATAGCATAGCGATTTTTGTAAAGCACGTGGGTAGGTATGTTATGTTAAATTCCGGTCAGATACATAAACAAAATGTTAGAAAAAATTTTCTGGAGGAAGAGAACTCCTGTCCCTATGCGCACTCAGGTCAGCCAGGTGGCGAAATAAGTGAAGCGCTGCCGCCACCTGGTGGCTGAAATAGAAATGGCAGGTAGACCCCTGCGGAAGGAGCTCTTCCTGCCCAGAAAGAAAATCTCTCTTCCTTGCCCAGGAGCCCTGCCAACCCACCCCAGACACAGCCTCCACTGCCACCTCCCTGGAGTCCTTAGACCTCAGTGCTTGATGCTTCTTTGGGGGCATCAGGGTTCCAGGAAAGACCTCTTGCTGAGAGGTGGAAGCCCTGAGTACTGGGCCGCCATCTGCGACTATTTCTCTCTGTGACCCTGGGCAAGGGCACTACCCTCTCTGGGCCTTGATGTGTAGTGGGAAGGGTGGATTTTGATGCCACTACAGGCCTGCCACACTTGATCCTCTCAGCCTCTCAAATTCCCTTGCAACTTGTCTTCTGTGCCTCCTGCCTACAGAGTGACCTCGGGGGTGGGCCGGGGAGGGCAGGACTGTCCTTGAAGGCACAGGGATGGGCTGGCCTTCTAAGCTGAAGGCCAATCCCATGTTCTTGTTAGTTTGCCAAGGGCTACCGATCCGGGTACCCATGCCAACTGCCTCTCCTGAAGGGCAAGTCCAGAATAGAACTCTGCCACTTAGTGACCCCCAGACTAATCTCTGGCTTCCAAGGGCTCAGGACTCTCTGAAGGCAGACACTGGCTTCCTCCCTCGGACCAAGCTTCCCAGAGAGCTGGGGCTGGCTTTCTCCCTCAGAATGGGGATTCCTGAAGGTGGGAACAGTTTCTCCTCTCCCCTTCCCACCTCCAGACTGGAGCTTTCTGACACGGGCTATATAGACCCCTTGACAGAGGGCTTCCCAAAAACAGGCCTATTTTGTTCCACCGAAGACCCCAGCACAGCAAGGCAGGTCCCAAAGGCAGCTTGGCCCCCGGGGCTCATACCTGACCCCCCAACCCCAGATACCTGCCCACTCAGCGGGAGAAGGCAGCAAGGCAGTGAGACTCTGAGACATGTGTAGAATAAATAGAACTTTATTCTTTATCCAGTAGATCTCAGTGGAAAGTCCAACAGTAACAGGTGCACCAGCGGGCTCTGAGGGGATGAGACCCCAACCCCGGGGCAAGGAGGGCAGGGCAGAACCAGCTCCCTCAGCCTGGGGGTGCAGGGGGTGAGGGGAGGGAACCCCCTGTAGGCCCGTCCTGCGGGGCAAGGAGGGGGCACGGGGATGGGGGGGGGAGCAGTGGGAGGGGCAGGCCAGGGAAACGGAGGAACTCAGGCCAAGTGTGTCTGTTGGCCCATCGGTCCACTGTGTGTGTGTGTGTGTGTGTGTGTGTGTGTGTTTGTGTCTGTGTGTTTGTGTGTCTGGGGACCTTGTGGGCAGTGCTGGTGGCTGTGAGGCTGGGGGACAGGGGCAGCTTGAACTCCCTGGCCAGCCCCTTCACAGTGGGGGCTGGAGGGCTTGGATGGTGTTAGCCCCGATGGAGAGGCAGCTCTGCCAAGGCCACAGGACTGAGAAACACACACAAGCACACAAGTATGTTCTGAGAGCCCCCTTCCTCTGCCCCCTGCCCTGTCTCTCATGGTGGGCCCCCTCCTTCTGGGGGTGGCCTGAAACTGTCCATGCCCAGTGGTTAGGCAGAGGGAGAAGGGGAGGGCAGACCTCGGAAAGTTAGTACTTCACAGTTTTAAAGAGAAAACTGAGGAGAAAAAGGCTGGGGAGGAGGGCCAGGGGGTGCAGGGACGTGGAGAGAGAGTGGGAGCCCCTTCTGAGCCGCTCCCCTCCCCCAAGACCCACCCACCTCCAGCTCTGGATCCAGCTCCCCCCAATACACAGCACAGATTCCTTCAGTATAAATGTGCTTAAAATGAAAATTCTTATTAAAAAAATCAAAACCAAAAAAAAAAAAATTAAAATAAAAACAAAACCAGCGAGAATTAATACCTGGGGGTTGGTATGGCAGGGTATGTACAGGGGAAACCCCCCACCCCTGGCCCGCCCCCTCTGTCACCAACCGAGGCAGGGGGGGCTTCCCGACCGGGGGGCAATGGCTTGCGGGTTCTGAGTATGGGGAAGCCAGGTCCTGGCATTTGCTGGTGATGAAGATGTGGCGAGGGGGGCAGAGGGCTGTCTTGATGAACACGAGGCCCCCAGGCTCCATCCTGAGGCCCAGGACCAGGGGTCCTCACTCAGTTCACGACCTTGCCCCTGACGTCAGCCCAGGAGGCAGGAGCAGGCAGTCCAATGCCCGGGCCTCCCTCTGAAGAGTCGCCGCCTCCTCCCTCCTGTCCCCGAGGAAAGAGAGGACAGGTGGGGGGGCAGGGCTGGTGGGGGTCGCATGGTTGGTAGAAAGGCAAAGAAAAGCCAGGGCGCGGGGTGAGGGCTGTGTCCACGGGGCACGGGCAGTCACGGGGAGTGGGTGGCCGGGCTGCTTCTGTTCGAGCTGGGACTGAGGCTGGGGCTACAGCTGCCGGGTGGGGGGGCCAGGCCACCCCCATCCCGCCCCCCACCCCCTGGCTGTCCGCTCAGAGTGTCCAGGCCCTCCGAGTTCTCCAGCATTTCCTGGATGAGAGGTGGCATGGAGCCCGGGATCTCCATCTTCAGGGTGATCACCCGCTCAGCCCCTGGCAGGAAGGAGGAGCAGAGGTCAGCCCGTGGGCCCCCAGCCTCACGAAGCTCCAGGAAGGAGGGTGTGGGGCTGGAAAGGCTGGTCCGACTCCTATCAGCATCCGCTATGGACTGAACTCAGGGCTCGGTTCTCCGACATAAGCCGGCTCTCTCGGGTCCCTGGGTCTAGGGGGCAGCCGTGGTTCCAAATCCAGGCTCTGGGGTCAGACTGCCAAGGGTTGACCCAGGGCCCTTCCTGCATACTCTGTGTTATGGGTTCTCCTACTGACACCTCCAACACAACTGTGTAAACACCATCACGATCCCCATCCCTCAGGTGGGAAACTGACGCTGAGTTGTGAAGGGACCTGCTCAACACACGCTGCAGAGCCAAGCCCTCAACTACCAGGCAAAGGTGACAGTGCCCCCCTCAGAGCTCCCAGGCAGGAGGAGGTCACCGGGCCCCGGGGAAGGGGCATCACCTTGGGCACAAAGACATGGGCTGTTGGCTCCCACATGGGTGGCCTGACTCTGGGCACGGGCAGGGGGTCCGGGGCCAGGTGTTCGGTCCGGCTCTGGCATACACAAAGGGCACAAGCCTCACCCTTAGCACTGATGCTTCGCAGGTCTGTGATCTTCATCAGCATCTTGGGGAACATGTGGGGGCGGCTGGGCCTCCGTTTCCGCACATAGACCTTCAGCGCCTCCAGCAGCGGCTCCTGAAGCATGTCCACCCTGTCTGGCTGCTCCAGGTCCTGCCGGTCTGAGGAAGCAGGAAGCAGGTGCCCCTTGAGCAGCAGCCCCGGCAAGCAAGGCACACGGCTGCACTCCCAGCCTAGGCCACTAGGGTGCGCGCTGGGCCCGGCCAAGGGCTGAGGATCTCTGAGGCTGGGACCTCCCCCCATCCAGTGCAGTGGTTGGGGTCTGTGTGCTGTGAGAAAGGCCCTAAGAGGCCCTTAAATGGGAGCAGAGAGGAACTGGGGTAAGGGTCATCCGCAGTCCTCTCTGGCAGCCCAATTCATAGGGGCGAGACCTCTGAACACAGGCGGTGCTGTCCTCAGGCAAACGGAGGATGCCCAGGGAGGTCTCACTCCCGTTAAGGATACCAGCTCAGTATATCAAAGCTCTTAACAATCAAATAATCAGAGCAGCCAACAATGACTGGGCCTTGCTATAGGCAAACTGTGCCTCACTTATTGCCCTCTTGGTCCCCCCATCAACTTTATGAGGTGGAGACCCTTACTGCCCCATTTTAAAGAAATAGGGACTCCGTGAAGTTCGGCAACCTGCTCGAGGTCACAAGCTGGCCAGGATTTGAACCTGGGTGGCCTGACCCTCAAGCCCGCACTCTTAAGCCCCCCAGAAGGGGCACAGCCCACCAACAGGGAAGCAGACATCAGGCGTCTGCCTCTACTCCCTTGCTGTGTGGCAGCCGACCAGGCCCTGCCCCCCTCTGCATTCTCTGTTCATCCCTTTGAGAGGGGCCTGATCGAGGCCAAGGTCCCCTTCTGATCTGACCCTGGGCTTCTCCCTGGCAGAGACTCCGGGGGGCCACCCCAACCCCCGGGCCTAGCCCCCCAGCCCCGCCCCCCCTGCCCACCTCCACAGATGAGACAGATGGCACTGAGAAGCCCAGTCTCAGCATCATCCATCTCCAGGGGCAGCAGCTGGTTGGCGAAGGCGAAGACCAGGTCCGTGAGGGGGCCGAAGCCGGCATTGTGCATCTGGGTCCGGTTCAAGGTCAGCCCATCGGAAAAGGTCATGGTGTCCTGCTCGGGCGTGTACCGCGTGCAGATCCGCAGGATCTGGGTGCAGAGGGTGCACGGGTTCAGGGACTCGCCCCACCTCCCCAGCACTTCCAGTACCAGCGGCCCCATGGGATCACCAGGCAGGCGGCCAGACCAGTGCTGTCCCATAGAACCTTCTGCAATAATGGAAACAGTCTATGTCTACACAGCACTCAAACAGCAGCCATTGGCCAGCAGAGCCATTGGGCCCTGGAAATGTGGTTAGTGCAGCTGAGGAACTGAACTAAATTTACTCTTAAGTTAAACTCAAAGAGCCACACACAGCAAGCAGCTACTGTCCCATGCACACAGATCTAGATCACCTAGAGGGAAACTAGAATTTTCAGAAGGCAAGGACCATAGCAGATTTGGGTCTCCAGTCCAGGCCTGGGTACACAGCAGAACTCCATGAAATGTGTACCAGCTTCAACCATTTCAAACCCTGATTCAGGTCTGAAACTCCTGCATCTAGAACATGGGAATAGCGGGTTCCCCAGAAATGCCACACCCTGCTCCTCCCGTCCCACCCCTACCAGGAAGCTGCAGCCTTGTCACCTTGCAGGTTCCCTGCCCTGGAAGTGGCCAAGAGGGGACAGGTGGGCTGAGCCCACCAGGGAAGTCAAGGAACGTCCTTCCAGCCTTGATTTTGGCAGTTCCCACCAAGCACACCCAGCCTTTGGCCTGGTCACCCTCGGCCCCACCAAATGCCCTGCAGTCCCCGGAATCCAGCTGCTCTCACGCCCTCCGGCCTGTCATACCCTGTTCCTGTTAGGGCCGTCTCACATCCCCCTTCTATACAACCCAGGGTGCCCCCTCCTCTGGGATGCCTGGCTGGGGCCCCGCAGCTGTGGCTCTCTCTCACACAAGGAAGGGACAGCCCGCCCCCATCTCCGGCCAGCACTCAGCACGGTTTGGTAACCTCTGTTTACGTATTTGCTGCCTCCACCCACAGAAGCTTCTCGAGAGAGGGGCCGGCGCTGTGTTCACCTCCGTTTCCTGACACTTAGCTCAAGGCCCGGCCACACAGGGTCCTAGGTGGATCTTTATTAGACGGAAGAGGCGGGCAGATGGGCAGCAGGGCAAAAGGCTGAATGGAAGGATGGGGTGAGCGTGGATGGATGTGTGTGGGGGTGAACGGGTGAAGCAGTGTACATCCAGATGCGGAGGGGCTGAGGGAATAGGCGGTCACGTGGGGGAAAGGAAGGGTGGACATTGGGGTGGTGGGCACTCGGACAGATCGATTCCAGATGTGTGTTTGGGGAAGGAGGCTATCTGAATGCCAGGAACTCCTCCAAGGACTCGGGGGCAGTGGCCGGGGGGGCGGGGTGCAGACCCTCACCAGGATGTCCAGGCAGGCAGCCTTGAGGAGGGTGATCTGGTCAGCAATGGTGAGGGTGGTGAAGCCGGGCAGTTGCTTGGCGAACTCCACAGTCTTAATGATGCACTTGGTGGAGAGTTCACTGAACTTGTCCCAGAGGTCAATGTCCAGAGAGACACGTTGCTCTGAGCTGTTGTTCTGGGAGGACGGGGCAGAGTGAGGGCCTTCTCCTCATGTGCCCCTTCTCGGCCTGGCTCTGCCGCCCCCACAGGCCCGCCCTCCACCCTCTTCGCTTCCTGAGAGCTCCCTCATCAGGAAGCAGAAGGAGGAGGGAGAAGCAGAGAAAGGACCCAGAAGCCCGGGCAGGGGTGAGGCGGGGGAGATGGGCCCGGTGTAACTGGGTGCACCCCCCTCCCCGCCCCACCAGGCTGGGGGGAACCATACCGTAGTGTATTTGCCCAGCTGGCAGAGGGCAGGGAAGGTTTCCTGGTGCGCTTTGCGCACCTTCTCGATGAGCTCCCCGACCTCAGGCGTGAGCGTGTAGCTCTCGGAGCACTCGGGCTTGGGCGCCTCCTTCTTCTTCTTGTTTCTGTCGTTCCTCACAGCTGTGGAGGGCAGAGGCCAGGGTTACAGCAGGTGCGGCGGCCCACCCCCACCCGAGCTCCTCCCGCAGACGGGCCGCTGCGGCTGCCAAGGACGTCACCTGGCCGGGCCTCGCGCACGCGCGCAGGAATGCACACGCGGGAGTACACGTGTGAGTGCACACACAGGAGGGCATGGGCAGGTAAGATGTCTGCGCACGGCCTAACCCTCCATGCCCAGCAACCCCAATGCTGAATCTGGCCCCAGCACGTCACAACTGCACGCATGCATGCTCACGCGCGCGCACGCGCGCGCGCGCACACACACACACACACACACACACCCCTTGGCCGGCCCACAGTCAGCTGAACCCCACACATCTACACAAGCCCACACTCCAGGAGCACGGATGTCCACGGCTGAGAGCAAGTGTGCAGGGGGGCCTACCTCTGTGCTCTGCCTCCCCTGCCCCCTACCCCGACTCCCTCTGCAGCTGTCTCTCTGGGGGTCCCTGGGACTGGCTTAGAGCAGCTCCCCAGCCTGAAAGTAGGGGGCCAGGCGGGAGAATCTCTCGGCCCATTAGCTGGGGGAGCTGACGAATCACCAGGGGCACAGAGCGGCACACACCACTCGGCTTTAAAGAAGCGATGGGCTCGTTACCAGCCGATTATCCCAGACACACAATCACTCACAGGGCCAGTGGTGGCGGCTGCTGATGCTGGAGGAAGACAGGGTGGGGGTGGGGGGCCTGGGGAGGGGGCAGCGGGTGGGGGTGGGGGGAGCCGGCATAATTTGGAGATCACTCATGTCGATTCTGCAAATTCAATAAAGTGCAAGGGAGAGGGGGGAGAGGGAGAGGGAGAGTGGGGGGGATAATTTGGGAAGAGAAAATTGCAGCTGTGACAAGACGTTTATCATTCGGAAGCTTTAATTCTATTGAAATGGCAGCTGCTCAGCTCCGGGGCACAGAGCAGCCGGAGAGGAGATGGAGGGAGGGAACGGGGGAGTCGTTGGTCGGTGGTGGGAGGGAACCAGGTCCCCACCCTGGTCCCTCTGCGCTAAAAAGCTCGGGGACTGGAAGGCGGCAGAAGCAACGGGGAGGAGGTGGCACTGGGCCCTGAAGGGAAGGGTCCCAAGTTGACACCCACTCAACAGCACTTCCTGGGCGCCAGACCCCGCGTCCTTCGCCTCCCATGGCAGGAGGCAGCAGGCTGCTGCAGGGCCCCTCTGCTCCCGTCTGGGACTCCTCATGTCTCCCCACATCCCCTCCCCCCCCCCCTCTTCCACTGCCCTCCCCACAAAGGGCTAGGGGGTCCTGCAGCCCCCCTCCCCCACCCCATCCCCCAAGGCTCAGGCTCCATGGCAACGGCCACGCAGACAAGGAGGCGTCTGTCAGCGTCATTTATCTCTGACATCATCAATCACCGGTCACCACGGCAACACCCATGATTCAACACAAGAGGGTCTCCCTGTCCGGCCCTCCCTCCCTCCCTCCATCGGGCCTCAGCTGAGCCCAAACTGGAAACCCCCAGTTCCTCTGGGATCTAAGAAGTCCCAATTCTCTCTTCCAACTCTAGATCCCTGGCTTCACCAGACAATGGCTTTCAGATCCCTGTGCCAGCAGCACCCACCGCCACACACACACACACACACACACACAGCACCTAGCACCCCCCAGTGCAAGCCTCCCTCAAGAGGCATGATCCAGGGGCCCTCAGGTATGCCCTGAGTCCCACCCCAAAGCCAAGCAGGGCCTGGAAGCGGACACCACATGCACACATGTGTGCAAGCACACACAGCCAACAGCATGCCAACACACGGATGTATGGTTGGATACACACATGGACAGACAGGTCCTCTCAGCTACACACAAACCATCCTTAACCATAAGCCTGCATACCACGCAGCGGGCTCCATGGCACCCCCATCCCCACGAGCCCAACCCCACGTCCCTACATCCCCTGCCTCTGAGGAGCGCATCAGGCGCGCGCCCGGGGCACTCACACTCCTTGGACATGCCCACTTCAAAGCACTTCTGCAGTCGGCAATACTGGCAGCGGTTCCGGGTCACCTTGTTGATGATGCAGTTCTTGTCCCGGTGACACGTGTACACCATGTTCTTCTGGATGCTGCGGCGGAAGAAGCCCTGGGTGCAGAGGAAAAGGAGCCGGGTCAGCCACACCCGTGGTTGTGTCCCAGCCACACCACGGGAGCAGGGCTGGCCTGGAGCCTCAGCCTTGGAGGCAGGGGGCCAGGCCCGCTGCTGTCTCAAGCCTTTGGCCTTCACCCACCTGGGCAGGCCTGACAAGGTGAAGAAAACAGTCCACCTACAAGGACAGCCCCCTCCGAAAATGCCAGTGCCGGCCTCAACACGGCAGGCGGACAGCCGTCTTCCCACAACCTATTATTGCCACCATTCTGGCTTCCTCCCTCCGGGGGCAAAGGACCTCAGGGCTGCTAGTGAATCAGGGAGAGGGGCAGATGGGACTCGATGGGAGAGAGGCAGGGCTCTGGAACCCACATCCCTGGGCTCAGAGCACAGGAGGAAGAGGCCACAGAAGGCCATACACAGGCCAGCCAGAGAGGTGGAGAGGCACACGTGATCTGGAGTAAGGCAGCAGGACACACGTTCACCAACCCAGCAGACGGGCACTGTAACAGGCTGATCTGGGCTGGTCAGGGTCTACACACAGGCCGACCAGAGACAAACTGGGAACAACCAGATAGGACAGGTAGACCCAAAGAGTCCAAAGCCTTGTGCTTGGCCTTGGTCTCCACCCCACACCTGGGGAGAGCCACTCCCCGCTGAGGGGCAGCCCGTTAAAGCCGAGCCCCGAAGCTGAGCAGCTTCTGCGCCCCAATCCCCAGGGCAGACACCGACAACAGAGGCTCGGGCATTGGGGAGAAGGGAAGAAGCCAGGCCCACAGCTGCTGGGAAGGTGGCAGCCATGTCCGTTCCCTGGAGTCTAACTCGGGCCCGGGGAAACCCCGTCAGACACTGGGGATCCCACAGCCCGGGCACCTGAAGGAGAGGCCAATCAGGGCGCCTGCTCCTAACCACCTCTGCCAGGCAGCCATGGTGAGGCTCAGGCAGGGCCATCGGGGGCAGGCCTCCTGGGTCCCTAGCCAAGAGCCAGTTGGCAGCCAGCTCACTATGACAACCCAGGTAGCAAGCAGGAGCAGGGCGGGTGCCTGCCCTGCCCGCTGGAGGATGGAGTTGGGGAGAGGGGCTCCAGCAGGAAGGGGACCTCTGGTTTGGGGGTCCCTGGTCATCTAATGCAGGCTTCCTCTCCTCCACGGCTCTGCCACCGTCTGCAGGGAAGGAAGCCAGAGCAGCAGTTTCGGAGACATCCCCCCAGCAAAGGGCGTGCTGCAGGACGAGGCAGTGGGGACATCCCATTTATCTCATCAGGCCTGTCCTTCCCAGTGACCCTGTCAACTCACCTTGCAGCCCTCACAGGCGCTGACCCCATAGTGGTAGCCTGAGGATTTGTCCTGGCAGACAAAGCAAGGCTTGTAGATGCGGGGGAGAGGGGGCGGCGAGGGAGGGCTGGGCACTATCTCTTCCGAACTGCTGCTCTGGGTCTCGATGGCTAGAGAGAGAAGAGGGGAGGGGCGGTTAGAGACCCAGGCCACCATCCCTAACACGGCACCCACCCTGCCTCACAAGCTCCCCAAGGAGCCTCCCAGCCTCACCACTGCTACCAGGACTCTCAGTCTGGGGCAGGGACAGTCTCAGGAAAGCTGGGACTTCTCAGCCAGACTTGGACAATGAGCTGCCAACGAAGCTTCCAGCACCCCATCACTCCTGCCTACTCCCCCAGGACCCCACCTTCAAAACCAGAAAGATCAGAGGATAAACCATCAGATTTGCATGCAGACAGGACTAGGCATGGGGACTGGGGGAGGAGCCGGCCTGGCTTTCCAGCCCCTGCCCCACAGGGTAGCCTGGCCCCATCCCC
>NC_081572.1:21587307-21816976 GCF_022355385.1 Mustela nigripes
GACGCGTTCAGAGCAGGGACCCAGGGTATCGCTTAGCTTAAAAGAAGCCTCCCTCCAGTGCGCTGAGATCTTCCTGGAGCCGCAGGCTTGTCACCCCCATCCAGCCCGCCCGCGCCCCAGCCGCCTTTAGCCCCGCCCAGGCCAGCGAGCCCCGCCCCTGCCCTACAAGCCTCGCCCCTCCCCCCGTCATCTCCGCCTGGATCCCACCCCCGGATCTCACAGTCTGGCCCCACCACTCCAGCCGCCAGCAGATCTCCCTTACCATCCCGCCCCACCGCCTGAAAAGGTCCCCTCGCTTCGCCCCGCCCCGGACCCGCCCCGGACCCGCCCCCCGCGCCTCCGCCCCGCCCCTGCCGGGTCCCCTCTCCCGCAGCACCAGGCCTTCGCTGGGCGGCCGTTGTCCCCGGGTCAGGCCTTTCAGCGCCAGCCGCTACTCCTCCACGCTCTTCCAACCCCGCGACCTGCAGCGCCTGAAACTCCGTGTGCTCTCGGCTCAGGCCCAGACTGGGTGCAGGACAGTGGTGACCAGGACCCCGCTCCACCTGCTTGGGCACGACCTCACTCAGCGGGTCCCCCACCCCAGGCACAGAGGCCCCCTTCTGGGTCTTGGCGTCCTGTGCTCTCCCTCAGGTACCCTTCTCCAGGGGAAGATGATCAGGGCAGGTCTGGTGTGGGGTGCCCGCGGGGACTCAGCTCCTTAGTTTCCAGTGGGCACTGAGGATGCTGAGGTGGGGGGGGGGGCAAAGGGACACCTCCTGTCACCATAAGTGGCTGTGATAGAGGAGCAGGAGAGCCCCACGGGAGGCTGGGAAACAGCTGAAGATATGGGAACTGGGCAGAGGATGGAGCTGGGAGGGAAAGCCTCATCTTTGTATTTGGCACATAGTAGTAACTCAATAAATGTCGAATGAATGAATGGGCTTGTGGTGGCATCTCTTTTGGCAGCTTGGGGCCTCACTCTGCTTGGTTTTCTGCCTTCCTGGTTTAGGACACGGTGCCTCACAGGCAGTGAGGATGCTGGTGACAAAGTCCCCGCAAGATGAGGTGAAACTCCTTGTAGTCGGAACTCCTCTTGTCTGATGGGGGAACTGCAGCCCTCCTGTTGGAACAAGCTGTTGGGCTGCTTCTGGTTTTGAGGCCGATATGCCCTCCCTCTGTAGGAGAGCTCAGTGTTGCACTTGAAATGTCCATGTGTGAGCCCAGGACAGGAAGGGTGAGGGCTGGGCCCCACCTGGTGCTCCTTAACTCCCGGGTACCCACCGTTGGCTCCCTGTTCACTTCCTCTTGTAGATAATGAGGCTTTGTAGATGCTCAAGTCTCTGTGTTTGGGGTAGGTCTTGGTGTCCCCAGGTTCAGAACTCCCCAAAGAGAAAAGATCCTGTTTCTTCCATTAGTCTGGGGGTTCCCTGAGAGTTAGGTTAATGTCTCTCCCCCTCAGATTGGGAGCTCCCTCAGGGCCGCTCCAGGCTCCTGCTCCACAGGGCCAGAAAAAGTTGGTGGTGCGAGGGCTGAGTGAGGGACTTCTCTTCTCCCACCCCTACCTACAGCCCGCCGGCTCCAGAAGCCTGCACTTGGATGCCAAGCTTCGTCCTGCCCCAGACCTCCCGGGTTCTTCTGCACCAAATATGTGGCCGGGCTCTCTTGGCTCCTGGCAGCTTTGTTCCTGGTTCCCGCACATCCCGGTGGGAGTATTGGTTTTGACAGAGTGCATCTGTACCAGCCAGAAGGGCGAGAAGCAGCCAGCAAAAATGAAACTGTCCAGCTGCCTGCTTGGCATCTCAGAACACAGGTCCTATGATCTTTGGTTCCCGGTAGAGAGAAGGATGGGGGAGAAACCGGTTATGCCACCCCTTCCTGCTGGCCCAGTGGACAAGTACGACCCAGAGGCCAGCGTTCAGAGGGAAGGGCTTAGGGGTTCAGCCCCTGTTGCTCCAGACGGGAGCATTTCCGAGTGTGTGGAGCCCCTGTTCTGTCCGGTGTCCTGTAATGCACTGAGCTGAAGCTATAGCCTCTCATGTCCCCTCCCACCAATTTCCAACAGAGGGACCCCAACTGAGGAGGGTGAAGGGGTCTCTCCCTGGCACCTCCCTCTTTGCCTCTCTTGTCCTCCTTCTCCTGCCCCTAGGTCCCAAGAGGGAAAGGAATTTGAGCCAGAGCGGGCCATGGGGAGAACTAGTAGATCGCTTTTGCTATCCAGGGATTGAGGACCCCTCCCGACCTGGGTTCCAGGCAAACTTTCCTCCCTGGACCCATTCCTATCCTGAGTTTAGCTCAGGGAATTGGTGTTAGGTGTCCAGCTGAGGGAACCAATTCTCTGCAGATCTTACAGATGCTGTTTCTGCCGCTTAGGATGACAGAAAGTCAAATGAGGCTCCAGAGATGGGCATAGATGACAAAGTCTCAGGGCTTCATCTGTCCCCCAGCCTCTCACTCCCGAGGGTCTACATGGTCTGTTTCCCAGCATCCAGTGAGACGTGACCCAGACTGATTTCAGGAATGGGTAAGTGAGCAGAGAGAGACAGACAGTGGCAGGGGAGAAACTGATGGAGGGTTTGATGGGGTTGGGGCCAAGATTCCAAGGCCCAGGCCAGGGTGTGGCTGGGTTGCAGGTTGAACTGCAGCCTGAAACTTCCCACACCCTTGTTCTTTCCCCACTGCAGTGCATCCCTGGAACTGGGGAGGCCCATGTCTCCTGAGAAAAGAGGATGGGGTGGGGGGTCCCAGGTGTTTCTGAGATGAGTCAGGTTGAAGCTCTCTGGATGATACGAGGGAGCTCAGCCTTGGAGGGGTGGAGGGAGCCTTGCAGATGGCAAGAGGAGGGGTGGGGTTGTTGGAGAGGAGACAGGGAAGTCAGGTTGGGTCAGAGGAATAGGGAGGTGATGGGTTCCTCTGTGCTTCTCCTTGAGTGGCCGCCCCATCGACTCTAGGCTCTGCCCCAAACTGGGTGGAACCCTGGTTCAATGATTTTATCTTCAGCCTCTATTGGGGTGTCCTCCATGGAGGCAAGGGATGGGGTGTGTTGACCTCTTTGGTCCCTTGAGAAGCCCATTTGGTGATAGGGATATCTCCTAGGGTCCACCCCCCCTTTAGCCAACTTGGTCTCTGCCACCCCAGGAATTCTTTCATTAACTTTGAGCACATCTAGTTTCTCTGGACCCCCTGCTCAGACTCCCACTGAGAGAAAAGACAGATTGCGAAGAGGGGAATAGCTCTCTCTCCCTTTGCTTCCTATGCCCCGTCTAACAGGTTGGAGGCTGCCAGCTGATGACTGATGCCTGGACATTGCCCTCTTCCCCCTCCCTCTTCGTTCCCCCTTCAGCCTCCTCCCTCCCATCCTCCATTCTGGTTCCATCATCATTAATTCATAGGCGCTGGCATCCCCAGCAGATAGACTCTGGTGTCAGGGGCTCGGAGGTAGGAGGGGAGAGAGGAGATGGCATCCAGCCCAGTGGGAGTGTCCACCACCAGGTAAAGCGCTCAACACCCTCCCACTCCGCATTGTCGGGCCACACGCATTCAATGAGATGGACAATATAAAGAAGAGATCGGGGCCTTCATAAAAGTGACTTTATTGAGTTGTCCAGGGATATTTTTGGGGTGGGAGACCTCCTAGTCCCCATCCCCCTCTAGTTCCCAGTGACCCATCTTTAGCTCAGAGATAGAAGAGTATAAAGTGTATACTGTATACCAGTGTATAAAGGAGGGAGCAGTGAGATAGAGCATCTCTGGAAAAGGAAGCAGGGCCCCCTAAGCCAGGAGGGTCCCCAAGAGAGGACAGAGGGAGACGAGCCTGGGGCTGAGAGAGAGGCAGAAAGTGAGGGGGGAGCTTCTCAGGAGAGGTGGAGAGAGCTGAGCAGGAGCCACAGGGCCCGGCGTCTCCTTGCCTCTCTCTGCACCCTCTACTCCAGCCCCCCCCCCCCCAGAGTTGTCTGATTGCCGCCCATGCTTTCCAAGTTGTTTGCACCCGTTTCGCCTTTGTCCACCACCTGGGACCCGGCGTCCTCTGTCTTCTGCCCAAAGCCCTTCTCATTCTTGAAGAGTCAGTTCAAACATCCACACAGTGAAGCTTGGAGATCACTTCCTCCTCGGTGTTCCTACAGCTGCCTGCCCCTGGCTGTCATTCTCTGTTCTGCTGCCCCCCACCCCCCCGCAATGAAGACTTGGGAGCTTTGGGTCTCCGAGTCTAGCACAATTCAGACACAGGGTAGGCACCAAAGACTCCAGGCACCACAGAAGGTGTGGGTTGAGAGAGTGAGAGATTGGGTTTTAGGGGAGAGGGAAGAGGAAGGGGGGTGGGATTTGGGGGATGGGGTGGGACTGTGGAGGAGGCAGAGAGGGTCAGAGGAAAAGAGAGGGCAGAGGGGGTGGAGGGTAGGCCAGGTCGTGAGAAGGGGCTGAAGGGGTGGCCCTGGTCCTCAGACCATCGTGCTGAGAGTGGAGGAGTCCTCTGAGCGCACAGGCGGCCCCGGGGCCTGCTTGAGGGGACGTCGGGTCTCCTCCCGGTTCTGCCACAGGTAGTGGGCCAGATAAGCCCCAACCAGCGCCAACCAACCCCCCATGGTGACCAGCAGGGCCACGTCCGTGCTCCGCTGGGCCCCGCCCCGCCCGGGCCCACACAGCTCTTCCTGCCCCGCCAGCGGCAGGAACTCCTGCCCCACGAGGTCCGGGCGGGCTCCGGGGCCACACACGATGCCTGTTCCAGTGCCCGGGGCCAGCCTCACCTGCCTGAGCACCTCCTGGAGGGCACAGTCACAGTGCCAGGGGTTGGCGGACAGATTCACTTGGATCTGCAGGCCCACGAAGGCCTCTACGGGCACTGAGGCCAGCCGGTTGGCAGAGAGGTCAAGGTGGCGCAGTGTGCCCGCCAGGCCACGGAACGCGGCCCCCGAGAGGTGGGCAAGGACATTATGGGACAGATCTAGCTCCTCCAGGACAGGCAGGTGCTGGAAGGCTCCAGCTGGCACCGAGGCCAGCCGGTTGGCATCCAGGTAGAGCTTGCGTGTGTCGTTGGGGATGCCGGCGGGCAACGCGCTCAGGCCTGCCTGGCTGCAACGGAACGTCCGCTCACCGGCTTCTTCGGCGGCATAACAGCCCTGCGGAGGTGCCTGGGGACTGGACTCCGTGCCACCTGGGCCTATCACCAGCAGGAGAGACAGCAGGTGACCAGCTGGCAGGAGCATGGCTAAAGATTGGCATAGTCCTGGAGTAGAGTAGGAGGAGCTGCGGAAGAGAAGCCCCATAAAGGAAGAATGAGTCAAGAGAATTCCATTCCCCACTGTCAGCTCTCTCTTCTGGAGGTCTCCCATGGGGGCTCCGTGGGCTGGGGCCTCCCTTTGGGGGTTCACTCAGGTCTGGGTTACTTTTGCTTCTCCTTTGGGGTTTAAGTCTCCTTTTTCAGGCCCTTTGGATAAGAGGCCCCCTGGGCCCGAGATTCTCCTAGCATCTCTGTTTCTGGAAGGTTAATCTCTAAGTCTCTTGGTCCAAGACCCTGTTGGTCACTTTGGGTCTGGGGGCTTCTATGTCTCTGCTTCTACCCATGTACTAGTTTCTCTTGTTGGAATAAAGTCTTTCTCTGCCAGCCCAGCTGGGTGGTCCCTGTAGGCACCAGAGGGCCAGGACGGCACTCATATGAAGGGGACAAGGAAGACACACCAGCGGTGGGACTTCAGAGTGTTCAGCTAGGCTAGGTGCCTAAGACCTGCTTTCTCTGCCCATCTTCTCCTTTTTCTGGAGCACCCACCCCTCCGCCTGCCCCAGCTTTGTCCTCTCCACCCCATTCTTCTCCACCCCCCCACCCCACCTGCTTCCTCCTCCTCTTAACCTCTCACCCCTGCTGGTGGGAGAGTCTTCTCCTGAGTATCCTCTCCCCGGAAGTAGTCTGTCTCCTTGCTGCCCGACTCCGCAGACCTGCCTCCTCCTCCAGAAACCCTGTGTTCTTGTAGCTGTTGGAAATCGGGGGCTGGGGCCCAAGAGTGTTCGGTTTCCTGGCATGTGACTCCGGGCCCCAGGTGTCAGATACCTGAGCCATGGCCTGGCCAGGAGATGCCAAGACAGGGCAGATCTTGGACCCTGATGAACAGTGCCATGGGGAGGCCAGGCCCAATTCCTTTCTCTGTCTCAGGCTCCCCTCCCAAGGCCTTGACATCATCATCTTCTGTCCCTCTTCTCTGAGCCAGGGCTGAGACTCTGCCTTCTAGAACCTCTGCTGCTAACAAAGAGCCTGGTCTAGCAGATCCCGGCTTGGCAGGCCTGGGGTAGGGGTGAGGGGACAGAATTGGAGTGGGCCCCATCTCACATCCACTGCCTCCAGCAGCCGTCTCCCCCAATTCCGTCCCGCCCCCACTCTTCTCTTCTGTCCTTCTACTGTGCCCTGGGCCACCTTCTTCCGTGGTAGATGAACTTCCTCAGCCTTTTCCTCGGAAAACTTGTCTTTCTCTGGAGGACCTCATCTCCAGGCTCCTCCCAACGCTCTGGCCTAGTAGAGGGCGCTGTGGCTCAGTTTTCATTTATTTGCACAGCCGGTGGCTGGCCCCTCCAGGGCTTGGAAGGGCTTCTTCCAGGTGTCTGAAGTCTGATATGGTCCCCTCAAGTTTTCCTGCTGATTTTCTATTTTGAGCTGGAGCTGACTCTGGTCGTCTTTGTTTGCTGGAGCCCTGGGCTCCCAAGCTGGTCCTTTTAAGTCTCGCTCACATCTGGGAGCTGGGGAGGGCTCCTTCCCCTGGGCCTCTTGATCTCAACCATCATTTGCAGCCCAAGCAACCCTGTTTCAGTGCCCTCTCCTAAAGGAGGGAAAAAGAATGGGGGAGTGGGGTGTCCCCTCCTTTCTTTTCTTTTTTTTAAAAAATATTTTATTTATTTATTTATCAGAGAGAGCGAGGGAGCGAGCGAGCACACACATGAGTGTGAGTAGGGGGAGGGGCAGAGAGAGAGGCAGACTCTCACTGAGCAAGGAGCCTGTTGCAGGACTTGATCCCAGGACCTCGGGATCACCACCTGAGCCAAAGGCAGATGCCCAACTCACTGAACCACCCAGGCGTGGTCATATGCTGTGGTCATATGCTGTGGTCATATGCTGAGGCTGAGGTCATATGCTGTGGAGACCCTTCTAAGAAGGAAAACCTCCCTGGATTTTGTAAGAGACGGTGAGTGACCAGAAGCTGACACATAATTTGAAGGCCCAGTGCAAGATGAAAACATAGGGCCCCTTGTTCAAAAACTGTTCAGAATTTCGAGATGGCAAAAGCAGATTGTTAAACCAAGCATAGGACCCTCCTCAACACAGGGCCCGGGGCTCTGTGGGACTGTAAAGGCCGCGCACCCATGAAGCTGGCCCTGGAGGTGACCTTTGATCAAGCAGTTTCAGAAGTGCCATGGGGCCCGAATCTGCTATCGGATGATATCATCTCTGGAGACAGTCACCACTGACTCATGCTGTGACATCAGCAGAGGCATTTCTCAGACTCAACACTTGTCCAAGAAATCAGATAAGATGCATGTTCTATGCATGGGCAGAAGCAGCGAAATTTTGTCTGTGGGTTCCTTGTTAAGTTGCTCGCTAGGCCCGCTGCCACTGAAAACTAGGGCGTCCATTTTGGGATTGTGGCTGAACGTGGAAGAGCAAATATTTGGAAGCTTACCCCTCACGCTGTTCTTCTCTCACGCTAGGCAGGAGTTTAGCTAAATAAGACACAAGAAGTGAGCCTGGCTGTTGACAGAGTGATGTCCTTCTCAGAGGAGGGCAGCTACAGAGAGCGAGCGGGCCTGGGGTGCCCAGCATGGCGGCGGGAGAAGCAGGCAGTGTGCGTAGACAGGAGAGTCCCCCTGGAGCATACATGTGGCTAATAGAGGGTGGCCAAGGGCCGTGCTCAGCAGAGAAGGAATGGAGAGGAAGGGGGAGCCACGGGGGAGGTGCTCAGTGCAGGCTGGGGGTCGACGAGGTTGGGGCAGCATTTCTTCTCTGCCATTCCCTCCTCCGTTCAGCGAGGATTTCCTGTGGGCCTCGCGTCCAAGAACTGTGCTCATTGAAGGGGACACAGACCCTGTTCTTCACCTGGATCCATTAAATTCAACTCTCTGTGGCTGGGGGTGGGATGGGTGGGTGGATCTAAGCACCGGTATTTTTCAAAAGCTCCCGAGGTGGTTCTCCTGTTCAGCTGGGAACAGCCAGTCTGGAAGGAAGATGCGGACATGTTGATACGTGTTTCCACAGGCGTTCCTGTGATGTCTGCTGTGTGTCCAAGAAGCTTTCAGTCCCAGAGAGAGCAGGATCTGCTGGCTGTCAACTCCGTGTTGCCATTTTCTCTCGTCCCCTTTAGGGCCTTTCAGTGGGGCCTGAGAACTGAACTCGTAACACAGATCGAGGGGAGAAGAGCGCACACATATTTATGTAAGCTTCTTGCAGCCCAGGAGCCCTGTAAGGAAATGAAAACCCCCCAAAAGGGGCAAGTTGTGAATACTTTTATGCCAGGTTGAATAAAGAGAGGCAATATATGGAGAGGCTCAAGAAGGATAAAAATTATTTTTAACAAAGTCTGTTGGTACAGAAGTCTCTCAGCTTTGACTTCCCATCGAATGTTCCTTTTCTCCTGGTACTGAGAGGACATTTTTCACATGGGAGTTTTGTCTCCTGTTTTCAGGGGAAGGGAAAGGGCGGGGTGGGGGAGACTAGAATACCCTTCCTGCATCTGTTGTTTTTTTATGTGAACCGAGCTCAAAATAATCTTAACGCCAAAGTGGCATATTTTGGGGTGGCATATTCTGCCCCCTTCAATATCTGTTCCTGCTTTTGTTCCTTTATACCACCCGCCGATTTGGGAGGAACAATGTACTCGATCCCTCCTGATAGAGCCAATCAGTCCTCTCCTTCTATCGGGAATCCTGTTGCCCATTTTCCCAGCCTCCTTTGTGGCCAGGGGTGGCCCAGTTCAAGGACATCTAAGGTGGAAGTCTGCTGAAGGGGTTTCTGGGACCGTCTTTGGTTTGTTTACAAACGAGGATGGACCAAGCCCTCCCCTTCTCCCTGCTGCTTTTTCCCTGCTTTGAACATGGAGGGTCAACCATAGCTATCCTGTGACCATGAGGCAACACAGCAGGAGGGAAAGGTCAAGAGTATCACTGAGAAATTGGCCTGAATATCACTGAGCCACTCAACCAACACGAGCAACCGTCTGCTTCTTTCCTTCTGTGAGAAAAATAAACCCCTGCTTCAGTGATTTTCAACTTGGCTTCACGTTAGAAGAGGGGAAGTTTTGAAAACTATTGGCGCCCACGCCCACCACAGAGATTCTGATTAACCTTGGCCTGGCCTGTGTCCAGTGGGTGGGGACTTTTAGAAGCTCCTTGGGTGACGCTCCTGGCAGAAATCTCTTCTCAGGATCACTCCTTTGCTTGGGTTTTCTGTTGCTTTCAGCTGGGAGCATTCTTACCTGATAGACTCACTTCCCCAGGATATCAGGAAAGCTCTCCTAAGGGGTGACATCTGTGCTGGGTCTTCAAGGCTGAGTGCATCAGGTGGAGGAGCAGAGTATGAGCAAGAGGAGGGGAGCATGAGAGGGTTTGGTTCTCCAAGACTGAAGAATGGAGGGGTGGAGAAAGGCTATGGTTGAAGTGGAAGGAGACCAGATCCTTGTGGATTGTCAAATCGGGACTTGATTTAGCAGTTAGTAGGTAAAGGGTTTTAAGATTAGCTTTGATGTTTCAATCACTTTCTGGTTGTATGGAGGGTACGTTGGTAGAAAAAAAACCAGTTCCTGGGACAGTCCAGGTGGGACGTGGTCAAGACCTGAGCAGTAGCTATGGTGCAGAACCAAAGGAACTATGACTGGAGTGTTCCATTCCTTGCCATGGCTTACGGGGTACATGGGAAAACCCTTGGGCTGGGCCCAGGACCACTTTTGCCATTGGGTGCTTCCCTCTCCCATCCCCTTGGACCTTTGATTCTCTGGACCTCATGTTCTCTGAAATCTCTTCCAGCCTGATGTTCAGTGTGTCTGTGATGGTGGGGCAGGGAAGAGGTTGAGGCATGGCAGGGCCTGGCTCCCAAGTGCAGGACGTAGGAGAGACGCCCACCCTGGCTGGGCCAAGTCCCAGCTCCTCCCTCCAAGGGCAGTAACTCCATGCCTCCAAGATGTGACGCTGAAGGAGAGAAAGTAGGCCTCCAGGTCCCCACCTCCCTGACGTGGGAAGCACCCACATAGAGAGGGATAATTGAAGGGAAAGGAGGAGGGTTAGCTACTTTACCTATTATGTCAGCCAGGGACTCATCTGATGCCAGTTTACTGGGCAGTTTAGGCGGTGGGAAGGGGGCGGTGGGCAACAAACGCCTTTGCTGGAAAGTTCCTCGTGGGAAATGGCAAAGGGGGCGTACACCCATCCATCTCTCATTTGTTCAAAACACACCTCCTGGGCCTCTTAGACATTGGGGATGCAGAGAGAGGTAAAATGTCCCCCAGACAATAGAGGAAGCCAGACTTGTGCACCTGATAGCGGAGGTGTGGGCTCTAGCTGCGGTGTTTGCAGAGGGCAGAGGAACCCGGAGGTTTGAGCAGTAGACTCTACCTGGACAGTTGGGGAAGGCTTCACAGAGCAGGTCACAGGTGGGGGATGGGCTTGCGGGATGAATAGGAGTCAACCAAATGGAAAAGGCTAGGGGGGAAAAGCACTGTAGACTAAGCTAAGGGTCAGAAAGAGCAAGGTGTGTTCTGAGAATGGTTAGGAGCTCAGAGAGGGTGTATCTGGGATGTAGGATGTGGGAACTAGGGTCAGTTCTATCCTTCTGCTAACATTCACTGGGAATCCACTGTGCGGAGGAAATGCATGAGTGAGACACAGAGCAAGCAGCCTAGCAGGGGAAGCGGGTGTGTAGCAGATAAATTTAGTACCCTCGGTGCAGACAGAAGTCTTTACAAGGCACCTATGGGAACATGAGGTCCACACTGGACAGGGGGTGTGGCCTGGAAAGGATCTGGAGAGAAATGCCACTACTGTAGCTGTGTGACCTTGGGCAGAATATTTAAACTCTCTGTGCTGCAATTTTCCCATTTTAAAGTCAGGATAATAAAAATACCTACCGCACAGGGCCGTTTTAAAGATTAAAAGAGCTTATACATGTGAAGCCCTTACTCCAGTACCTGGAACACAGCAGACACTGCGTGAGTTAGCTGCTGTTATTAGCAGTGGAGGAGGGGGCATTAGGTCGGGGAGGAAGGTGATCTGGGGCAGTGGGCCCCTCAGGATTTCTAGAGAGGTGGGACCTGCTAGGGGTAGTAATGCCATTGGACGGGCACCAGAGGAGTTTTTCTTAAAGCCACCGTTTTCATAGTTGGTGCCCTTTTGATCTGTAATATTTGAAGTTTTCTAGCCTGCCTTTTTCCCACGGGAGAAAATGCCAACAGTCCCTGTCAAATAATACGCAGATTGAGGGGTGGCTACAGAACAGCGCTGCTCTTGGTTCCCAGAAGGAGGTTCTGGTTCCCAGGCCTTGGCACTGGGCCCCTGGCCGGCTCAGCCCCTTCCCTCTGCAGCCCCAAATAGCCAGCCACAGGGCCGGGTGAGAGGCGGAGAGCGAGGGCCCCGTGGCAGTGCCCTCTGTTTCTTACCAGCTCAGTAGCCCTCACTCAGCGCCTCTTTGTCTGCTCAACATCACCGCCCCCTCCCCACCGCTGCCACCGCAGGCCTGGGGGTGCCTGACACCCAAACCCAAACACCACTGCCAACGAAGTCAACAACTCTTTTCTTCTTTGCACTTGGCCTGGGTGCGCCCTTCCTTCAGGAAGGAGGGAGGTGAGGTAGGGGCAGCAGGGGGTTAAAAGAATGAATTGGAGGGGAGTAGGGACCCTGCTCCACCCCCCCCACTGCCCCCCACCCATGGTCACGGAAAGGGGCTCCGTTTCTGGACGCCCCACCTCCTCGCTTCCCACCACTGCCATCATCTCGGGAATGTGTTTCCCAGTTTATGACCCCACCCATGTTTGCTATCTCTGCCCACACGGTTTGTATCTGCGGCAAACAGAGGCCTTGCCACCCTGCCAGATGGAAACGCCAAGGCTGGGGAATGTGTCTATCTCAGCTGACTAAGGAGCTCCCAGAGGGCAGGAGAGCCTGTGAGAGCGGCTCCCTCTGTGTTCAAAACACAGTTCATAAAAAACTGAAAACGCATAATCTCACATTACACAAAGTTTGAAACTAAGCATGAAGTTTGCCCCCAACCCCTCCATCCTAACACAAGATCTATTTTTATTTTGTTGAATTTCCACAGCCTGGTGAAATAGATGCTCAAAAACACCATTCAGAGGTAGACTGGATGAGTAACAGGTAACACAGAGGACTTACTAGGTGCTAGGAATTGCTCTAAGTGCTTCACATTTAATCTTTAATGAGGTGGGCGTGATCATGATCGTCCCCATCTCCACTCAGAAACGTAGGAACTAAAAAAAAAAAAAAAAAAAAAAAAAAAGAAACAAAAAAGAAACGTGATAATTCAAACACGGGAAGTTCAGTGACTTACCTAAGGTCACACAGCGGCTGAGGGAAGCTGGTGCCAGGATTTTTCTTGTCACTGCATATGCAGGCTTATAAAAGCTTTTATTACGGAGAGTTTCAAACATAAAAAGGTAGAAAAAATAACGTAAGGAATCTCATGTCCCCATCTCTCAGTGCCAGTAATTACCACCTCACGGCCCACTTTATTCCCTGAAGTCCCTAAGCCCAGGTTATTTTGAAGCAAATCCAGTCAGCACATCATTTCCATCACATGTATTATAGTATATATCTCCAAAAGAAAAGGAAGACTTTTTATTAAAAAAAATCACCACAAGACCATATCATGCCTTAAAAATGTTTATTCCTTAATATCATCAATTTGAATAGTCAGCATTCAGATTTCCCCAATAACGTAATACTTTTTTTTTTTTTTTTAAAGTTAGTGTGCTTGAATCAGGATCCAAATATGGCCTTTGGTAGATACGTTGCTTAATTTGTTTTAATCTGTAAGTCTTTCCCTCTCCTTTTTCCCTTCTTGTTAAGGAACTGGATGTTTGTTCTAGTTTCCCTTTTCCTAGATTTTGCTGACTGTATCCCCAGGGAATACTCATGCTATTTTTTTCCTCCTAATCTTTTCATATAACCTAGCAAACATTTTCCCAAACTGCTGTGCCATAACCATGCTATGTCATCCAATGGATATACTATCATATTTTTCTTTTTTAAGAAAAGATTTTATTGATTTATTTATTTGACAGACAGGGAAAGGGAGAGAGACAGCACAAGCAGGGGGAGCAGCAGAGGGAAAAGGAGAAGCAGGCTCCCCACTGAACAAGGAGCCCAATGCAGGGCTTGATCCCAGGACCCTGGGATCATGACCTGAGCCAAAGGCAGAGGTTTAACCGACTGAGCCACCCAGGTGCCCCTCCATAATATTTTTCTTAGGCATTTAGGTTGCTTTCTGTTTTCCACTATTATAAAAAACAACAAAGCAGGAATGAACATTTTCTTACAGAGTACATAGGGTGTATGCTACGAGAAATGTGGTCATGGCTCTAAAGCCGGAGTGATTTCTCAGCCTCTTGGCACATATCACCAATTGTTTGTCCACAGGGTTGTGCATTCCCCAGCACCACATAAGAGTGCTGTCACTAATTCTGAACAGTACTTAGGCCTATTCATGGCTGAAGGATGTTTGGTAAAGACAGGGTAATTATGAGGGCAGAGAGCTAGAGAAGGAGTAAGATGATGACAGGGACTCAGGCTAAGTTAAGCTGAAAGTGATCTACAGTTTACCACAGACCAAGAGTGAGTCAGAACTCTGTTCATTCCCATTGTGGAAAAAAAACAACAACTCGATAACAGGAGTTATTAATAGGGCATGGCATGTCGGGTAATCTTTCCGTTAGACTATGCATTAGTCAGGCCCTTATTCGAGACGTGGATCCAGAGGCAAAGATCCAGAGAGCTCGATCAACTTGAGGGCTGATAGAAGAATTCCAGAGAAGAGTCAAAGGAATTAAGCAGGCTCAGTTAGGAAAAAATAAGATCTTTTTTGCCTCAATGCTGGGAGGTTTCTGTAGAAAGACCAATACTCAGTTGTTTGCTTATGGCTTTAGAAGGCTGACTACAAAAAGGGGCTCCCATGAAGCAGGAGAAACCTTCATATAAGGTAGAAGTTTTTCAGACTCTGGGGTGGTTATGTAAGTCTTGGGATGAGCGCTCTTCAGCCACTGGCCCTGGAAATATTTGAGTAGCTTCCTGTTCTCCTGCTCTGAGTGGTTCAGGTTTCCACTTGCTTCCTACTAGGTGCCTCTGGGAGCCCACTCCAGGTTTGTGATGACTGTTTCCTGGCTGTCGCCTGGAGAAGGGCAGGTGAAGTCTCAGGGAAGTGCTCCACAGTTTTCCTGGGCCAGCATTCTCCCTTCCGGCCCCTCTCATTCATTCAGGGTGTGTTTACGGCCAGTCAGTTGGCATGTCATGACGTCATCTGACCCTTCTCTTCGAGCCCTGCCGTTCAGAGTGGACTTAGAAGTGGGTGGAGGCAGTGTAAATGACTCAAACAAGGCCTTTTTGGTGACATGGAGAGTGGGACTGACCCAGGAGACCTCAAGGCCATTTAGTTCCACCTCCTACAGTATAGCTTCCTACAATGCAACAGGTGCTTTACTTACATTCTTTTGAATGTAGGTAACCTTGGAGGTGGCGTTTCACAGGGGTAGCACTGGAGGTCAAGGTAAGTTATTTGCAGGGGTCATGCTGCTGGTGAAAGAGAGCCTATGTTAGGCTATGTTAGGCTAGCCTGGCAATAAAATCCGTGCCTTTGCGGCGTGTGGCCAAGAAAACTGTGGCCCAGAGAGATGGAGCCTTCCACCCAAAGCCACACAAGCTGACCAGAGACTAGAACTCGGGCTCCTATTTATCATGGAGTCTTCGCAAGACATGTGGCTTCTTCTGATGCCTAATGTGGGGGAGGCCAAGGATGTGGGCTGGGGGGTTGGCTCAAGTTAACTGAAAGCCGTTCAGGCTTGGGACAAATGCTGTCCATAGGCTGCATTCTTGGCCCTCCAAGCTCTGCTCCTAACTAATGTCATGAGAAGCCAGCTTCCATGAGGGTCTGGAAGGGCAATGAACCCGGCTAGTCTGTTTCTCGTGAGGCCAATACATGGCCAGGGCAGAGCCAGCGAGGCGTAGTGAAAAAAATCTGACATGGGGTCAGAATCTCTGGGACCCAGCAAGAATCTATACCAAGTCACTTAAAACTCTGAATTTCCTGATCTCAAAACCAGGCAAGAGTAAACCGCGCTTAAATGCAAAAGCAGGAATTGCTACCCGCCAAAGGAATACCATCTGATACTAGTTTCGCGTGCTACTGAAACGTCTAGCCCTGTCGCCCCAGCAAGGCCGAAACTGCAGCGAGGTAAGGGGAGACTACAACTCCCAGGAGGCACCGGGCGGACCCGTATGCGGGCAGAGGGAGAAACTACAACTCCCAGGAGGCACGCGGCGGGCCGGCTCTGGGCGGTGACGTTGCGGGGCCGGCGCGGGGCGCTGATTCGGCCGAAGCTGCCAGCGGGGTGGCTGCTGCCGCGGGTTGTTACAGCTGCTGGAGCAGCACCGGCCCCGGCCCCGGCCCCGGGCACCCCTCCTGGGCCCTAGACGCCCGGCCCTGTACGGTGAGTCCGGGCGAGCGGCTTCGGGGTGGCCGAACTGGGAACCTCCTCTTGGGGCTAGAGGCGGGGCGGTAAAGAAGGTGGGGGCTGCTGGGGAAGCGCCCGGGCTAGAGGGGACCCGGGCAGGGTGAGCGGAGGTGGGAGGGGGTGCATCAGCCGAGGGGCTGCATCAGCCGAAGGGATGTCCACAAGGGAGAGTGGGTGTGGAAGACCGAGTCTGGGGTATCGGGAGGAGTGCTTGGGCTGGGGGAGGGGGCGGGGAGAGGCAGGGCTTCGGGGATAAAGGTTTGGCTGCCTCCGGGGCTGGGTGAACGCGTGGAGGTGGGGGTGGGGCTACGGGCCGGGCCCGGCCGGGCTGGGCCGGGCCCCGAGTGCGAGGTCCCAGGCAGGGGAGCATAGCGGGAGGCCCCTCTTTGGCTTGAGGTACCGCTCCGAAATCCCAACAATAGCATAGACTCCACCTCCTCGTTTCACCCCCTTCCTAGCTAGTGGGGGTTCGCCCCGGTACTCGCCGTCTTTCCATTCCCAGGGCCCTCGCCATTCTGGGAGGCTGGACCAGAGCTGAGAGGTGTGCGACTGTGGCCCTGCGGGTTGGGCGGTGGGCAGACTGAGAATGGCATTGTGGAGTGCTGCCAGGGTCTCCCCGTTGGACTTGGATGTTTTGTGCTCCTCATCTAGAAGGCGAAAGGCTTGCTGCTTAAAGGACTGCCTTTACTTGGGGGAAAGAATAGGAAGCGCTCACCTGGCAGCTGTCCTGGGGAACAATGTGGCCCGGGCTTAGGTGCCAGACTGACAGGCTGGGCCAGGATATTTGTGTGCGGAGCCAGGCGGGGGCGGGGTGGGGGGAAGGAGTAGAAAAGAGCTACCAGCGAGAAAGTAGTTAACAGAACAGAGTTGCTGCAGGCTTTGGTTCGAGACAGGTTATGAAACCACATCAGGCACTGCCACGGCAGCCACCTGCCAGCGAGGGCAACAGAACTTTTCGGCCTCAGCTGCTGTAGACTTACTCTGCCTCTGTCAGGTTCTTCTCCCTGTTTCTTCCCTCTGTGTGTGGGGCAATTGTTTGTTTGTTTGTTTTTTATGAATGGAAGTGATATGTACACTTAGTCACACAAACCTCTTAGGAGTGCTTTCTGGCTGCCAGTCTTTTCCTTAGTTTCTTGATTTCTTCTGTCTTTTGTGGGGGGTCTTCTGGGATTTCTGCTGCCGGGGCAGCTGCTGTTCCGTCTTCAGGAATACACTTCTGAGGGTACCAGTTAGATCCTAAGTCTAGGCCCCTCCTAGACTCTTTGATCTTCACTGAATGTTCAGCAAGAAAGAAGTGTGGGGTGAGCTGGGATTCAACAAAGCCATTGGTACTGCTGCACAAAATATGAGGGACAGCTACCGGTCTCTGCACTCCTACACCTTTGTCTATCTAGGTTAGGGAGAAGTGGAGAGGGACAGCAGTTTCTGATCAGACTTTGGGAGCTCTATGTTTCTCCTTAGTCAAAGTGTTTCAGAGGCCTTATTTATTAGCCAGCTCCCCACTGCCCCAGGCTTTTGCATAGTAAGCGTCCCAGGAGCCGTATTAGGGCAACTAAAGCTCCAAGGCCCTGTGAAGGTAAACAACCAAGCTAGTCCAGGTTTTCTAGTTCCTTGGGTTTCTCTTAGGCCCAATTATCCAGCCTAATGGGCTGAGCTGATGGACCCTGGGAGCATTACTTCTAGGATGCACCCTGGGCCATCTCACGCATGTTTGCATGTCGGAAAGGTGTGTTGTGGGTCCCGCTTCCCCTGAGGTCTCTTAGCTTGGAGCTCTCTGAGAAGAGGAAACTTGTTCTCATTGTTCTGGAAGTAAGGAACTGATCCTTGAGAATCCTGGCTCCCACACAGGCTTGGCTGTGATCCTAGCCAGAGATAGATAGCAGCTGAATCTGAGGGGGGTTGTTGGAGCAGGGTGAGGGATATGGCCTTCTGGGTACTTTCTGGATACCCCCTTCCAGGACCCCTTTCTGCACCCCCAGGAAAGGTGGGGCTGTTACCATGGTGATGACCTAAGGTCTTTATCAGGCAGGACGCTCCCTCACCTAGGGAGGTGAGTCTTTTCTAACCTCCTGCTGGTTCCTGGGCCCTTGGGGATCTGGGGACAGCCGAGCTCTAGACAAGGGGCTGCTCGTTCCCCTCCTTATGTGCATCCAGGAATGCAACTGGGTTGTATTGTTTCTGGAGCATCACGAGCAGCCCTCCTGGTTCCTTGTGCTGCAGGACTTCTGCCACTGGAGCTGGGCAAGGGAAGGCAGATGCTGGGAAAAGAGGCTGAGGTGAGGCTGGGCTGGGCAGGGAGGAAGGGGGGCAGGAGGCAGGTGGCAGGTGTAGTGTTTGTGTCCTAGGGAGGGGAGTGTTGATATGGGTTTCAGGGACTTGAGAGCTGTAGATGTTGGCCACGTTCTCCATCCTCACCCCTCCTATGGTGGGAAAAGGGCCCTGGTGGTTTGGCAGCAGAGCGGGTGGCATCACAAGGGTTAGCCTGAGTGGCTGCCAAATGGATAAAACATCTTGCATGGGTTGTTCTGTGTCACCAAGAAAGAGGCCTCCAAGTCTGGGCAGAGGTTGTCCCTAGTCTGTTGTCTTCACTTTTCTTCTCTCCCTCTTTCCACTCTGTCAGTTCTCCTGGGTCAGGTTTGGGAGAACCCCAGGATGGGAGAATTAGGGGAGAGGATAGAAGCAATGATCCCTATAAATTGAACCTGCTTCTGCCTGTTCTCTCGGGCTCCACCCCCTTTTGATCATTCTCACACTGCGGGGAGCTCAGAGGTTGGAGATGCCCCATATCAGGCCCTCAGCAAGACTATCCAGAGCGCTTATGTTGCGTGATTCTGAGGGGCCAGGCCTCTTCTCCTCTCCCCCAGACCTTGTGGGAAGAGGGCCCTCATGGGAATGCTCTGGAAGATGAGATTGGGGAATAAGCAGTGGTTTCTTTGCCCTGGGCTGGATGCCTCCTGATGACCTATCCACCCAGGCAGTCCCAGTGCCTGGAGGGGCGCCGTCCAGATCTGCCGACGTGTGGGGCGGCCTGGTGCTTATCCCAGCCGAGCAGTGGGAAATGAACGGAGTTAAGTCCACATGGCCCTTCTTGGGCCTCTTCGCTGGAGAGTCAAAGCAGCAGAATGCCTGGAGTTCTTGGGGAGAGCAGAGCCTCCGTCCCTGCAGGATGTGGACGGTGTGAGGGGGCAGGGAAAGCGGTGTGACCTGTCTCACCTGTGCTGCTTGTTTGCAGAGCAGCGGCAGGAGAGGGGCGGCAGGATGAACGTGGGCACGGCGCACAGTGAGGTGAACCCCAACACGCGGGTGATGAACAGCCGCGGCATCTGGCTGTCCTACGTGCTGGCCATCGGGCTTCTGCATGTCGTGCTGCTCAGCATCCCCTTCGTCAGCGTCCCTGTGGTCTGGACCCTCACCAACCTCATCCACAACATGGTGAGGGCCTGCCTACTGCCTGCCCAGGCTCTGGGGGCTGAGGAGGGGGAGGAGCCCCCTCAGCTGCGGGCCAGATGTCAGGGTGACATGCTGACCACATCTGTCCCCGGACCCCAGACCCAGCTGTCCTCTCAGTCTCCCCGCAACTTCTGGGTTCCAGCCGTGTGCACTCTGAGGACGAAAATCTGCGGATCTATGCACATCCCCAGGATGTGGGTGGCTTGTGGACCTGGAGGGAGGGGCACTGGGAACTGAACTAAGGGCTCCAGAGGTGCCCAGCCTGGCACAGAAATGCCCTTCTCCCAAGCCCAGATCTCCAGCCATCTTCCACTCCGGCCCCTCCGCTCCCGCAGCCCCTGCTTGCTAGCTTGTACTCTGGCAACCAAGCAGGGGCCATCAGCTCGTCCCCGCCTCTCTCACACTGGGCCAGACGGGCATTTCTGCAGCTAAGTTCTCCCCATGCCTTATCCTCCTGCCAGGCCTGCCCTCTCACCCAGTGGGTCCCCTTTGTCTCCTGCCAGGCTCCCAGCTGCTCCATCCTGACCTCCAGCCCACAGCCCTCTGCCCCGCAGAGGACAGCTCCACGTAGTCCAGAGCGCACTTCTTTGACTCGGGTAGAGGAGCTGAGCTGGAGGGCCTTTTGCTGTTTGTGTCCTCTAACAAAGGCCCCTCCCCCCAGGGCATGTACATCTTCTTGCACACGGTGAAGGGGACACCCTTCGAGACTCCGGACCAGGGCAAGGCGAGGTTGCTAACCCACTGGGAGCAGATGGACTATGGGGTCCAGTTCACAGCGTCTCGGAAGTTCTTAACCATCACCCCCATCGTGCTGTGAGTGCCTTGAGTAGAGAAGGACGCCAGCAGGCGGGCCAATGCCTGGGGAACCCTGGGCCCCGCCAGGCTTAAACATGCCCCCAGATCTGGCTTTGGCTTGGGAGTGAGCAGAGGAGGAGAAGTTGGAGTATCCCTGAGTCTCTGCTGGGCTCAGGTCTTGCACCTCCCTGGCCCAGATGGGCCTCCCTGGCTGCAGTGATGTCAGCCCGCAGAGCTGGGGTCATGCAAGGGGATTGGGTTGGGAGCAACCTCTCTAACGGCGGCGATCTTGCCATCCTGCTTCTGTTCTGGGGGTCTTTCCCATAACTCCTTAGCTATCAGGGATCTGCCCCTCCCCACCCAGGAGTGAGGGAAGAAGGGCTCCTCCAAACAGAGTCTTATGCCTCTTCCCAACCTTCCCACCCAGGTACTTCCTCACCAGCTTCTATACCAAGTATGACCAGATCCATTTCATCCTCAACACCGTGTCCCTGATGAGTGTGCTCATCCCCAAGCTGCCCCAGCTCCATGGCGTCCGGATTTTTGGAATCAATAAGTACTGAAGGCACAGCCCCGTCCCCTGCCTGGCTGGCGGGGGAGGGTAGAAGCCTGTGCTGTGATGCTGAAGACAGACGGAGCCTCTGGATCCTGCTAGAGATGGGGGTCGAGCCTCTGGGCCCTAGTTCGCCCCTCACTTCCCCTGGTAGCCGACTTGAAGTAGCTTGTAGTGGGGTTCGGGTGGGCCCCCCCCAGGTCTCTGACCCTTTCTGATATTTTTGATCTTTTCTTTTTGCCTTTTGGATAGAGACTTCGTGGGGGCAGTCATGGAATGGGCTGGGCTCCCGGCTAAATGCAGACCTGTGAGGTTGGGACAAGAGAGACCCCTGCTCACTTGTTCATCCTCAGACTGCTAAAGCACTTTAACCCCTGCAAGGGGAGCAGGGGGGACGGTACAGCTTCTCGATGGTTTTACTTTAATTCTTAAGTCTTTAGGATGACACTCAGTGCGTGCTCGTACATGTAAAAGCAAGCGCGTGATGGTGCCCCATCCTCCTGGGTGGCGAACTGTCTATTGAGTCTTGTGCTTTTGGCAGCTCCTCTACAACCCACCCTGGGTACTGGATTGAAGTGGGGAGGGCCAGGAGAAGGTGGGTGGGGCTGGGTGGGGCTGGCCTGGACCCAGAGGTGAGGGGGCCGTGGCTGCTCTCATCTTGGCCCTGGTGGAGGTGGGGAGGGTGGTTGGGGCAGGGGTGGGGATGGTGAATTGAGACTTGGAAGAAGGGGCCACATAGCAGCAGAGACAGGAAGTGTCAGGGAGGAGGATGGGGATAGAAGCCAGACCTAACCTTGGTCTTTGGGAAGTGGTCAGGTTGGGGGCAGGCTCAGAGAGTTCCTTTCCCCTTGGCCTGGTGGTGATAATAGGCCGGGAGGCTGTGGGGGGTCTAGAGCTCCCGAGTTAGCATGAGGGGTGGGGAGGGGTGGAAGAGTCCTGTGAGTCCTGGTCAGCACAGTTTGACACTGCCTTGTCCAGTGGTGTGAGGGGCATGGGGGAACTGGGACATGTGAGTGGTCGGGCCCTTTTGCAGCTTCCACCTCGTGGGGCTCTGGGGCCGCCCCTAAATGGGGTGGGCGGGCCACAGAATAGCAGAATAGCAGAAGGAGTCCGGAGTGACCCACGGGCGCTGTCTCTTCAGCCTGGGGGTGGGAGATGCGGGGCAGGAGCCTGAGTGTGGGCTGGAGAGGAGCTGCCTTTCACCCTTTCCAATCTGGCCAGGCTCTGTGTTACTTTTGAAAAGGAGTGGGTGCCCACGCCCCCTCCCAGGCCCCTGAGGGAGGAGGGAAGCTCATTGGTCCCGTTTCCTGCCTCCTGGTTCCCCTGCTCCCCACCCCATGTATCATAGGGAACTTTCACCTCAAAATCTTTCTAAGCAATGTGTGAATAGGATTTTTACTCCCTTTGTACAGTATTCTGAGAAATGCAAATAAAGGACAATGTGTTCCTGTTTCCCCTGAGTCTGGCCTCTACTTCCTGGAGGGCCCCGGGGGAAGGGGCAGGGATTGGGGCTGAGGCTCCCACTGAGGGCAGTGTGGGAGTGAAGGGGACCCTCTGCAGAGGCTCTGGGGCTGCCCCTCTTCCTGGTGCCCTCCCCTGAAAGCACCAGCCTGAGGGGCTGGGAGGGAACTGGCAGAGGGAACAGCAGGCCAGAGGGCAGAGTTCTCTGTGACCTGGCCTGGCCGTTCCTCTGTCTGAACTTACACCTCTAGTCTACTGGGGCTGGCTGAGATGGGCTGTGCTGGCAGAGGGATGGCTTGTGCTTGGCCAAGAAGGGGGTCAGTGATTCGTGAACGAAGATGGAGTCCCAAGGGGTGCCCAGTCCTTTTTTCAGGTTGCCCTCCCCTGTTCTCACTTCTCTTCCCTGGGAGGTCTGCATTTCCTCCTGGCCTTTCCGTCTTCAGGGGAATCAGTGCTTCCTTTCCTCTTCTGGAAGCATCCTTGGGGTAGGGAAGATGTAAGCTTCCAGGTCTTGTTAAGGCTCACGGGTCCAGGAAAGGAGGGAGTCCTTTAGTGAAGGAGTTCTGGTCTTTGAGGTTCTGGACCTTTCATTGTATGCTCTGCAGTGACCTGTGCTAGTCCTGAGACAGGTGTGAAGGCCCAGGTAGAAGGGAAGAGCCGCCCCGTGCAGTTGGGGCTGCTGCCTGGCACTGCCAGCGGCAGCGTGCTTGGAGTGGGTGTTGGGAAGAGTGCAGTGTTTTTGCCCAAGTCCACCGAGTGAGGCCTACACAGCGCTGGGGGTAGCCAGTCGGCCACCTGGGCCCATTCGTGAGGGTGGCGGAGCCCTGAGAGCTTCCGTGCACTCGCAGGAGCGCAGTCAGGGTGAGGGGCTGGTGCTCAAATCCTTCCCAGCCTCAAGGCCCTGCTTCTCTGAGCTTTAGTTTCTTCCTCTGTGGTGGGAGGATAATCCTGGTCAGGGCTGTTGTGAGGATTAGCACAATACCTGGCACTGTGTAAGTACTTAGTACAGGGCGGTTACATTAGTACTGTTCCTGTTGTCACTGCCACGATCCTCTCCTTAGGTGTTGCTTTGAGGGGGCCCAGAAGACAGGCAGCCTCACTCAGGTGGTTATCTCTGAGGACTGAGGGGTGGGGGCCCAAGGCTTCTTCCTGGAGAAGAAGGTAGGCGAGAGGACAGGCAGCGGCATCTCCCGTGCACCATCCTCTGGCCCAAATGCACCTCGAGTACGTACCAGGTGAATATATAGATATCTCTCCCTCCGGTTCCCTGAGTCCAAGAGGGGGAAAGACTTTCTTCCCTCTGGCTTGACCTGCCTCTGGCCAGATCATGGCTTATCTGAAGGCCTGAGAGGTGGGGCACCCAGCCCTACCCCCCAGCTTTCCAGTTCTTTCTGTTCCCTTCCTAGGGGTTCCTGAGACACACCGGCCAGCCCCTGTGCAGAGACCTTACAGGGGATTTCCACAGTCGTCATTCCTGGTGAGCAGCTGAGGTGAGTGGAACCCTGGGATGGGCCTGTGGGTCCCGGACACTGCCTTTCTGGGCCCCCAGAAGAACTCCCAGGCTGGGAGTGAGCTGAGAGCTGGCCACCATGATGGGTGAGTAGGTGCCTGGGCGAGCCAGAAGGGACTTAGAGGAAAGTGGCCAGAGGAAAGGGACTTAGAGGGAGGATGGGGAGGTGAAGCCCAGAAAGCTTGGGAGGTGAGTCCTGGCCCCAGGAGGAAGGCAGAGTCTGAAGAAAGGGAAATAGATCTCAAGGGGAAGAGGTGGCAGAGGGGCAGAAGGGGAGAGAAAGAGAAGGATTTGGCAGGGGTCCCTGGGTGGCTCAGTTGATTAAGCATCTGACTCTTGATTTTGGCTCAGGTCATGATCTCAGGGTTGGGAGATTGTTCCTTGCGTTGGGCTCTGCACTCAGCAGGGAGTCTGCTTGAGATTCTCTCTCCCGCTCTCCCTCTGTCTCTCTCTCAAATAAATAAATACATCTTAAAAAAAGGATTTCTAGATATCATGGTGAAAACATCTTCAGATGAGTGAGGACAAGCAGTGGTAATCTGACAGTATCCTTTCTTACAGTTCAGATGTCTCTAGTAATTTTTCTGAGGGGTGCATATAGCAATGGGAATAAAACCTGTTTATACATGAAAAAAAAAAAAGAGGATTTGGAGGTAAGAGCACCTGAAGGGTCCAGTGTGCTGGGGACAAAGAGCCGCCACTGAGTAGAAACAGGGAAGGACCAGCCGTATGTATCAGGTTGCACTGGTAATGGGCCTATGGAGGGTCCCGCAGGGGAGCTAGAGAGGAACAGGGGCCAATTGTAGACCAGGAGTGGGTGAAGGGGAGAGTGGGTGGGGGAGATCCCCCAGATGCGGTTTTGGGATTCATTTTATTTTACCCAGAGTAAGGGGACCCTTCAGAGGCCGACCGTTAACTGAGGAGATCGGGCCTAAGGATGGGGGGCTATCCAGGGCACCCACCCCCACGCCACTCTTACACTCCATCCTTTCTCTCTTATTTCTTTCTGAGGCTGACTTACCACTGTCTCATTGGGAAATGGTTGGTAGGAGCACCCATCCCTCTGCCTTCCAGAATATGGAGGCTCAGAAGGGAGAGCCAAGGGAAGAAGTAATCATTGGGGTTGGCAGGGTGAGGTCTGGCAGCCATGCCCCTTATCCCTTCCTGGGTCCTCTGTTCATCAACACTGGTGGGGCTCTGGCTGGAAGATGGTGGGCCTGCCTTCCTACCCCTCAGGCCTCTCTGAGCAAAGGAGCAACTCGGCTGTGGGAAATGCAGAAAATAGGTCTCGCTCTCCTGTCCATTAGGGGTAATCAGTGCTCCATCTTTCCTCCAGAAGCGTTCGATAAAGGACAGAGGAGAATCTGGCATTTGTGATGGTCACCCTCCTTAGTGTGTAGTGACCACCTCGCCTTCTAGGAACAGGGAAGTTAAATAATTCAAGTCCTGATCATTCTAGAACTTTCGGACCCCAGGATGCCAAAGGTAGATTTAAAAATCTGAACCAATATACCCCTCTCGCAAACTGATATTAGCTTCTTTTTCTCCAGTTGGTCCAGGCACAATGTCCAGCAGATTTGAGGAAGTCACAAGAGTTGGGGTCCAAGAGGTGGATCCTGGAGGGAATGTGATTGCTGTCGGAAGCATCCTTGAGGCTGACAGATTTCACTGCTATTCTCTGGTGAGAGGGAGGAGAAATTTCTGGGGACACCAGTACCACAGGATAGACCTCACCCAAGAGGACATACTGGAGAGACGGGAGGGTAAAGAACTGTTTGATAAACTGGGTTCTGGGCCCCAAGGTTAGCATGAGGGGGTAAGAAATGGCCAGCCATGGGGCGCCTGGGTGGCTCAGTGGGTTAAGCCGCTGCCTTTGGCTCAGGTCATGATCTCAGGGTCCTGGGATCGAGTCCCGCATCAGGCTCTCTGCTCAGCAGGGAGCCTGCTTCCTCCTTTCTCTCTCTCTGCCTGCCTCTCTGCCTACTTGTGATCTCTCTCTCTGTCAAATAAATAAATAAATAAATCTTAAAAAAAAAAAAAAAAGAAATGGCCAGCCAGGAGACTTTGCCCACTCCTGCTCTGCCATGTTGTCACCGCTCCATTGCCAGCAAGCATGGCAGCCAGTCAACAGAGAACTTGCATGTACTAGAACCTCTCTGCATGTGTCCATACCCCTCAGTTTAAGAAATGCACAAAAGATGTTAACTAACTGGAATTTAAATTAACTGGAAAAAATGCAAAAAAGAAAAGCATGGGGAGAAAGGAATGGTGGGGGGGAGTGGAAATTTATTTTTATTGGAAATTATTCCTAACGTCTTCCTTTCCCACGTTTCTGCTTTGTAAATAATTCACTCTTAAATTAGCTGAGGTCTTCTGGTGTGTTTATATGTTTCTCATTTCAATGGATAAATAAAAGGAGGCAGTTTGCTTAGTGGTTAAGGAAGGACACAGGCCTTAGAGCCGAGGGCACCTGGTTTCTAAGCCTGGCTCTGCCTCCTGCCGGCTGGGTGACCCCAGGACAACTTGCTTTCTCCCTCCAGGTCTGTTTCCTCCTGTGTCAACTTGATAAGACTGTTGCAAAAATCCAATGAGGTAGATTAGGAGAATCATTTGTCACAGTGGCCACGCAGAAGGAGCGTTCAGTCAAAGTTCAGCCCCATCCTTCTGCTGTGGGCTGTTACCCTTCCTGTTCCCTGGAGTTCATGACTGAGTGGGTGACCAGAAGTCCCTAAGGGCTTGCAGGATTTATAGAGGAGTCTGTTCCATTCCCTTGCCTCAAAACTCAGTTTTTTTGGATTTCGGAAACCCCAGGGTAAGTGCTGTTGAACCCTCACTGGGAGATTTCAGTGTCTCACACCCGAGGGTGAGGACTTTCCCGGCTCAGACATCTCTGCGGCAGCCCTTTTAGATCTCACCAAGAGATGGAAAAGAACCTAAGGATTCCACTGTACCTTTGAGAGCCGGTGTCCCGTGCCGCTATGTGACCAAGAACAGGGCCCAGATTACTTGGGAGGTGGTGGGCCTTTCCACAGGGGGAGTTTTGTTAAGCAAGTGAGGGGCTTCAGGCAAATTTCACAGTTATGGTTATCGGGTATCCAAGTTCAAAGACTTGAGTTAATTCTCTGAGAAGCAAATTGCCAAGAGGCAATTTTCTAAAAGCTGGTTCTCAACAAAACAAAACAGAACAAAACAAAACAAAAAAACCCAAAACAGTTTGCTAAATGACCAGTTTAAGGAAAACAGAAAACAAACAAACAAAAAACCTTTAAACTAGGATTCATATGTTTTGCCATGATCGAGTTATTCTCCAGGGGCAGGGAAAGTGTTTAGTACAAAAAAAAAAAATCCGACTAAGTCAGTTAACTTCCTATAAGGGAAATGCTGTCTGCTTGCATAAAAAATTCAGAGGCAAGGTTTCTTTTTTTTCTTTTTTTCTTTTTTTTTCAAAAAAACCCCACAAAACCATGAAATAAAGATTTCTTAAAAAAAAAATTCAGAAAAAGAAAATTCAGAGGCAGAGGTGAAACCAAACTTTAAAAAAAAGTCCTTACAAATGAAAGATTATTTATTTTTTAACTACATGGTGCTGATGTATGTTTAAAGTGTGCATAGGTTTTTGGTTTGTTTTGCTTTCCTGTTAACTACACATACTTTACTCTGATTATCTTTTGTGCTTACCTAAGATCCCTTTTCTGTTCCAAGATCTCATCCACATTACCTTTAGTTATCTTATCTCCTGAGACTTCTGTTGGCTCTGACAACTTCTCAGGCTTTCCTTCTTTTTGATGACCTTGACAGTTTTGAGGAGCACTGGTCAGGCATATTGTAGGATGCGTGTCTACCTGAATTTGCTTGATGTTTCTTTCTCATGGCTAGACTGAGTCAATGGGTTTTGGAGAGGGAGACCGTAGAGGTAAAGCGCCATTCTCACTGCGTCATAGCAAGGGGATGTGCCATCCACATGACTTATTGCTGTTGGTGTTGACCTTGGTCACCTGGCTGATGGGGTGTTTATCACGTTTCTCTTCTGTAAAGTTAGCCTTTTTCCCCCTTCCCCATACTATACTGTTTTTGTGCACAAGGTTTCATTTTTCTTTCCTCTTGGACAAAGTACGTGCAGTCTTGTACATTGCTCAAGAAACAAATGGGCCCCAGACGTTAATGTCACACATAAAGGATGGATTTGAGGCACTATTTCCAGTTCTGTCACGTTTCCACTAGTTCCAAAATGCATTTTTCTTTGGAGATTCAGACCTGCCCACCCTCATCCCCCCAACCTAGCAGTGGAAGGTCTTTCTCCTCTGTAGTTTCACATCTAGAAGTTCTGAGAGAAAGGCACTTGGCCTGGCAGGACCTCCACACAGGCTCCCCTAACCCCAGTGCAGCAGCTGACCTGGTAGCCAGGCCCTTATGGAGGCGCCTTGTCAGTCTGGGCAGAGTCCACACAGATGGGCGACTTTCCAGAATTGCTTGACTTTATACCTACACGAGTTCGCACAAATGTCAGAGACTAGACTCTGCTTAGTTCTTATTTCCCAACTCCTAATTCTTTAGCTTTAGTTTCCCTTGTCTCATCTCAGCCTCATAAATAGTGAAATAGGACTAGCTCACACTTACTGAGCTTTTAGTACGTGTGCAAGGCATTTCGCTAATAAGCACTTGATTGCTTTGTTTTAATTTCCTCAAGTTCATGGGGAATGAACTTGTGTTTTGTGTTTTATTTTTTATTTAATTTCCCTTGTTGTTTTATTTAATTTCCTCAAGTTCATGGGGGAAACTGAGCCCCCTGGGTGGCTCAGTGGGTTAAGCCTCTGCCTTTGACTCAGGTTGTGATCTCAGGGTCATGGGATGGAACCCTGCATCAGGCTCTCTGCTCAGCAGGGAGCCTGCTTCCCTCTCTCTCTCTGCCTGCCTCTCCGCCTACTTGTGATCTCTGTCTATCAAATAAATAAATAAATAAAATCTTTTAAAAAAATAGTTTTCTCAAGTTCAGGAAGTAGATACTATTAGCATTCTCCTTCTATGGATGAAGAAACAGATTCAAAGAGTGAGAGTGACTTATCTGAGGTCATTTGGTAAGAAGGTAGCAGAATGGGTTCAAACCCGGGATTGTGTAACCCCTTGATGACTCCTGGTGACCTCAGTGTTTCCTGGGAGCCTCAACTGGAGGGCCTCCTCAGAAGGGAAGGGGATTGTGGAGGGGAGCCCAGAGTGGGGCTGCTCTAGGGAGGCTTTTCTGGAGAGATCTTTTGTGTCAGCCTCAGCATGACCTTTACCCTTCTCTTTCCAGAGAACTCCAAAGGCTGAGTTCCAAGTTCTGGACATGGTAGACTCAAAGGGAATGTTGACAGTGAAATTACCCAAAGAAATAACAATTGTAGGGGTCTTCCTGAGTCAAGATACTGGAGATCCAGATACCCCAACAATATCTGGATTCCCTTGAGCACAGGAAGGCTGGAGTTGGGCAGCATGGGGAGGGAGAGGGGGAATTCCTGTTTCTGGGCACCAGGAGTGTTTGAGGTAGAGGTGTCCTGGCTGGTACAGCCCCTTACGCCATACCCCCAACACCTCCCAGAGCCCGCTCCTCACTCAAGCCTGCCCTCTTCTTCCCCCTTCAGAAAACCTCCTCATTCTATCTGGATCAGCCTCCAGGAAAACTTCTGACACCTCCAACTCACTCACATCCTGCTACCCTCCAGGGTAACTGATGCCTCGGAGTTGGACCAAAACCTGCTGGTTTCATGAGGCCACTCTCCTTTGTTCTCCTACTGAGTTGTCCAGATCCATGTTTTGTACAGCTTCACTCTGCCTTGTGGCCCGCCAAGCCCCCTCCCTCAGTGGCATAGGAATAGCTCGTGACCTTGACCAGCTGGGACTGGCTTTATCAACCTCCCTGTGTTTATCCCCAGCACACAGTAGGTGCTCAGTAAGACAGCAGAAGTGAAGTACAGTGAAATTAAAGCCCCCTGTGCAGAACGTTTCCTACACAGAAAGTGCCAGCACCCCACCCCAGGCGCTGACCAAGTGCCACAGAGGTTCTGATGGCTGAGGACACAGTGCTTCTGAGGGACTTATAGGGACATGGCCAGCCTTCCCCTGCAGCAGCGATTTTGTTGGTGTGGGTGTTTTCTTTCCTAGCTGAAGATGTTGGAAAGTGTGGAGCAGCTCAGTGGAGGAGACTCAACCTTCTCCAGGGCTAGCCCTCCCCAGTATGGTGAGGCCTTTGGTTTTCCCTTTTTAGTTCAGAAGTGAAAAGCTTACACTGAAATTTCACTGGTCCTTTGAACTACCCCCTGCTATCAAAGTGTTGCTGGGGAGCAGCATTTGGAGTTTTTCTAAGGGAGCTCAGTTTCTTTCTAGAGTGCTTATTGTTTCTAGAATGAGGCTCTGTGGGGTGTGTATATAGAATTGGGGGAGGCTATTAGGTAGAGGGTGTTTAGCAGAGGCAAGGATGTAGGTCTTCCTGGAGGGTCTTTTGGTTGCAAATTTGGATGAAGTTCCATCAAGCTATTTTTACAGGCTTCTGGAGCCCAAGGCTGTGGACAATGTGGCCAGGTCCAGGGACCAATGTGAGGAATTGGAGCCCCATCTCAGAGAGGTGGGTGTTATGGCCTGGGAAAATGCCTGTCTCAGAGCCATGGGAAGGGCCATGCTTTGGACTCATACAGACTCATATAGACTTCGCACTTATTAGCTGTGTGGCCCTGGGCTGTTCACAACCTGTCTCTAGACCTGTCTCAATTTCCTTATGAGAAATGGGTGCAGTTCTGCCTGCATCATAGGGCTGCGGTGAGGGGGCAATGAAATGACGTGGGAAGTCTGTCCTGGTGCTGGCACTCCGTAACTTCCAGAGATGCTTGTGAGTTCCCTTCCCACTTCCCACCTCCTTGCCCCCACCGTGGGGAGAGTGAACTATGATGGGGTGCCATGTGGCTTGGTTTTCCAGCTTCAGAGGCCCTCAGTCTCAAATAGGAACTAGCTGATGGAGAAAGAGCAATGGCACTGGCAGGTGGGGCTTCTGGGATCCTGAGCTCTAACCCCCGCCTCCTCTCCCTCCAGGAAGCAGAAGACTACCTACTTTGTTGCAATCAGTCCTGAAAAGGAGAGCAGACCTGTATCTGGTGACAGGAGACTCTGGAGATGGCAAGGAAGGAAACCCTGAAAAGGGAACGGCAGTGTACACAGCAGAGCTGGAGGAACACAAGGTGAGGATCCTGGGAGGCAGGGCCTATGAGAGAACCAAGCCTTGGCCCACCTGCAGTAGGCCGGGGGTGCCAGCCCAGGCCCCCGGCTCTTCAGATCTTCTTCCAGACTTCCCTGAGCAATCTCAACTGCTCCTTGGCCGCCTTAGGCTTTCTCTTCGTGCCCCAAGAGAGCGTGTGTGGCATTGCTAAGTCCCTCCACTGTTATTCTCCTGTGATGCCCTGTTTTCATTTGCTTCTCAGAGTTTCTCACGGTTCATAATTACATGGGGATTTTTGCTTATTGTCTGCCTCCCTTTCTGAGAGACAGGAAGGCAGGAGCCACAGCGCCTGGAATAAAAAGGTCCTTAATAACCATTTATTGAATCAACAGTGGAAACAACATGAGTTTTGGGGTCAGGTGCGGGTTCATATTTCAGCTCTGCTCCTGTTTTAGCTGTGAAACTGGCTTACCTACTGGTCCTTTTTTTTTTTTTTTTTAAGATTTTATTTATTTATTTAACAGATAGAGATCACAAGTAGGCAGAGAGGCAGGTAGAGAGAGAGAGACTCTGGAGGAAGCAGGCTCCCTGGCTGAACAGAGAGCCCGATGTGGGGCTCGATCCCAGGACCCTGAGATCATGACCTGAGCCGAAGGCAGAGACTTAACCCCCTGAGCCACCCAGGTCCCCCCCCCCTTTTTTTTTTTAAAGATTTTATTTATTTGACAGAGAGTGCGAGTGCCTGCCCTGTGCACTTGAACGGGGCAAGGGACAGAGGGAAAGGGAGGAGCAGACTCCCAGCTGAGCAGGGGGCCCAACTGTGGGTGATCCCAAGACTCTGGGATCATGACCTGAGCCCAAGTCAGATGTCATCCCACTGAGCCACCCAGGCGCCCCCACTGATCTGTTTTGATTTTCAGTTTTCTCATCTGTAAAAGTGGAATTGTTTGGGAGATCTAGCAAGATAACCTGCAAAGCACCCAAGGATTAATCAGTATGAGCTTTTTTTTCTAACACCAAAGGTCAGTGACCAACTCCCTAAAGGGGGTCCTGGGCTGTCAGTCCTCCTCAACATGGGGAGAATGAATAAGCAAGATGTGGTGGGGGCAGGGTAGGTGAGGATAGGTTCAGCTAGGCTCTGCCTCAGTCTGGAGGGGCCCTGGTGAGCTTGAAGGTGGGGGGGAAGTTCCAGGGAAGGGGGAGGGTTCAGGGCTGGGTAGGAAGTCTGAGGCTTCTTGCTCAGATACCCAGGATTTGCCGCACTATAACCCTAATCCTTCCCTAGCTAGAGGTGTTAACACCTGTCTCTTTCTCAGTTTGTTTTCATTTTTTGTTTTGGTGAGGGGCAGAGTGTGAAGACTGGGGAGAGACGTGAAAGAGGAACTTACAGAGAAAGAACTTGTCTTTCTGAGAACTGGTTCTCTCTTTCTTTCTGGCACTAGTTTAGATATTTGTTTCTTGGGCAACACAAAATCCTTTCCAGAAGGTGAGTGGCTTCTAGGCCTTCTGTTCATCATTCCAGAATGGGCAAGCATACTGTTTTAAAAAAGAGGATAACAAATGGCCCGGAATTATACAGTTCTTAGGGTTGAGTATGGAATAGGGTGCACCCAGGGGTGGGAACCATAGTATGGGCAGGAAAAAACCCCTGCGTGTTGGAGAAGCAGGTTGGATTGCATGTTGGCCTGGGGTTTCCAGGCTCTGACAACCTTGACTTGCTTTGTGTAGGTCAGTATGCTGGGTCCTGGGGTCCCAGCCCTTACTGAAGGCTGAGAGGCCTGGGAAGCACAATTAAAGTCCAGTTCTCACATAGCACTGGCCGTGAAGAGACCATTGGAACTGGGAGTCAGAGAGATTCAGGGTCTTGTTGTGGCTTTGCCACTCACACTCTGTAACCTCCTAAGCTTTGGTTATCCTGACTTTCACACAAGTGGGTTAGACTAGATGATTCCTGTGATTCTGAATGTGGCTTCCCCGGAATTTCAAAGTCTTCGCCTGGATCCCAAAAGAGCTGTACTGCCTAAGAGGCCCTCAGTAGGGGTTGAGGGAGGTCTAGATAAGGTAGAAAATTCAAGAAACTTCCAGAAGCTGGACCATGCACTTTGAATGGCAAGGACTAAATAAGTTTTGATTTCCTGGAGATGGAGAAGAATTTGGGGTTGGTACTAGACTGGGGGTGAGCTGGGAAGATGGAGATGGGGTTAGCAGGAGGCAGTGATGGTGGGTGTCTAGGAAGAAGGATGCTTTTATTTTAACAGGAAAATATTAGAAGAAGGAAAGAGACAGAAAAGTGGTCTCATGAAGAATGGGGCCTTGGTGATAACGGAACTTGTTGGCTGGGTAGGTCGAGTTTTTTGTTTTTTCTTTTAAAGATTTTTTTTTATTTATTTGAGAGAGAGGGAGACAGAACACAAACAGGGGGAGCAGAGGCAGAGGGAGAAGCAGACTCTGTACCCAGCAGGGAGCCTGATGCAGGGCTGGAGATCATAACCTGAGCCAAAGGCAGCTGCTTAACCGCCTGAGCCACCCGGGCACCCCAGGAGTAAGTAGAGCTCTTAATTGCTGTCTCTACAGGGAAGTCCTTGAGTTTAGAGGATTTCAGAAACGTGAAGGAGAAGGACATGGTGAGGGGCCTCTAGGAGCTGACTGAGAAGGAACAAAAAGATGTGCTAAGCTGCCTCAGAGGGCAGTTGCCACTCTACTAGAGTGGGACTGGTGTCATCTCCCCCATTTCCTGCCCCTAGGCGTTGGAGGTCCTGATCCCTGGTGACCTACAGATGGAGGGTCTAGCAGGTCTTCTCATGAGTAGCTTTTTTAATACTGCTGGGTTCTTGGTAAAGGCACAACATACAGGATCCATTCTGAATATCTTGGATGCTTTGATTAGTGAGGAGGGATGTGGTTGTATGCTGATGGAGGAATTGCCGAGCAGAGGGGTCTGTGGGGATTCAAATCCTAGGAGGAAGGGGGCATACATTGCCTTTTACATTTTGTGCAGGATAGACCCTCACATTTTAGAACCTTGCCATTTTCCCCAGGCCAGGGATTAGGGGGTACCTACTCTACCTGCTGGCCCAGTCTGACTAAGGCTAAGAGGGGAGCAGGAGGCACAGCAAGAGCCCATTTGGAATAGCGCTCATCTGTCACTGCCAGGGGCCCTCTGGAACCTCCTTCTGATGCTTGTCCCGGGGCTGATGAGACACTGAAGCCCTGTCCCACTGTGTGCTTGTCCTCTCTGCCAGCCACCCTCTTCACCTTCTTTTTTGCCTCCAGAGCTGTCTGAGGAGCAGCATCGTGTGGCTGAGGCCCTAGAGAGGGGGACCCTGCCCCTGCTGAAGGACCAGGGAAGACAGCCTGGGCTGAGGACCAGGGCCAGTAGAAGTGAATACCTGTGCTCTCAAGGGACTCAGAAGACCCAAGGACAGTCTTTCCTACTTCATAGTTCATAGTTAATTTGCATCTATTCAGCTGGTCTGTGGCAATTTCCTGCAACACTTGGTTTCCAAGACAACTTGGATGGGCTTTTTACACTCTGTTGCTAACCTATGGGCAGGGGGTGGGGCGAGGGGGCGCACAGGAAACTACTGTCCCAGGATGGCAGTGCCAACACTGATTAGCAGTGCCTGTCACTATGTTGAGAGAATATGAGACTCTCCAGGATCTGCAGGAAAAAGTGGCATGATAATTTACTACATCTGCCAGGGCCCAGGATTAAGAAGTGTGGCCAAGTATTTGCCATTTCTAGTATGATTCCTTGTACCTAGCTTTGCAGTCTGGTGTGTTTCTTTCCAGGTAGAATCTGTCCTGAAGCAGAACTGAAATGAGCAGCCCTGTGATGTGGGCTGAGACCGTGACACATGACTTCTCTGTGCTCTCTGGTGTTGCTCTTTCCCTCCTGCTGCAGCTGGGTGAGAAGCCGACTCCGTGCCTTCCTAACTGTATGTCAGCCCTTAAACCATTCTCCTCACAAGCCTCTAGGGGCTCCCCTCCCAGGCCATCCCTGTCCCCCATCTCCGGTCACCGGAATGCTGTCTTTATAACAAACAGCCGACTTTTCTTCAATACATCACGTTCCCTACATGAGAATGTCCAAAAATCAACCCGGACTGTAGGCATGAGCTTCTGACTAAAACTGGCAGATTGGTCATATTAATTTTCTCTCCCTCTTGAAACCTCACTAAATAAAGTAAAGCAATAGAAAAGATGTAAACCCACAATGATAAAGAGAATGAGGCAGCAGATAAGAGATTCTGACACGTTTTTGGAAACTAGAAGGCAATTAAAGGCATTCAAGCCAGGAGGTGTGGGCCTGAGAGGAGCAGGAGTGTGGGAGGAGACTGCTGTTCCCTCATCATGAACCTTTTATCTTTAATATTTTTTAAGACGAGGCAATTAAAAGTAAAATATATGCTTGTTGTAAAGTATTTCACATACTGCTCACGGTCAAAGGTGATCTCCCCTTCTTCTTCTGATATAATCACTGCTGACATTTTTGGGTTACTTTAACAGTCTTCCTGTGAAGCAGTGTCTACAATGGTAATTTAAACACGAAGCTAGGATGATATAACAAATTTGATTTCTATCTTTGGTACTTGAGTTGTTTTTTCTTTTAGATTGGTAAAAATATTAAATGCAACAGGAATTCTCATAAATGCTGTTGGGGGGGAACTGCTTTAGTGAATTGTTTGATGGTGTCTAATAGAAAGCTAAACAGGTGCCTGCGAGCCGGCCCCCCACATGCCTGCGAGCCAGCCCCTCCACTTCCTAGGCACATACCAAAGAGGAAGGAGTGTGCGTCTCCGCCTAAAGACACGCATTACAAAAACATGAGCGTTAAGACCCCCAAGCTGAACACTACTCAGATGTCCGGTGACTTTAGGATGGATACATATATTGTGGCATATTTATGCAAGAAGAGAGAGCAAGTTACTGCTACACATAACAATATAGATGACTTTCACAGACACAGTGCTGAGCAAATCACTCTAGACACAAAAGAACATATTTGAGTTCTCTGAGGAGCAGATGACAAAACAGAATTGGATGTGCAAACGACATGGTAATGGAAGCGACTCTAAAGAGTAAAGGGAGAAGGAGGGGGAATGGCAAGACTTCCACGAGGGTCTAAAACCTAAGAAAGGAGAGAAGGAGGGAAGGATTGAGTAAGAAGAGTCTCAGACTGCTGGCAGTTCCGAGAGCCTCTTTCCTCAGCCCTAAGTCCCCATCAGGCAGGACTGGCCAGGCTCTAATGTCCACCCCAAGCTCAGCCTTTGGCTGGAAGCAGCCCGGGGAAGCCTGGTCTCCGGAGGGAGATGTACAAGGGAGCAGACAGAGCTTCTTAGTCAGCTATGCTTCCTGCAGCAGGTTCTCCTAAAGAAAATCCTCCCTGGCCACCACAATACTGTATGATCCCATTATATGAGGCTCAAGAGCAGGGTTTAAAACTAAGCAATGGTGGTAAAACTCAAAATATTGGTTATCTTAGTGGAATAGTCTTAACTGAGAAGAGGCATGAGGGAATCTTCTAGGGTGCTGGAAATATATAAAGATTCGTTGTGCTAACATTTTTGATCAATATAGTTCACTATATTTTACATCAATAAAAAAAAGTACATCGTATATAATTCCATGTAAATTAAGTGAAAACCGAGCAAAACTAAATGATAGTGGTAGAAGTCAGAATAGTGAGGGCAGTACTGGCTTAGAAGGGGCATGAGGAAATCTTCTGGGGCATTGGAAATATTTTATGACTTGATCAGGATAGTGGTTATGTGGATGTTTACATGTATATAAATCTAATAAAACATACACTTAAGATCTGGGCACTTTGTTTTTAACTTCATCTTACTGCAAGTTTTTTTTTTTTTAAAGATTTTATTTATTTATTTGACAGAGATCACAAGTAGGCAGAGAGGGAGGGGGAGGGGGAAGCAGGCTCTCTGCAGAGCAGAGAGCCTGATGCGGGCTTGATCCCAGGACCCTGAGACCATGACCTGAGCCGAAGGCAGAGGCTTAACACACTGAGCCACCCAGCCGCCCCAAGCTTTTTTTTAACCTCAATGAAAAATTTAATTTAAAAACATTAATTACACATGAAAACATACCTGAACAAAAAATAATATAAAAGATTTAAAATTTCCTATCAAATCCCTTTACCCTTTGACATAGTCCCACTTTCTTTAGTCACTAAACATTAGTTTTTGTTATTATTTAGTTTTAGTTTTTGTTTTTGTTATTACAACTAAAAATGATATTCTTATATTTGTTCTTGAGTTATTAATTTCTTTATTTATAATTTTTAAATTTTTAAATAAACATATAATATTAGCCCCAGGGGTACAGGTCTGTGAATCGCCAGGTTTATAGACTTCACAGCACTCACCGTAACACATACCCTACCTAATGTCTATAACTCCATCACCCTCTCCCTTCACCCCCCCACCCCCTTGCCGGCAACCCTCAGTTTGTTTTGTGAGATTAAGAGTGTCTTATGGTTTGTCTTCCTCCTGATCCCATCTTGTTTCATTTATTCTTTTCCTACCCCCCCAAGTCCCCACGATGCATCTCCACTTCCTCATATCAGGGAGATCATATGATAGTTGTCTTTCTCCGATTGACTTATTTCGCTAAGCATAATACCCTCTAGTTCCATCCACGTTGTCGCAAATGGCAAGATTTCATTTCTTTTGATGGCTGCATAGTATTCCATTGTATATATATGCCATATCTTCTTTATCCATTCATCTGTTGATGGACTTCTAGGTTCTTTCCATAGTTTGGCTATTGTGGACATTGCTGCTATAAACATTCCGGTGCACGTGCCCCTTTGGATCACTATGTTTGTATCTTTAGGGTAAATACCCAGTAGTGCAATTGCTGGGTCACAGGGTAGCTCTATTTTCAACTTTTTGAGGAAACTCCATGCTGTTTTCCAGAATGGTTGCACCAGCTTGCATTCCCATCAACAGTGTAGGAGGGTTCCCCTTTCTTCACATCCTCGCCAGCATCTGTCATTTCCTGACTTGTTAATTTTAGCCATTCTGACTGGTGTGAAGTGGTATCTCATTGTGGTTTTGATTTGTATTTCCCTGATGCTGAGTGATGTGGAGCACTTTTTCATGTGTCTGTTAGCCATCTGGATGTCTTCTTTGCAGAAATGTCTGTTCATGTCCTCTGCCCATTTCTTGATTGGATTATTTGTTCTTTGGGTGTTGAGTTTGCTAAGCTCTTTATAGATTTTGGATACTATCCCTTTATCTGATATGTCGTTTGCAAATATCTTCTCCCATTCTGTCAGTTGTCTTTTGGTTTTGTTAACTGTTTCCTTGAGTTATTAATTTTAGATAGTATTTATTGAAGAAGAATATTGGGAAGAACAGACATTGAACAAGAAGTACAAAATAGGAAGAATGTTATTTTAAAAATGCAGGGTACTAATGGAAGTGTTTACTGAAAGACAATAGGATGATCCCAACTTAACTCTGACAATTGTCCCCTTCCTGCTTCCTTAAATTCTGATTCCAGCTACACCAAACTGTTGGCCTTCTATTTGAACATCTACTTGTACAATGACATATTTGCTTGTTTATTTATTTATTCATTTATTTTTTTGGAAAAAAATTGTAAGTTATTTATTTAAGTACTCTCTATGCCCAATGTGGGGCTGAAAGCCATGACCCCAAGATCAAGAGTTTCATGCTCTTCTGACAGCCAGCCAGGTATCCTCACATTTCCCCACCTTACCCATCCTTTAAGCTACAGTTCAAATATCTCTTTTTCAGTAGTCACCCCGTTACTGAAAGAAGTGGGTTACTGAAAGAAGTGTATGGCCCATCACGTTGAATACATCTCTACTACGGCATTCATCATTAATGGACTGAAATTATTAGTACATATGTCTGTTTCACTAATGTGAACGTTTCTGGAGAACAGGGTTTAAAATTTTTTTTTTTTTTAAGATTTTATTTATTTATTTGACAGAGAGAGATCACAAGTAGGCAGAGAGGCAGGCAGAGAGAGAGAGAGGAGGAAGCAGGCTCCCTGCTGAGCAGAGAGCCCGATGCGGGACTCGATCCCAAGACCCTGAGATCATGACCTGAGCCGAAGGCAGCGGCTTAACCCACTGAGCCACCCAGGCGCCCCGAGAACAGGGTTTAAATCTAACTTTTCTTTGCTAGGGTTCTGTAAACAATTTTCTTCAGAAGTACCCTTGAGTTGGGGAAAGTTTGGGAGACATATCCAGAATTTCATGAGGCTGGCTCAACCTCAGAACCACCAGTTGCCACTAAAAATTTTTATTCTGTCCTCTCAGAGTCTCAGCAAGGGACTGCTTGTCTAAGGGAGATTAAACTGACCCAGAAACTTGAGGTTCATATTTAATCTGCTGATTTCCCTTAACCCACATTCCTGATTCCAGTATGAAATTCAATACATTAGGGGCGGGGTGCCTGGGTGGCTCAGTGGGTTAAGCCGCTGCCTTCGGCTCAGGTCATGATCTCAGGGTCCTGGGATCGAGTCCCGCATCGGGATCTCTGCTCAGCAGGGAGCCTGCTTCCTCCTCTCTCTCTCTGCCTACTTGTGATCTCTGTCTGTCAAATAAATAAATAAAATCTTATCTTAAAAAAAAAAAAAGGAATTCAATACATTAACTGCCTATGTCTGTAAGGAATTTCTGTTCTAGCAGCTGAAACTGTAATAGAGATGGCTTTGTGTAGGGGGCAGTTGGGATAGTCATTATTTGAGCTGGGAGAGATGTGGGAGATTCCACCAACTCTTACTCATTCTTCAGAACTCTTAGCTCAAGCAATACCACTTCTGATAGTTTCTATATCTCTCCAGGCTGAGCTAGAGACCTCTAACACTGTGCTTACACTTTTGGGAAGGAAACACTTTTGGAGAAATGCTAGTTAAGCCAGCTTAGCTATGCTGGTTTATCCTATGGAGTTGGATATCTTGGATAAAGGGGAAAACTACTTTGTAGGAGACAAATAAAAGAATTTATTGATTTTGCTCCTAAAATGGAGATGAGGGACAGTGAAAGGAGAGAGAAGGAGGGAAAGAAGCACAAGCAAGATAGAGGCTGCAACTATGTGAGGCAGTAAAAACTTCTAGATATGAGATAGGTGAAGAACATTCAAGAATGGTGATACCAAACTTGTTTCTGGAGGGGCGCCTGGGTGGCTCAGTGGGTTAAGGCTCTGCCTTTGGCTCAGGTCATGATCCCAGGGTCCTGGGATCGAGCCCCGCATCAGGCTCTCTGCTCCTTGGGGAGTCTGCTTCCTCCTCTCTCCCTTAAAAACAAACAAACAAACAAAACAAACAAACAAACAACTTGTTTCTGGAGAACAGGGTTTAAATCCAGCTAGATTATTTGCTCTAGCTCTCCCATGCAAAACAATTTAAAATGCTGGATAATTTACATTTTTTTAAAGTTTTATTTGTTTAAGTAATCTTTACACCCACCATGGGGTTCAAACTCATGACCCCATGATCAAGAGTTGCATGCTCTTCTGCCTGAGCCAGCCAGGTGCCCCTGAATAAGATCATTTAATACCATAAAAAGCATCTAATTGCTGACAAGAAGCTCAAGCCAAAATGTAAGTAAAAAGGAGACCCGGAGAGGTAAGTGAAGTATTAGAACAGTAATATCATTTTGCCCCACATGAAAGAGACCGAGATTTGCAAATCCAGGCAAGCTGGGGCTTCAGTTTGGCTAGCCTTGTGGATTGATTAATCCAGAAGCCAAGGCCAGGGACCCGCTCAGGTGGAAAATCTAATTAAAGGCGATCTTCCCCAGATTAAACTGGAATCTCAAGGGGCCACATCATTGAGGTAAGTAAATCAGAGTAAGGAAACCCATACTCTTGCTTCACCTGCACGGAATAAAGAGAAGACTCTTGGTACTGAGTGAAGAAGAGGTTGAAAGGAAGAAAGGAAGGATGAAAGAAAGAGAAAAAGAGAGACAGAAAAAGAAAGAAAGAAAATGTCTGAAATATTATGGCCAGAGACTTGTGTTTTCAGAGAACTCAACCTGTATTTGCATCATCTAGGTATTTCAGAGAATCTCAAATTGCAAACTTAGTTTTCAAGAGTCCAGGATTGGTCCCTAGATGTCATTGGTCCCTAGATGTCAGTCAGAATTAGACACAAGTCTTTTCTGGAAGAAGTCATCTTCATTTCCACAAAGAATTTTTTAAGGACAATGAGGAGTTCCCAGTAAAAAATACCAAAGCATATAAGGAAATGATGAGAATAAGCAGAAACAACAAACAGCAGAAGGAGGCTTATAAAGATATTATTATTGGAATTATTAGACTAGATTACAAATATATGCTCATTACATTTAAAGAAATTTTAAAATGAGCTTGATAATACCAATGGCAAGAAGAAACCATTAAAAAGTCACCTATCATGTTTGTAAAAAAACCAAATATAACTTTTAGAAATGAGAAATTTGATCATGCAATAAAAACATTATAGATAAAAGAATATATTGGATGTAACTGAACAGAGAGTGAAATTGAAATCAGAAAAATATACTCAAAATATAGAGAGATAAAGGATGGAAAATATGGAGTGAGTTCAAGAGACATGGAGGATAGTATGATAGGTATTAAATATGTTTAATCAGAGTTCCAAAAGAGGAGGAGAATGAGATTAAGGTGAGGACAATATTTGAAGAGTTAATGATTAAGAATTTTGCAGAACTAATCAAAGATACCAAGCCACAGATTCAAGCTCAGTGAATGACAGCAGGATCCATAAAAGGAAATCCACATCTAGACAAATCATAGTAAAATTGCAGAACAGTAGCCAAGATAAAATGTTAAAAACAGCCAGAGAAAAAGATAACTTACCTTCAAAGGAGATATAGTTTAACTAAAACTGACTTTAATGGAGTTCATTTGATGATGAAGTTATATCTAACATGTGTTGAAATAACTGTCAACCTAAAATTTTATACTAGCAAAGCTATCTTTTTAGAATGAAGGTAATAGGGGTATCTGGGTGGCTCAGTCACTTAAGCTTCTGCCTTCTGCCTGGGTCATGATCCTGGGGTCCTGGGATTGAGGCCCACATAGAACTCCCTGCTCTGCAGTGATCCTGCTCCTCCCTCCCCCTCAGCCTGCTGCTTCCCCTGTTTGTGCTCTCTCTCTGTCAAATAAATAAATAGAATCTTGAAAAAAAAAATGAAGGTAAAAAAAGTTATTTTTAGACAAGCAAAAATTGGAAGAGTTTTCCACCAGTAGGTTCTCACTAAAGTAAATTCTTGCAAAAGGAAAGAGACCCCAGGTGAAAGGTCTGAGGAGTAATTAAGAAGTACATGAAATAATGAAGAATAATTATAGAAAACCTGGTAAATATATGGTTAAATCCAAATGAACAGTAATTGTGGGACACCTGGCTGGCTTAGTCAATGAACATTGGGACTCTTGATCTTAGGGTCATGAGTTTAAGCCCCATGTGGGCTGTAGAGATTACTTAAAAATAAATGAACAGTAATTGTATAGAAAAATAATTTTAAAATACTAATAGTATCTTGTGAGGTTAAGTAACAGTAACATAATATAATAATATAATGAATTTATTAAAAGTTTCTATTAAAATGTTATATTTTATCTGGAAAAAAGGAAAAGGTATTGTTTAATTTTGGACTTTGATCATTTAGTATGTGTGCTATAATTTTAAGATAACCATTAATAAAATAGAAAAAACCAATGGAGGGAAAAAAGGTGTAATGATAAAAAAAACCTATCAACAAAAATACAAGAAATGAATGAAAGAGAAACCTAGAACAGGTGAAACAAATAAAAAACCCAAAAGAAAATATGGAATGAAATCCAATGTATTAGAAACTACATTCCATATACCTGGGCTAAATGAACCAGTAAAAATGCCAATATTGTCAGAATGGATAAATTTTATCCATTTGATGTTTATGAGACATCTAAAACGTAAGGATATAAACATTAAAAATAAAAGGATAGAAATATATTGGATATGTAAATACTAGCCAAAGGGATATGGGTGAGTCTATATTAATATTAGACAAAATACATTTAAGACATAAAACATTATTAGTGGCAAGGAAGGTCACTTCATAATGATAAAAGTTTCAATTTACCAGGAAGATATAACAATTTTGAATTACTATACACATAATAAGATGCCTTAAAATAGACAAGGCAAACATTGACAGACCAGAAGACAAAATAGTCAAATATGCAATCACTTCCCTTAGTAAATGATAGAATAAGCAGCTAAAAATATCAGTAAGAATACAGATGTTTTGAACAACATGATTAGCAAACTTTACCTAGCAGACATATTTAGAAAACTATACTCAACAACAACTGTAGAATATATGCTTAGAATATTTAAAAACATTGTCCATATGTTGAGCCATAAGATAAGTTTCAACATCAAAAAAATGAAATCATACATAGTATCTCCTCTAGCCACAATAAAAACAACATGGAAATCAATAACAAAACATTACTAAATATCACTATATCTTAGGAAATTTAGGCACACATTTATCAATAACTCATGAGTCAAGGGAGAAATCCTAATGAAAATTAGACTTTGGGGGGTATTTAACAATAAGAAAAATATACATATTAAACTCGTGTGATAAAACTATTTTTTAGAGGTAAAAATATGTGTCACCTTAATTTATTCATGTTAGAAAAGAAGACCAAGGGGGGGAAAAACGTCAAAGAGTTAAGTATGTCAAGAAGCTAGAAAAAAAAGCTGGCAAAATAAATCCAAACAAATGGAAGGAAAGAAAATAAGAGCACATGTTTATAAAACAGGAAACAAATACAATAAAGACAGACATTGGATCTTTGAAATGATTAATAAAATGGACACATCTCTGACAAGAGTGATAGAAAAGAAAAAGTAAGCACATACGTAAAGTGGACACTCCTATAAGTGCTGCAGGTATTAAAAGAATATTAGAATATAAGAGAATATTAAGAACAACGTTATACAAATTTGAGATTTTAGATGAAATGGGCACTCTTCTAGGAAACTATAATTCGCCAAAACTAAATCAAGAAAAAACAGAAAATATGAAAAATCCTATAAACACAAATGACATTATATCAATAGTAAAATACCTTCACAAAGAAAATCTAAGCCCAATGGTTTCTCCGGTAAATTCAATTAAGTGTTCAAGAATAAATAGTTACAATCTATACAAACTCTTCCAAGGAACAGAAAAAGAGGGAACACTTCCCAACCTATTTATAGTGCTAGTGCTAACAAAAAAAAAAAAACCCTAAAATGCAGGCCAGTTTTACCCATGAACTTACATGTAAAAATAAGAAAATAAATTAGCCAACCAAATCAAACAATTAAAAAAAAATACGTTAGGACAAGGTTAGATTTCTCTAGGATTTTAAGGTTGGTTTAAAATAAAAAATCAGTTTATGTAATTCACCACGTTAACAGTTTAAGAAAGAAGTATAACATGATAATCTCAATAGATGCAGAAAACACACTTGATAAAATTCAATTTCCATTCATGATGAAAATTCTTAGAAAACTAGGAATAGAAGGGAATTTCCCTAACCTGATAACATGTTACAAAATATCTGTAGTAAACATATTTAATGGTAAAATATTATAAGCTTTCTGAGATGAGAAACAAGAAAAGGATGCCTGCTCTCACTGTATATCTATTTGACATTGTACAGAAGGTCTGGTAAATATAGTAAGTTAAAAAATATATATATATGGATTGAAAAAAACAGCATTACTTGCAGCTGATCTAATATACATATAGAAAGTCCAATTATGGACATTGGGGAGGGTATGTGATATGGCGAGTGCTGTGAAGTGTGTAAACCTGGCGATTCATAGACCTTGTACCCCTGGGGCTAATAATACATTATATGTTTATTAAAAAATTATTTAAAAAAAAAGAAAGTCCAAAAGAATCTACAGATAAATTATTAAAGTGAATAATAACTTAGTAATTTGCTAAAATCAAAATACACAAAGAAATCATATTCTTATATATATATCAGCAACAAAAAAATGAAATTTGGAAAAATATTCATTGTAATAGCACCCAAAATACCTGGGAATCTATCTAACGAAAGGTCTTGAAGAGTTCTAACATATTAAATTAAAAAATCTTATTGAGAAGGGCACCTGGGGGGCGCCTGGGTGGCTCAGTGGGTTGGGCCGCTGCCTTCGGCTCAGGTCATGATCTCAGGGTCCTGGGATCGAGTCCCGCATCGGGCTCTCTGCTCAGCAGGGAGCCTGCTTCCTCCTCTCTCTCTGCCTTCCTCTCTGCCTACTTGTGATCTCTCTCTGTCGAATAAATAAATAAAAATCTTTGAAAAAAAAAAAAAAAAAAAAAAAAAAAGAAGGGCACCTGGGTAGCTCAGTCGGTTAAGTGCCTACCTTCTGCTCAGGGTCCTATTCTCAGGGTCCGAGAATTGAGCCCCTGGTGGGGCTCCCTGCTCACTGAGGATCCTGCTTATCCCTCTCCCTCTGCCGCTCCTCCTGCTTGGGCTCGCTTCCTCTCTCTCTCCCTTTATATTTCAAATAAATACATAAATAAAATCTTTAAAAAATATCTTATTGAGAGACCTGAGAAGATTTAAATAAGAGATACTATGTTGAAGGATTACAAGACATGATATTGTGAAAATGTCAATTCTTTCAAATTAATTTATGGGTACAATGCAATCCCACCAAAATTTCAATAGTTCTGTGTGAGTGTGTAACTTAAGCTGATTCTAAAATTTAATATAGAAGTGGAAAGGGACAAAATGAGCTATGATACTCTTGAAGAATGAGGTAAAATACTTGCTCTACCAGATATCAAGATGGATTATAAAAGCTATAATTTTAGTTTAGCATTAGAGCAGGGATAGAAAAACAGAAGAGACTGTTCAGACGTAGATCCTCATGCATAAATGAACATTTCATATATGAGAGAAGATTAGTGGGGAAAGACTAGACTTTTCAAGAAATGGTGCCAGGACAACTGGGTAACCACATGGATTAAAAAAGGAAATTTGATCCCTACCTCACATCCCTAATATATAAAATTAATTCCAGGTGGATTTTGGATCTAAATGTGAAAGTTAAACTGCCCTTATATTAACATTAAAAACTCATATTCACCAAAAGCCATCATGAAGAGGTGAAAAGATAAGCCACAGAGTGGGAGAAGATATTTAAAACACGTGTAACTCATAAAACAATAGTATCCAGTATACAGTATAGGGAGATTGTAAAAATCAATTTAAAAAGATGACTCAACAGACAAATAGACAAAAGTCTTTTACAGAAATTTTTAAAAGAGAAAATCCTGGGGCACCTGGGTGGCTCAACTGGGTTAAGCCTCTGCCTTCGGGCTAGGTCATGATCTCAATTTGTTCTTTCTTGGCTACTGAATTGTCAGTTCTGAGGAATGGGTTACTGTTGAAATAATATGGTAAATATATGGTAAGAAAATAATTTAGGAATCTCTTGGGTGGTAAAAGTCTAAGAAGAAGAAAATAATTATTATGAATCATTGAGTCCTGGGATCCAGCCCCGAATTGGGCCCTCTGTTCAGCAGGGAGCCTGCTTCCCCCTCTCTCTTGCCTGCCTCTCTGCCTACTTGTGATCTCTCTCTCTCTGTCAAATAGATAAATAAAATTTTTTTAAAAAGAGAGAGAAAAATCCTAAAATAATAAATAAATAAAAGAGAAATCCTAATGGATATGTTCAGTACTATCTACAATTGCAGGTATCCACTGGGGGTCTTGGAATGTTTCCCTCACAGATGAGGGGGGATTACTGTGTCTATATAATGGAATACTATATAGCAATGGATACAAATGAATTAATTCTATATGAGATTAATCTTTAGAAAGAATCAAGGCATAAAAGAATATATTTGATTCTCTCCACATAATGTTAAAAAATAGAGAGATCCAAAGCAATAGCATAGTATCTGTTTATCCAAACTCCACCTCACATTTCTAGCAGTCTTCATAAAAATGCTGACTCTGGAACTATACTTTGGCACCAGTCATGTTTCTGCAACCTCAGGGGCTTTCAGGCCTGCATAATTCATTATTGTGCCATAGCTGTCTGAAATTATATTACCTCCTAACAGTTACAATTTGTTCTTTCTTGGCTACTGAATTTTCAGTTCTCAGGAATGGGTTACTGTTGAAATAATATGGTAAATATACGGTAAGAAAATAATTTAGGAATCCACACTTGTGTGGTAAAAATCTAAGAAGAAGAAAATAATTATTATGAATCATTGTTTTTGGAGGAGGAAGAGGTGCATGGAAGGTGATGGGTTTCTAGGATGCTAGATTTATTTTTTCACTTGGGTGGTAGGTAGTTCAGATGTTTATTTGATAATTATTTGTTAAACTATACTTTTGTGTGTAATGCATATTTCTGTATGCACATTAGAATTCACAGTAAAAGTGGTAGAAGAATGGTGATGTTTACCATTCTACTTGAAGCTTTTTGTGTGTGCTGCAGTAGTGTAAACCCTTCCTCCATCTGCCTTCCGAAATCTTCCGTAGAGTCTACCACTGAAATAATCAAGGGACGAAGGGTTCTCAGCCACCATCTAGGTTACAATAGCACTTTACCAAACAATACTGTAGTAATCTGTCTCAAACACTAGTCTGTGCCCTCCCTGGTGAAAGAGACAGGCTATTGAGGGTTATGGTAAATGAAAGATTATTAACCGATGTATACACATTATGGTGAAAGCCATGGATTCCTTGCTGTACAGAATCATTTCTTTATCACAGGTTCCGCAATCTAATACAGAACCTTGAAATTGTTGATGTTTTATGGTTTACAAAGTTCTTTCTTATAAATTATATGACTACATAAAGTTACATTCTAAGACAGGTTGAAACTGGGATTAGTTTCCCCACGGCTGAGATGAGAAAATGGTCTTTGTCAAAGATATTACTAGAAAATGAGAGAGGCAGGACTAGAATCAGAAAGCCAGGGTCTTCCCACTGTAGACTGCAGGTTCTTCCTCACTTGTTTTCCATCATTCAGGACAGACATGTCTTGGGAGATGCTTTGAGGACCACTGAATGGTAGATTCAAACAGAGCTTGGTCAGAAGGAAAGAATAGAGAGGCGCAGGCACACATCTCTACCCTCAATTTAGTCATCCTCTGCATTTTAATTTGGTTGACTTTCTTCTAAGTGACCTACATACCAGAAAACTTCCACAGATATGAGGGAGGGTCCAGGAGCTTTTTAAATCAAAAGCTGTGTGATCTCTTTCTGCAAGACACAGACTTCAAGCTCCTTTGGACTGAGGTGTACTTCCCCTACTCTCTGAGTTGTTATGCAACGTCTTCTAATCAGTGGTTGGTGGTTAAAACCACTTTTTCTCTTTTTTGCTTCCTGTTTCCTTATCTCTTTTGTTTTCCAAACACCTTCATTGTTCTCTATTTGTTTCTGGATTCAGATACCAGATATCAATGTGTTACCTTGGGAGGATCCAAACCCAGAGCACACTATCTGTTTATCCAAACTCCACCTCACAGTTGTAGCAGTCTTCAGAAAAAACACTGACATTCTGAGACTACACTCTGGCACCAGTCCTGTTTTTGCAACCTCAGGGGGTTTCAGGCCTGCATAATTCATTATTGTGCCATAGCTGTCTGAAGTTATGTTACCTCCTAACAGTTACAATTTGTTCTTTCTTGGCTACTGAATTTTCTGTTCTGAGGAATGGGTTACTGGTGAAATAATAAGCCTGCTACAGTAAGAAAATAGTTTCCATTCTAAGCCACTGACACCTGCACAAAGCTGGCAATCTTCTGTTTTTTTTTTTTAATCCATTATTGTAACTTAAAAATTTTTTTCTTGAGATCAGGTTTTGTTTGACTGTAAAACTACTTCTACTCATAAAACTAAAGGTAATCATACTAATCTGTCAGTTTATCTACATTCTTCCTTCCGAGGGAATGAAGAAGCTTACAAAACCGAAGGAGGAAGGCAAGAAGGGCCCTGAGAAACATTTATCACATGCATGGGCTGTGGGGTAAGAAGAGCTTGCCAAGGATGAACACAGTTAAGATGCAAATATGGCAACAATCTAAAATGTAAAAGGATACTGGAGGATGAAAAACAAAATGTAAAAGGAGAAAATAGTTTCCTGGCTCAGGAAAAAGAAATTCACAAACTCAAGAGCAGTGCCTACATTCTGTGGGATTATCTAAAAGAGCTGGAGAAGAAAAGTCAAGTCACAGCTCATACCATCAGAAAGCAGAAGGTGGAGGGGCACCTAGGTGGCTCAGTTGTTAAGCATCTGCTTTTGGCTAGGGTCATGATCTCAGGGTCCTGGGATTGAGCCCTGCACTGGGCTCCTTCCTCAGTGGGAAGCCTGCTTCATTCTCTCCCACTTTCCCTGCTTGTATTCCCTCTCTCACTGTGCCTCTCTCTGTCAAATAAATAAATAAAATCCTTAAAAAATGTTATGAATCGTTAATTACTTGTTAAAATAAAACTTGCTAAGAAAGACAGAATAGCTAGTAAATAAGATTCTGGAGACTTCCCATGCCAACTCTTCTACTTACTAGCTGTGTAACTTTGGGCGAATTACTTAACAATTATGTCCTTCTGCTTGCTCTCTATAAAATGTGAATAATGAGTATGTACCTACTACGATGAACATGAGGACTACTGAATAACTACATCAAAAGCATTTAGAACAGCACCTGGCACATAGTGCTATGTATGTGTCAGCTGTTCTTTCCGAGCACATGGAGCTGCCTCCTTTGGTCCCCTGGGCATCTGTCTCTCAAGGATGGTTCTGGTGGTAGTTCCACCTTCAAGAAGTAGACATTTAATTCCTTTTTTTTCTTTTAAAGATGTGTTTATTTATTTGAGAGAGAGCACAAGTGGGGGGTGGCAGGGAGGGGGGCAAAGGGAGAGAGAAAGAATCTGAAGCAGACTCCCCACTGAGGGTGGAGTCTAACATGGGTCTTGATGTCATGATCCCGAGATCATGACTTAAGCCAAACAAGACTCAGAGGACCCTTAACCGACTGAGCCATCCGGGTGCCCTGAGACTTTAATTCTTAAGGTGACAGAGGTTTCCCCTTAGAATTCAGTCATTAAAGTGTTTACACTCAAGGCAGGAATCCATCAAAATCCTTGAGGAGAACACAGATGGCAACCTCTTCAATCTCAGCTGCTGCAACTTCTTCCCAGAAACATCGCCAAAGGCAAGGGAAACAAGGGCAAAAGGAACTACTGGGACTTCATCAAGATCAAAAGCTTCTGTACAGCAAAGGAAACAGTCAACAAAACCAAAAGACAATGGACAGAATGGGAGAAAATATTTGCAAATGACATATCAGATAAAGGGCTAGTATCCAAAATCTTTAAAAAACTTATCAAACTTGGGTCACCTGGGTAGCTCAGTGGGCTAAAGCCTCTGCCTTCGGCTCAGGTCATGATCCCAGGGTCCTGGGATGGAGCTCCACATTGGGATCTCTTCTCAGTGGGGAGCCTGCTTCCCTTTCTCTCTCTCTGCCTCTCTGCCTACCTGTGATTTTTGTCAAATAAATTTAAAAAAATCTTTAAAAAACAAAACAAAACAACTTATCAAACTCACCCAAAGAACAAATAATCCAGTCAAGAAACGGCCGGGGTGGTGGTGGTGGTGGTGGTGGTGGTGGTGGTGGTGCCTGGGTGGCTCAATTGTTAAGAAGCGTCTGCCTTCAGCTCAGGTCATGATCCCAGAGTCTTGGGATCAAGCCCCACATCGCGCTCCCTGCTCAGTGGGAAGCCTGCTTCTCCCTCTCCCACTCCCCCTGCTTGTGTTCCCTCTCTCACTCTTTATGTGTCAAACAAATAAATAAAATCTTAAAAAAAAAAAAGAAGAAGAAGAAGAAGAAGAAGAAATGGCCAGAAGACATGAACAGACATTTCTGGAAAAAAGACATCTAAATGGCCAACAGACACATGAAAAAGTGCTCAACATCACTCGCCATCAGGGAAATGCAAATCAAAACCACAGTGTGGTGAGTTACCACCTCACACCAGTCAGAATGGCTAAAATTAACAAGTCCGGAAAGGACAGATGTTGACCAGGATGTGGAGAAAGGGGAACCCTCCTACACTGTTGGTGGGAATGCAAGCTGGTGCAGCCACTCTGGAAAACAGCATGGAGGTTCCTCAAAAAGTTGAAAATAGAGCTACACTATGACCCAGCAATCACATTACTGGGTATTTACCCTAGAGATACAAATGTAGTGATCCAAAGGGGCACGTGCACCCTAATGTTTATAGCAGCAATATCCACAATAGCCAAACTATGGAAAGAACCTGTAAGTCCATCAACAGATGAATGGATAAAGATGTGGTATCTATATATGATGGAATACTATGAAGCCATCAAAACCCCCGAAATCCTGCCATTTGCAATGACATGGATGGAACTAGAGAGTATTATGCTGAGCGAAATAAGTCAATCAGAGACAGACATTTATCATGTGATCTCTCTGATATGAGGAATTTGAGAGGCAGGGCAGGGGATGTTAGGAATAGGGGGAAAATATGAAACAAGACGGGACCGGGAAGGGAGACAAACCATAAAAAACTCTTAAAATAAACTGAGGCCTGCTGATGGCTGGGTTATGGACATTGGGGAGGGTATGTGCTATGAATTGAGTACTGTGAATTATGTAAGACTGATGATTCACAGACCTGTACCCCTGAAGCAAATAATACACCATATGTTAATTTTTAAAAAGTTCACATTCTGTTTCTCACTTTTATAAAATTCTTTTTCAAAATGAGACAGATTATTACAAATAAAAAAGAATAATGCATTAGTCTGTCTCAGGACAGCATTATATCCATTAACCTGTGTGACTAATTCTTTTTACACTGATGAAGTAAAACTGTCCAAACAACAGACATTCATCCTTACTGGAATAGACACAAATTCTGGGCGTGGATTTGCCTTCTGTGCTCAGAATGCTTCTGCCAGCACCAGTGGACTCATAGGGTGCCTTATCTACCTTCCTGACATACCACACCACATTTTGTCTGATCAAGGAATTCACTTCTTAACAAAGGAAGTGAAGCAATGGGCTCATAACCATGGAATTAAATGGTTTTACCACCCCATCACCTAGAAGCAACTGGCATAACTGAAAGGTGAAATGGCTTACCAAAATCTCAGTTACAGTGTCAGTTGAGAGATAATACCCTGAAACAAAGGGGTTCTGTATATGTTTTGACTCAGAGATTAATATATATGGTGCTGTCTCCTTCATAGCCAGAATAGTCTAGAAATCAGAGGTGGAAGTAGAAGTGGGCCCTCTCAAAATTACACCTAGTAACCCACTTGCAGAATTTTTACTCTCTATCCTGGCAACTGTGAGCTCTACTGGTTTGGAGATCATTGTCCTCAAGTGGGGGAATGCTTCCACCAGGAACAACACCAGTGGTTCTTTCCTGAACTGGAAGATGAGATTGTCACCTGGACATTTAAGTTCCATATACTATGGAACCAACAGGCCAGAAACAAGGTAAGTGGTGTGTTAACTTACTGACTGGAGCGATTATCCTGATTACCAAGGGAGATTTGAGTTACTACATGATGGCAGCAAGGAGGAACTTTTCTAGGACTTAGATGTTCTGGGGTACTACTTAGTTCTTCCTTCTCCAATAATAAGGGTCAACAGAAAACTACATAGCAACAACAATAATTTAAAAAGGCGAACATAAGGACCCATACCCTTTGGGTGTGAAGGTTTGGGTCATTCCACAAGATAAAAAAACCAGAGCAACTGAAATTCTGGCTGAGGCCAAGAAAAAGATGGACTGAGTACTTGAAAAAGGAAGGCAAAGATAACAATTACAACCTCACGACCAATTACAGAAACTGCACATATTCTCTTTGCTTGTTATATTCATTATATTATTATTTTATATTCACTACCCATTTTCTTCTTCCTGATTTTTAGTTTATATTCAAGTTGTTGGTTGTGAATTTTACAATTTAGTCCTTAGGAAATGAATGGGACTATGAATGAACTTGAGGAATAATTAATATAGTCATCGATATAAACAATGACTGTTGGAACTATGTTTCATTGTATTTTTAGGAAATGGTGAATACTTGTATGATGGACCTTCTTAGGTAGAAATATAAAAGCTCTTTGTCAATGTACAAGTGTTCACAGGTAGTAGAAAGGTACATATGGAAGCTGAATAATCAAAGGGTTGCACCTTGTCAGTTATTAATTTATTGCCTCTCAGCTCCAAATATATCCTTCTTGTCTGTTTTATGAAAATGAATTTGGGTCTTGTAAATGTTTTCCTTTACCAGCTGGCACAGAATTAAATTTTGTCATAGATGATGCTGGGGAGATCCTAGAGGAGGAAAGGAATTTTCTTTCTGGTTCTAGATTGTTGCCTTGGCAGCCTCCCGAGACATTTCCAGTGTTCATATCCCACAGTGCATGGTGGCCAGCAATTTGGCAAAAGCCTCTCCTCCTTGTGTGGTTTTGTAGTTGAATGAGAAATTACCCCATGAACAACTTTCCTTGGCATCCCGAAGGGTGGATCTCTGGGAAGTTACAGAGAGTGAATTTCCAGCATCAGTGACTTCTGCCATTCAGTGACCCATGGTTGTGCCCCCTTCAATAAAGTCTGGATATCTGCTCTGGGAGATGGTGGCTCATTCTTGGACACTCTATCTCAGTTCTAGTGGCAGTAGCTGCTCTTTATATCTGCTATTCCTATATTCTTTAGGGTTCTCTTTATATCTTCCTAGTCAATTCCTTGCTATTCTAACTCCCTGTTATAATTAATACTTCTTTAAACTTTTCCTGTTCAAATTACTTCATGTTTTCTGTCCCCTAAGAGGATCATGACTGACTCACATATCTACAATGTTAATACTAATGCTAAATAACCCTATTATTAAAACCAGATAATGATATTACAAGAAAGGAAAACTGCAGACCAATATGTCTCATGAACATAAAAGCAATAATCTTCAATAGACGATTAATAAATCAAATCCAAGAGTGTATAAAAATAATTATATACCATGACTAAAAGAGATTTATTCTAAATATGCTGGGATTCTTCAATATGAAAATCAATTAATGCAATCCATCTCATCAACAGGTTGAAGAAGAAAAATCATATGATCACATGGATAAATGCAGAAAAAGCATTTGGTACAATCCACACCCATTCATGATAAAAACTCCCAGCAAAACTAGGAATAGAACAGAAATTCCTCAATTTCATAAAGAATATCTATTAAAAAAACTATAGCTAGCTGAGAAATAGGATGCTTTCTCTCTAAGATCCAGAACAAGGCAAGGATGTCCTCTCTTACCACTCCTATTCAATACCATACTGGAAGTTCTATTTAATGTAATAAGACAAGACAAGAAAGTGAAAAATATACAGACTGGGAAGGAAGAAACAAAACTGTCTTTGTTCATAGATAAGATGATTGCTTAACATAGAAAATCCCAAAGAATCAGGGCACCTAGGTAGGGCAGTCAGTTGAGTGTCTGACTCTTGGTTTCCACTCCAGTAGGTTTCCAATCTGGTTGTAATCTTGGGGGTCATGGAATGGAGTCCAGAATCAGGCTCCATACTCAGCGCAGAGTCTGCTCTGCTTAGGATTCTCTCCCCATCTCCCTCTGCCCTTCTCCCATGCACACACATGTACACATGCATCATGTACCTTTCCTCTCTCTCACAAATAAATAAATCTTTTTTAAAAAAAGAAAATCCCAAAGAATCAACAAAGAGCATCTTGGAATTAATAAGCAATTACAATAAGATCACAAGATATGAGGTCAATATACAAAAGCCAATTGCCTTCCTAAATACCAGCAATGAATATCTGGAATTTGAAATGCAAAAAATACAATGTAATTTATATTTGCACCCAAAACTTTAAATATTTAGACATAAATCTAAGAAAATATGTACAGGATCTATGCGAGGAGAACTACAAAACTCTGATTAAATAAATCAAAGAAGATCTAAATAAACAGCTATCCCAGGTTCCTTGATAGGAGGACTTGATATATTTGTCAGTCTTCCCCAATTTAACCTATAGATTTAATGCAATTCCAACCAAACTCCCAGCAAGTTATTTGGTGGTTATCAACAAACTGATTCTAAAGTTTATATGGAAAGCCAAAGATCCAGAATAACACAATACTAAAGAAAAACAAAGTCAGAGGACTGATACTAATCAGATTTAAGATTTACTATACAGCAATCAAGATACCATGGTACTGATGAAAGGATAGACAAATTGATAAGTAGAGCAGAAGAGAGAACCCAAGCATAGACCCACACAAATGTAGTCAACTCATCATTGACAAAGGAGCAAAGGCAATTCAATGGAGGAAGTATAGTCTTTTCAACAAATGATGCTGGAACTGGACATCCATATGCAAAAAAAAAAAAAAAAAAAAGGAATCTAGACACACAACTTCTACTCTTCACGAAAAATTAATTAATGTTACACTTAAATGTAAACATGAGATTATGTAACTTCTAGAATATAAGAGGAGAAAATCTAGATGACTATGGGTTTGGTGAAGAGTTTCTAAGTATGATGCCAAAATCATGATCTGTGAAAGAAAAACTGGTAAGTTGGAGTTTACTAAAATCAGAAACTTCTGTTTGATAAAAGACACTCTTAAAAGAGTGAAGAGAAAGAATGGGAGAAAATATTTGCAAAACATGTATCTGAGAAGGAATTTGTAGCTAAACTACACAAAGAACTCTTAGAACTCAGCAATAAGAGATTAAGTAATCCAATGAAAAAATGAACAAAGATCTAGACACCTAGCCAAAGAAGATATACAAATAAGCATATGAAAGATGCTCAGCATCAGATGTCATTAAAGAATTTCAAATTAAAACAACAATGAAATTTTACTACATACCTATTAGAATGGCAAAATCCAAAAAACAGAAAATACCAAACACTGGTGAGGATGAGAGGCAACAAGAACATATTCCTTGCTTGTGCGAATGCAAAATGGTAAACCAATTTGGGAGATGGTTTGGCAGTTTCTTACAATACATAATCTTACCATACAATCCAGCAATCACACTCCTAGATATTTATGCAATTGAAAACTTAAATCCACACAAAAACCTGCACACGAATGTTTACAGCAGCTTTATTCATAATCACCAAAACCTGGAAGCAACCACGATGCCCTTCATATATCCATACAATGGGATATTATTCAACAATAAAAAATGATCAAGTCACAAAAAGACGTGGAGAAACCTTAAATGTATATTGCTAAGTGAAAGAAGCCAGCCTGAAAAGTCTACATATGGTATAATTGCAAGTACATAACATTTTGGCAAAGGCAAAACCATAGAGTCGTTTAAAAAAAATCAGCAGTGTCAAGAGTTTTGAAGCAAGAGGGAGAGATGAATAGGTAAAGCACAAGGGATTTTGGGGGGGTAGTGTAACTATTCTGAATGAAACTGTAATGGTAAACACAAGGCATTATGCATTTGTCAAAACCCATAGAACTGTGTAACACAAAGAATGCCTTAATATAAACTATGAACTATAGTTAATAATAGTATCAACTTTTTTCATTAATTTTAACAAATGTATCACACTGATGCAATAGGGTAGTAGGGTATATTGGGGAGGGGTGAGGGTATACTAAACTGTATGTAGTATGTGCTCAATTATTCTATAAATCTGAAACTATACTTTTAAAACTATTTAAAAAACAAACTAATATCAAAGGGATCAAAAGAAACAACCTTTTTTTGGTCTAATTACGAAGGTAGTAAATATGCCTTTATGTCATATCAGAGTGATTTCAAACAAATTAATATACGGAAAGTATAAAGTTTTTATTATATTATACTTTGCTACTCTTCTTGACCTTAATATAGTCTTAGGTACAGAGCAAGAGATTCAGTCTGTAAACAGCAAAACATATTTCTTTGAAAATCATCCACTAATACACTTTCCTTTGTCCACTGGAGATATTAAATTCCTTCTTAGAAATGCCATGTCAACTATCTTTTTAAAGTTTCTAAAATGTATGTTTTCCAATGTTTTGGTCTTATTGGTCTTACTTAATCAATCTTTGATGCTCCGGGATGTGAACAAATTATGTTATGTTCCCCACCTCCACAAGCAAGTAATAATACTTTCACCTCTAGTCTTCATAATACGATTTTTGTTTGAAGTTTATGTGCAAGATTTAGCTCCATAAACACGGATGGAAACACAGCTCTGACAAGTAACATCAACATCAGGACTAAAAGTCCCAGGACTACAAACCACTGCAGAGGAAAAAACATGGAGTACATTATTATCATTTCGGTTAGAGGTATTTTATACCAGTAATATAAATCTGCCTTCAGTATCACACTGTTTCTATACTTATGTTACACTGAGTAATATTCAGCCAATTAAGTTGTGGAAGATTATTTGTGAGTTTGAAACATTTTAATTTGATGATCTTAAAGGTAGGAGAAAGTTGGAATCTTATTTTTTCAATATCAGCATTTTACAGTATCTTCTGTAATGTCCCATTTATGAGTTCCTATTTCTAGTTTTCTAGTTTCTGTTTCCAATTCTGTTTTCTAGATAGCATTATTCTGTTTTTTTCCGTCGTAGCATAGCAGCTTAACTCAGAACACTATAAAAATGTTTTATAACACAGAAGAGTGCATTAGGAAGAATTAATACACATAAAAATGATTATATTTAGAAATTTGGTCTTTGACGTTTTACTTCCCTTTAACTAAATATAACGTATTGTGAAAGAATCACTACATTCAATTATCTTAAGGGAATTAATAATCTATTCTTGACTATATAACCTAAATAATTAGATATTTAAATTTTATAATTACCGCAACAGCTAGCGCAATTACTGTGTAGACCTTCATTTTTTCCAAAGCCTGGACGACAGCTATCCATACGTACTACTTGAAAACTGTGGTCCACAAAATGCATAGCTGGTATAGTTTTATTAAAGTCGTGGTAGTAAATATATGCTTGGCTCCGGAAAAATTCTTCTATCCGATCTCTTGCCTAAGATTTTAAAATACCAGAAGTACAATTACTGAATTGTGAACCAAATTTATCCTCCAGTATCAGAGGCAATGAAACATAGTAATAAGCATGTCATGCTTTATCCAACAGATGAATTCCTGAAAAGTTGTGTGTTAATACTAAAATTAGTCTAGTCTTGACCTTATCAATTATTGTCAATTCATATGTACAATAGTTAAGAAAAATTAAATTGAGGTTTAAATAATTTGCAGCATGTCTATTTCATGTGTGGATAACGGAGAGTTCATTATTTCTAATTCCAAAGAGGCAAGCCAAATGGAAACCAAAACTGTTCTCTAATCAATATTACAAACCAGTGATGTAAATTTTATTTTTTGAACACAGAGTTTAATAATAACTAATACTAACTTAGTGCTTTCCATACGCCATGCATAATATTAAGGGTATGGGCTCGGGAACTAGGTCAGGAGAGTAAAGGGATTTTTTAGACTATGCCCTTAGCCTCTGAGAATGGCAGAGGGGAAGCAACTATTATGACCAGCAGAGACACAATTTTGGAAGAACTACTGTTTAACCTAGGATTACATGGTTGTGGGGCTGGGGCTGTTCTTCAAGCTGCTGCTTAGTTACCCTCTGGGAAACAAAAACCAGAGATCCATCCTTCCAACATAGAAAAAATACATATTACTAACTTGGGGAGCTATCTATTATTCTAGATGTATTATTCCAAAACAAAACATCTTGATAAAGCCAAGACTCTCTGCTTAAAAAACTGAAATAAAAAATCAATAATACTTTATATTTTTAAAAACAGTAATTTAAATCTACTTGCTTAGAATGTCTACTATTAATATTCACAACATGGAAAAATCAATTTTTGAAGAAATGTTTAATAAGAAAGTATTTACAAAAATTTTTACATAGTTTATTAATTATTTAAATACTTCCCCCCTACATTGAAATTCTCACCTGGAGGATATTATGATTAGTTATATCTTCACAGTCAGCAGAATCATTGCATGCACCTTTCCACCCTGGTGCAAAAGGATTAACTGGAGAGGAAAAAAAATGATATCGTCACAAAAGAATTCTAAAACGTTCCATCCATTCCAATAAAGCTTTGAATGCTGAATTCAGTATGTATGCATGCATGTGTTTAATCTATCTAATCCTAGTAATAAAGTGCACAATTTGAATGACTTATACATTATGATTTCACTCCATCTGGGGGCTAATCAAAGTAACTACAAGGCTTTAAAATAAATGGAAATCAATTTTGTTTGGTTCCTCTCTTTTATTAAGTTCTTCTCAAAAATACAATTTAAATTTTCAGGAATTTATAAGTTAAATATTAGCTGCATAGAATTTATAAAATGATAGTGACTTCTAAAAGATAAACAACAATATTGGGGTGCCTGTTTGGCTCAGTCTGTACAGCATGTAATTCTTGATCTCAAGGTTGTGAATTCAAACCTCACAGTGAGCATGGAGCCTACTTAAAAAAATAAATTAAAAAAAAAGGTAAGTAACAATATATCATTGTTTAAAGTAAATAATTAATATATTAAAATTTAAAACCTTAATCAGGCTGGAACCAACAGTATACTTTAGTGCTTAACAAATATTTAAGGCCTATTTGTAAGATATCTCACATTAAAGAAATGTTAAATTTTTTTTCTTACCTTGAAAGGCTATAAATAGTTCATGTACAAGGCCATGTTTTGGAATTTTAACAAAATGGCATTTATATGATGGTTCTACGACATGGCATGACAAATCAGAGATTAAATTATCCAAGATTTTCTTCAGCACTCTAAAAAGCAGGTCATTGTATCTTCCTTCACAAGACTTTGTGGTAAAACGTACAGCCATCTGATATGAATAATCAGGTTCCCGATAGGCTGTAAAAAATGATGAGAATAAAAACAATTGTGCTTACCATTGTGCTACTAAACAATTTGCAAATAATATGTAATATTAAATCTCATTAATCTTGCAAATTAGCATAGAAACTTATCTAGTAAGTTTTATGTTTGTCCTAAAAATATATACAAAACTAATAACTTTAATGAAAAAAAGTTGTTTTCTGAGAACACAGGCAGCAACCTCTTCGACCTCAGCTGCAGCAACTTCTTCCCAGAAACATTGCCAAAGGCAAGGGAAACAAGGGCAAAAAGCAACTACTGGGACTTCATCAAGATCAAAAGCTTTTGCATAGCAAAGGAAAACAGTCAAAAAAACCAAAAGACTACTGACAGAATGGGAGAAGATATTTGCAAATGACATATCAAATAAAGGACTAGTATCCAAAATCTATAAAGAACTTAATCAAACTCAACACCCAAAGAACAAATAATCCAATCAAGAAATGGCCAGAAGACATGAACAGACATTTCTGCAAAGAAGACATCCAGATGGCCAACAGACACATGAAAAAGTGTTCAACGTCAGGGAAATACAAATCAAAAGCACAATGCGATATCACCTCACACCAGTCAGAATGGCTAAAATTAACAAGTCAGGAAAGGACAGATGTTGACCAGGATGCGGAGAAAGGGGAACCCTCCTACACTGTTGGTGGGAATGCAAGCTGGTGCAGCCACTCTGGAAAACAGCCTGGAGGTTCCTCAAAATGTTGAAAATAGAACTGCCCTATGACCCAGTAATTGCACTACTGGGTATTTACCCTAAAGATACAAACGTAGTGATCCAAAGGGGCACGTGCACCCGAATGTTTATAGCAGCAATGTCCACAATAGCCAAACTATGGAAAGAACCTAGATGTCCATCAACAGATGAATGGATCAAGAAGATGTGGTATATATACACAATGGAATACTATGCAGCCATCAAAAGAAATGAAATCTTGCCATTTGCGACAACATGGATGGAACTAGAGCGTATCATGCTTAGCGAAATAAGTCAAGCAGAGAAAGACAACTATCATATGATCTCCCTGATATGAGGAAGTGGTGATGCAACATGGGGGCTTAAGTGGGTAGAAGAAGAATCAATGAAACAAGATGGAATTGGGAGGGAGACAAAACATAAGTGACTCTTAATCTCACAAAACAAACTGAGGGTTGCTGGGGGGAGGGGGGTTGGGAGAAGGGAGTGGGATTATGGACATTGGGGAGGGTGTGTCCTTTGATGAGTGCTGTGAAGTGTGTAAACCTGCTGATTCACAGACCTGTACCCCTGAGGATAAAAATATATGTTTATAAAAAATTAAAAATTAAAAAAAAAGAAATAAAAATAAAAATAAAAATAATTTTAAAAACTAGTATGGTACTGCCACAAAAATATACACAGAGATCAACAGAACAGAAAAGAACAGAAAACCCAGAAATAAACCCACAACTATATGGTCAATTTTGACAAAGCAGTAAAGAATACGTAAAAAAGAAAAAAGAAAAAGCTTGTTTTCATCTGATACATTATCTACTCAGTACAAGAGAAGAAATGGCTGGATATATAGATAAGTTAACAGTATCAGAAACAGTAAGATGGGGGAATGTCTTAATTTGCAGAAAGTGTTATTGTTGTCAGTATAGTCCAATGAAAAGGATGATCAATTTGCTTTTACAGAATTAAACATCAGTTTTGAATGACCTGGCAAAATTTTGGTAAAGTAGATTGTACTTGCATACCTAGATGGTGGTAAGTGAGAGGTTAAAAGAGGATATTTAGGACATACTATCTAGATGTCAATTTATGAGTTTGCATGGTCAAATATGCCAAAATACTCCGTAAGTCATAATAATTATATATAATAGGCTCATTTTCACTAAATTAAGAAACTATACACTTAATTCTTATCCAAACTAAATGTATAAATTAAAATGTGCCCATATTCTTACCAAAGATCATAAAGTCGTATCTCTGCTTTACTACTGTTTCTTCTTGAGTTTCTGCTTTGACAGTCTTATAAGAAAGAGTACATGAGTAAAGTCCAGACAAAGCCTCCTGAAAATCTTCCATCTTCAGCTTTCCTGTTTTAGTTATATTTATTTGATTATTTTCTAAACAGAAATAGTAAATTACTTGGTTATTTAACATATAACAATTCAAACATTATTTAGTAAATGGGATTATAAATAAACACAAAACTTAAAAAATTAATGGACTATTTAACTTCAAGAATTAAAAAAAATATGGGGTGCCTGGGTGGCTCAGTGGGTTAAAGCCTCTGCTTTTAGCTCAGGGCATGATCTCAGGGTCCTGGGTCTCTGCTCAGCAAGTAGCCTGCTTCCTCCTCTCTCTCTGCCTGCCTCTCTGCCTACTTGCGATCTCTGTCAAATAAATAAATAAAATCTTTTAAAAAAACAAAAAAAATATTAATTCTGTTATCTCTATGGAAAACCACATAAGTACACTTTTAAAATATATTTTGGTTTTCTTTAATTCATTTCTTGGCCTCTAATTTCTTTTTTTTTTTTTAAAGATTTTATTTATTTATTTGACAGACAGAGATCACAAGTAGGCAGAGAGGCAGGCAGAGAGAGAGGAGGAAGCAGGCTCCCCGCTGTGCAGAGAGCCCGATGCAGGGCTCGATCCCAGGACCCTGAGATCATGACCTGAGCCGAAGGCAGAGGCTTAACCCACTGAGCCACCCAGGCACCCCGTTGGCCTCTAATTTCGTTTGCTTTATGCTGGTAATTTAGTAAATGAGATTAAGGCACCCCTTAAAAGATTTTTTAAAAATTTGTTTGACAGAGAGAGTGAGAGAGCACAAGCAGGGGGAGTGCAAGAGGGAGAAGCAGGCTCCCTGCTAAGCAGGGAGCTGGACTTGTGACGCTGGGATCATGACCTGAGCAAAAGGCAGACAGACACTTAACTGATTGAGACACCCAGGTTCTCCAAATAAAAGGTTTTATAAAAACTTTTGAACTAATATAGCTCTGGGACGTAGGATAAAAAAATTATTGCTTCATCTTTTTTAATAAAGAGCAAATAAGGCACAGACCAAAATAGAACATGATTTACTCTAAGTATGGAGCAGGTGAAACTGCAGTTAAAATTAAATTTCAGTTTGTTCATCCTAATAAGTCACAGTGCTTTTCTTTAAATAAAAGTCCCTATCATTTAACAAAATAACTAAGATCAAATAAATTACCTGTTAATGGCTTTTCATTAGGCCCGATCCATGAGTAGGTGGGGTCCACTGTTTCTTTTTTAGCACGTTTAAAATCCATACAGGCAAGGATTGGGCTACTGTGATGTAATTTTACATATATTTTTACTGCGACAAAATAAAATGTAAAACAAAATTAAGAAATACACTTCCTGCCATTTTGTCCCAAAGACATACTGATTAGCTCTTTTTGGATTTATTTTAAAAATCAGCATATCATTATAACACTTAAAATGTTAATATAAATTTCTTCTCCTATAAGTTTTTAAAACTCTAGGCTGATAGTATTCTTTAACTATAGTTTTGTTTATAAAATGTACATAATTATAGTTTTGCTTATAAAAATGTACATAGTATATTTAATTCATTTTAATGTACAAATTCAGAACTCACTTGAATCACAATTCTTTGAAGGGTTAGTAGAATTGATTTAGAGATCAGAAAAGGAAACTATTCTCAAGATAATCACTGTCATCCCTAAGAGGAACTTGATATTTAAGTATAAACCTCCTCTTTTGGGAACAATAATTAAGCCTATGTGGGGGCATACTAGAAAGATTTTCTGCAGTTACCTATTCTGTTCGGATCTGGTAGAGGCACTTTGAACCCACGCAGTCCCACAAGATACTGATTTTAAGTCTACTGAATACCAGTATACAAAGAAGATACAGTCCCACAATTTGGGGGCGGGGGGTGGGAAAAAGGGGAAGGGCTCCAAACATGGAGAGATCCCAAACATGACAAATGCTGTGAACTGGCCCCAAATTATCTAAAGTTAGCCGCGTGACCAATTTTCCTTGGGGAGTGCCGCTAAGTGTCATCACCGTGATAAACGACATTTGAGTTGAGCCTTAAAGGATGTGTAGGAGCTCCAAGTAGAGGGACCTGCAGCCCTGGAAATCACTCTGTGCGGGCCCTGCGCGCTGCAAAGCAGCAGAGACACCCGGAAGTGAGGTGGCATCAGAGAAAGATCTGGATTGAAGCCCAGCTCCTTATGAGATGTGCGGCTTTAGCCCAGGGGATAACACTAAGGCATCCCTGTAAGGATGAAATGATGCGAGGGCGAAGCACCAGGTGGACGGCCAGTGAGCTCTCTCTCCCTTTCCCTTCGCTGGAAGAACACTAAGCAGGTCCACTGCACACCCGGGTCTTCTGATAAGACTCTGCGGGCGAAGAGGTCCTTAGTACCTGGGTGTCCCGGCTTGCCATAAATGAGGCCTTTCCCGGTACGTTCAGAAGAACGCTGCCATCCAGCTGTGGAAGAAAGAAACCACTGACTTTTTAGGTCGAAGGGGAGCGGGGGGCACAGAGTAGGGCAGGGCGCCGCGAAGCAGAGGGGGCAGAACTGGGAAGAGGGGCCAGGCGGGTGGAGGGGGACCGGGCAGGCGGGAGGAGCCCCACCTCCAGTGAGGTACCAGAGCACCGCGGAGAGTAGGACCCACGCTCGCATCACGGCTCAGGGGCTAGCTTCGCGGGAGGCGTCGAGGGTCGGGCTCTTTCCTACCTCAGCCCAGGCCCAGCGCCTCCCCATCTCTCCTCCACAGAGCGGAGCAAACCGCCGGGGTCAGCTCCCCTACCCGTCCGTCGCTACAGCCGGAGCGGACGCGCAGGAGAGCGCGTGCGCGCTCCGCCGCCTCGAGAGCGGGGGCAGGGCGGGCGCGTGCTGGGCCTGATCACTGGAGGCGAGCGCCCCGCCCCCTTTCGCGCGCATGCGCCCACCCTTGTGCGAGTGCCTCGCGCTTGGCGCCATTTTCCCGCGCTCTCTGTGATTTCGTTCTTTGAGTAGCACCCCCCTAGCCCTGAGAGAAGGAAAGAGTAATGTTAAGGAAGACAACCCTTCGCGGTTCGGTTATTTCCTTTTTTGTAGGCTGAAGACGTCCAGGAGAGGAACAGTGTGGATCCCATGTAGGACAATGGGGTAAGGCACGGAAGGGTGCAATTACATTAGAACTGGAGGGAGGGAGAAGCGTGTTAAGAATTTACTCCTTACAGGAAGCAAAGAGCCTGCGGGAATTTCTGGTGCCTTGCTTCTCACGAATTCTGCCTAAAGTTGTGTGCAACATCTTTTCCAAACTCTTCCACCCAATTTTTACCTAACTGCATTTTCTGCCCCCCCCGCCCCAACGAAGAACCTGAAGAACCACTCGTGCGCCAACAAGGCGTCCCCACCCTTTCGCACGCTAGAGGAACATTGAACCTTTAATTTTCCACATCGAGTATGAGACGGCGTTGGGAGACCCCCCACCCCATGCAAATTTGCTTAGGGTCGTGAAGTAACCTTGCCTTTGAAAAGGGGCCCAATCGAAAGGCAAGATTCCCCCAAGTCTGCTTTTCCTGTGGGGACGGATGACAGATGAGTAAAGATCACAGAGGTCGGAAAGAGACCATGCCCGGGTCTTCTATGGTTCTTTCTTGGCGACCAGTTTGGCAGCCTGTTTGTTGTCTATTTCTTAGCAGCGGGACACCCTCAGGGGTGGTTTTGAGTAGGCCGGTGGGTAAAGAAACCAAGGTTCAGACAGGGTGCAGAATGATTATTTTGGGTGAGATCAAGAGTTTTCAGTTTTATTTCCTTTGAGCCAAGTCAGTACTTGGACTATCTCAGATGGTCCAGGAGCAAACTTTGTCAGTGATTTCATTTTTAGTCACTGTTAATTATACCTACGTAGCTTAAGCCATGAGATGTGATTCAGTGAGTCAGATCCACCCATGTCGGTTACTGTGTCTAGATTCATGGTTTAGTCTCAACTGTTCTCTTCCTTCTTGAGGTGGTGATGATGAAGACAAATTTAGGGATTATCTTTAATTCCCTAGCAGTTTGACATTTCAGTTTTAGTCAAAGTACATTATAATCCACAGTGGGTTTTTTTAAAATTAGTTTCCCAGTTATTAGAAGCAATCGATTCTTATAAATACTGTGTAATAAACTTTGAATACTGTGACATGAGACTTAACCAAATGAGTAGTAGTAGTAGTTTGTTGAAAGTACCCCTCCATTCTTTTAAAATAAACTTCTAATTTTAGAACAGTTGGGTGGCTCAGTCCTTAAGCATCTGCTTTGGGCTCAGGTCATGATCTCAGGGTTCTGGGAGAGAGCCCCACATCCGGCTCCCTGCTCAGTGGGAAGCCTGCTTCTCCATCTCCCATTCCCTCTGCTTGTGTTCCCTCTCTTGCTGTGTCTCTCTCTGTCAAATGAATGAATAAAGTCTTAAAAAACAGTTTTAGATCTACAGAAAAATTGTGAATGTAGTACAGAGTTCTTGTGTACTCCCACCTAGTTTTCCCTACTAATGACATCTTGCCATTAGTATTGTACATTTCTCACAATTAATGGACTAGCATCAATACATGGCTGTTAAATAAGGCATCTACTTTATTTAGATTTCTTAGCTTTTACTTAAATGTCCTTTTTCTGCTCCAGAATCCCATCCAGACTCCCACACTACATTAAGTCATCATGTTTCCTTAGGTTCTTCTTGGCTGTGACAGTTTCTCAGACATTTCTTGTTTTTGACAACCTTGAGAGTTAATGACCATTTTGATGCCATTACCTGACCTTAACTAGTTAGGTACTTTGCAGAATGCCTCTCTACGGGAATTTGTCTGACATTTTCTCATTATTTTACTTAGGGCATAGATTTTTGGGTAGATAACTATAGAGATAAGTGCCATTCCCATAAAATTGTATTAAACGTACATACTATCAATGTATTTTATCACTGTTGACGTTACCTTGATCACCTGGCTAAGGTAGTGTTTGTCAGATTTCTCTTCTTCAAAATTACTCTTTTCCCTCCCTTACACACCGTACTGTTTGGAAGAAAGTCACTATCGAAAGCCCACACTAAGGAGTGGTTATTATGCTCCACCTCCTTGAGGGTGGAGTAGCTACATAAATTATTTCATCCACCTACTTTTTATTTATTCCCCTAAGTACCATTCTCTGGAGTCTGAAATACTTCATTTTGAACTAATTATTTACAGAGCAGTAACACGTTCCACTGCTAAGTATAATAACAGTTTTACATCCTTTTAATAACCAAATAACTATTCATCCTTAAACCATCCCTGTGAAATTTTACAGTTCCTCTTCTGCTACTTTTGATGTGCTATTTTTGCTTTTAGAAACTAACAAACAACAAATTTCCCCTTTCAATACTATAATTAGACCTGGTGTTTAGAGTATTTCTCCAAAATTGATATTATCCCACAGAACTCTAAACCATACAATCTACAGAGATACCTCCATGGTGTCATGATCTTAAAACAAAGACAATGCAAGCTGTTTACTCAGGAAAAAAAAAAAAATCACCCACCACACATAAATGTGTATGTATATTGATACACACACATGTATGTTGACCTTCTATACCAACCCATATTTAAAATAAACTAAAATTCATAAATTACAATATAGACACTTTAGTTTGTAAGTGTGGGTTTCTTCTGATATGGTCTGCTGATGCACAACCCGCCAACCTTAAGTCTGAAGTAGATTTGTATGCAGTAACAATGTAATTTTCTAACAAGGGTGGAAGTGACCTTTTTGAGAATCATTCACATGTTGTCCAATTCAACACAATGGATATCTTTATAAGGATTCACTGGAACAATGTCCCTTAGACTTCAATGTGAAGAAAAGTTCTGCTTTTGAAAAATTGTCATCCGGTCACTTCCCCTTTCCTTTTCCTATAGTCAAATTTGTGCTTTACCTCTATAAAGCAAGAAGGATACTAGGAAAAGATGTTGACTGGTATGTTTCTGTGCAGTAACATCCTTTAATTAATTTTACTATCTTATCACACCCTCCCCTTAGCTCTATTTTCTTTACTTACTTTTCTGATACATTGTATGTATGTATATGTATATGTTTTTTGTAAGCTGTCTCAGATCCTACTTGGAAGAAAGCAGAGTAGTAGAAAATAAACACATAGAGTACAGAGTACGTGAAAACAAAAGTGAGAGAATTTTTGCTTCCCGAAATGAAAAAGTTGATAAAAGGGTCCAAATCCCTTTGAACTGTCTTAGAATTTTCTGAAAACTTGGACCAAGAATTATCACGTGAAAAGAAAAACAGGAAGAAAAACACAAGACTTCAAACGGAGTGAGTTCTCTTTGACGATATTCATTGCTATCATCCCCGAATCTAGACCAATAGTTCCAGATCTTGTTAAATTTAAGACAAACCTCTTTGAACTTAAACGTTGAACTTAAGAAAACAATCCAGATCGTCCCTCCCCCACATATTACCCTCCCATCCATTATCCTTCTTAAATAGATACTTTGGGACAATTTACTGATGCCCCATTTCCATCCTATCTGGTTCTCAGGTTTGACATTCAAAAGGGGGCTGGAGGTGCGGAACCTCGGGCTCTCCTTGGCGGGCGTACTTTAAAGCCGCCGCCAGCCAGCGCCGCTGTAACCCCGCGCACCGGCCAGTCGCCGGCTCCTGCCCCTTTCAATCTGCGCCGACTCGGCTGCCGGATCCCGGGGACTCCCCACGCCGGGAATCTCCCGCCAGCTGCGCGCAGCGTCCCGGCGACGGCAGGAGCACGTGGAGCGGCCGGGGAGCCAGAGCGCAACTCCAATCCAATCCAGCCCAGCCCAGCCCAGCCCGGCGGCGAGATGGAAGGTGAGCCTCCAGCCCGCTTCTTTTCTAAGGGGTCTTTGAAAAGTTCGACCGGTGCACGCAGCAGAGAGAGTTCCTTCTGAATCTCGGTTTTGCTTCTATTTATTTCTTTTGTCAAAAGTAAATATGAGGTATTTCAGAAGGCAAAGCGTGTCGGTTCTCATACATCTCTCATACTGCCCCCCCCAAGCCCCCACCTAACTTTGGAAAGTGGTAACTTCTCCTCAGTTTTATGTCTTAAGGGTTGTCAGACATGAGGGGTCAACTCAAAGTCTGCAGAGGAAGAGTACTTGTGGGGCGTCCCTGAAATGGCAGCAAACTAGGTTGGAATCCCTGATCTTTTTGGATGCTTTTTTCCTCCATGGCTTAGTGTCCATTGGAATTATGCTAATCTGAGTGACTTCTTTAGAATGAAACGTGACAGTTTTTTTCTTCTAAGAGTTAATGTTATCATATGGGAAAGGTAAATTTTTATGTGGTTGGCACTGGTGGTTCCCTTGGAACTCTATCTTCTAATGATCTTTCTTTACCCAAAGCAAAAATCAAGCTCCATTTAAAAATTTCATTTGAATTAATTTTGAAAGTCGTGAAACTCCTCGTTTCTCAAAAATTTTACAGTATATACTTACTTGGGTAACTAAAAATTCACACTACTATTGTAAACTTCTCAGTGGTCTGTTCAACAAATGTTTGTAAAACCTTGAAAATGGCAGATGCATTTCAAGTTGGGGAAGGTGATGATATTTCGAAGATCAGAATTTGTGAGAAACATATTCATTGTCTTAATAAATGAGATACTGACATCTAATAAAAATGTTAATTTGATAAATCTTATGAATAACATGGATTTTTTCATAATAATCGAAGGATTTTCTGTTGTCAATTAACCTTGATCTTTGGCAACTCTAAATCTAGAATATATGAAGTTATTTAAATTTGATTAAATATTTTGGGATACAAGGTATAGGAGGTAGAGGTTCTCCCCCCCCCCCACAAACATAATATCATTGAATGCAATATTATGATCCTGAAGTATTTACATGGGTATGCTTACAATTTTTCTAACTGCTGTGGCCCATATAATTTTTTTTTTCTTATAGAATGCCAAACAAGTCAATGCGTTTAGTATGGATATGGAAACTTTTAAATGGCCATTATGAATAATGCTTCAGGTGTTTTCTCTTATGAAAAACTATGCTATTAAATTTTAAATTATTGAGGGTGCTCTAAAATTTGACATTGTGAATATTTAAAAATGGTTTATGAAGTGTAATTGTTAACATGTAAAGGTCTGGTTGTCCAAGAACGGGGAAAAATTAGGTCACTATACATTACGAAAAAATAATTTAAAAAACTCTCATGCTTTCATTATTATAGATGATTTGCTAAATTTGTTTTTGTGAAGTTATAAATTAATATTCAACACCATTTTTTCTTAGTCCTTTCGCTTCTCCAAACTAACATACAGAATAGTGTAAATCTGTGGGAAGGAGAATATTTCCTAGTAAATGTTAATACTCCTGAATTCATTTAATGTGAAATAAATAAATTACTAGCTTAATAGCATAATTTGGGATAGTAATGGCCCTAACAAACTTTTAGATAAGCCTGAATAAAGACTGTCTGAATAAGAAAGGAATGAACCCTTGTATAGAATTTGAGTTAGAATGTACAAACTATAAAGGGAGAAAGATGGGATATAGGATATAGGCAGTGATCAGTTGTATGTCTGGATATCTAGATTAAATTCATAGGTCCATAGAGATGGATAGTATATAGTGTGCTTAATGTAAAAACTTCAACACTTACATCAAAAAATAAAATTTAAAAATGATTAACGATGTGAATTTGGCTTTTCTATCATCAGGTCCTTGAAGATGGAGTAGTCAATGTAGTAAAATATCTAGTTTATTATAGCTAACAGATTGACTAATCTGGCACATGTGCTTGATATTTAAAATATTTTTTATTATCCTGACATTTTGGACTCAAAATACAGAGATTTGAACTACAGTGTATACCTCTCTTTTTTTTTTTTAAGATTGTATTTATTTGACAGATAGAGATCACAATTAGCAGAGAGGCAGGCAGAGAGAGAGAGAGGAGGAAACAGGCTTCCCGATGCGGGGCTCTATCCCAGGACCCTGGGATCATGACCTGAGCCAAAGGCAGAGGCTTTAACCCACTGAGCCACCCAGGTGCCCCTATACCTCTCATTTCTTGGCAGTATAAGAAAGTAGAAGACTTTATGGAATACCTTTATTTTCTGCCTAATTTGGTGATCAAATTAACATACTACAGTTTATTGTGAAATGTAAAGCTGTTTAGTTATTCATACTCTCAGCATATAAAAATTTTTTAATTCATTCTTCAGCAAACATTTATTGAGACATTCTATCTATGAAGATGTCAGATGACATAAGCTTTTGAAATTGAAATCTTGTCAATTTCAATTTCAAAATGAAAAGTTAGTACATCGAATAAATAACTCAGAAACTGTAACTCTTTTCTTTTCTCACAATCTGTGATCTGAGATATTTTCTATCCAAAGACTCTTGATGTTGCTAAATTTTGTTATTTGTGTTGTAATAGCAGTAGTTCTTCTATCTGTTATGGTTGAGAAATGAGGTTGTTCACAAATATAAATTTCATAGGTATTGACATGTTTCTTATTTAATATAAAACTTTTCTATTTTGGATAGAGATCTTTCTAAGTGTATTTATTACACAACTCCCTGTCTTATAAACAAAGTACACAAGAGATAACTTTATCTTGGTGACCCTGGGTTACTATTCTGACCATCAGGTGGTTTATTATTATTCTATAATATAAACTCGCGGGTGTTTTGAACTGTAGAGTTGAATGTCCCCCACACTAAATATTCCAGGGTTATTGAACAAATTTTGTCTTCTTCTTGATGTCAGCTTCTGCTTCTTTCCACATGGCTTTTGTGGAAGCAATTTTTCATTTCTAATTCCCTTTCTATGCTCTGGATGGTTGCGTTTACAGAGATACAGCCTCCAAATGGTGGAGTTTACTGAGCCCTCCATTATGAGCATATGAAGGATGAAATGGTAAAGTTCAAAAGAACAAAAGCTACAGAAAGGCCACAGGATCCTGATAGAACATAATTTTAGAAGATTCTTGTTCGTGGGACTCCTGGGTGGCTCAGTTGGTTAAGCCACTGCCTTCAGCTCAGGTCATGATCCCAAGATCCTTGGATCAAGTCCCGAATCGGGCTCCTTACTTGGCAGGGAGCCTGCTTCTCTCACTGCCTCTGCCTGCCTCTCTGCCTGCTTGTGTGTACTCTCTCTATCTCTGGCAAATGAATAAAATCTTTTTTTTTTTTTAAAGATTTTATTTATTTATTTGACAGACAGAGATCACAAGTAGGCAGAGAAGCAGGCAGAGAGAGAGAGGGGAGGAAGCAGGCTCCCTGCCAAGCAGAGAGCCCGATAGGGGGCTCGATCCCAGGACCCTGGGATCATGACCTGAGCCGAAGGCAGAGGCTTTAACCCACTGAGCCACCCAGGCGCCCCAAATAAAATCTTTAAAAAAAAAAAAAAAAGATTCCTGTTCATGCTTTCTATGATCCAACATGGGATTTCACAGTTTCTTCACTGAAGTCTTCAACCCATTCTGTACATGATTATGCTTACTTGTCCTTCAAGATTCTGCTCAGGCATCACACCCTGAAGGCTCTGCAGATGCCCTCCTTCTGATGACCTTCTCTGGTGCCTTCTGGTGGTCACCCTTCTGGTCCCTCACCTTCTTCCACCTAAGCTAAGAGCCTTTCCTTTCTGTGCCTATTTTTGCCAATTGTATTGAAATTATTTATTGATTTAAATATTTATTCTCCCTGGTCTTTCCTTCTAGAGGGCAGAGAATATGTCTTATTTTTGTGTACTTAGTTCCTGGAATAGTTCTTGGTTCATAAAAGAACCTCAGAGTTTGTTGCATTCAATTAAGAAAATAGTGCTGAGGGGTGCCTGGGTGGCTCAGTGGGTTAAAGCCTTTGCCTTCGGCTCAGGTCATGATCCCAGGGTCCTGGGATCGAGCCCCATATCAGGCTCTCTGCTCAGCAGGGAGCCTGCCTTCCCCTCTCTCTGCCTGCCTCTCTGCCTACTTGTGATCTCTCTCTGTCAAATAAATAAATAAAACCTTTAAAAGAAAAAAAAATAGTGCTGAAAAGCAACTTCTGTTATGTTTATTATGATGCCTTTTATTTGATTAATTGTTATGAGTAGTAGTTTATTGATGATAGCAATTTTTTGATAGAACTCAGAAAAATTTAAAGTACTTAATTAAACAGTATAATAGAAAAGAATGCCAAGAAAACAAAAATGTTATTGGTTTTATTGGCTAAACTATTCCTAAAATCAAATGTATTCTATTAACTTTATATTGACAGATTTCAGGATCACGTATTAGTCCATTAAAATATGGATCAAATATGAATAGAAATTAGCTTTCTCAGTCAGTAAGATATAGATGATACCATAAAATTAGCATACAACTTTCCAGTAATACCTTTTTATACATTATTATAAGCTTGTCAGCATATTAACTGTATATATTCACTTATTTAGGACTAAAAGATTATTCACACATCTTTTATTAGACATCCAGTGTTAATTGGCGCCTGACTCAAGCTGTAGTTCTAGATCATGTATGAGAGGAACTGAGAGATTAATACAGAAACCTGCCTGTAGTAGGTGCTCAATAAAAGGATTTTTTTGTATTAAGAATTCATTAATTATTTTGAAAAGAGATCCTAAACATCACAAGGACATAGAGATCACTCTGCTATCTAGCTTTTTAAAAATACAAATTTTTACTAACTGGTATATTTATTATTTTTTTAAAGATTTTATTTATTTATTTGACAGACAGAGATCACAAGTAAGCAGAGAGGCAGGCAGAGAGAGAGGAGGAAGCAGGGTCCATGCTGAGCAGAGAGCCTGATGTGGGGCTCGATCCCAGGACTCTGGGATCATGACCTGAGCCGAAGGCAGCAACTTAACCCACTGAGCCACCCAGGCACCCCCTAACTGGTATATTTATAAAAATTTAAAACCATAAGGATGACTCTAAGGTCTTTTGAATCTCTAAAAAAGAAATGAAATAATTAAACAATAATTAGATTTCTATTATATGTAGATTATTTTAAATATGACCAATGTATACCTTTTAGTTATTATTACTATATAATTATCAAAACACTTTAATTCCCACGATTTTGAATGAGATAATTTTTCAGCATTAATGAAAATCTACTTTCTGCATCCAAAATTAAAATTCTTAGAGTCCAAAGTAGTGTAGAGTAAATCAAAATAATATGGAGTTGATACTGGATTATAGTGGATATGTGTATATGTGTTCCTCTTAGAAGAGATTAAAAAAGTAGGTGTTTAATAATAGATCTGAAATAGAATAAAATGTGTTTATGAAACAATACTCTTTACTCACTGTCAAAAATTCAAAATCAGTTTATCTCCCAACTTTTTATATCACAAATGTGTTTATTAATATATGTTCTTAGAGCTGAAATTTTTGGCACATCAGATTATTTGTGGGTTTATACAGAAACTTTTTTTTTTTAGATTTTATTTATTTATTTGACAGACAGAGATCACAAATAGGCAGAGAGGCAGGCAGAGAGAGAGGAGGAGGCAGGCTCCCTGCTGAGCAGAGAGCCCGACGAAGGGCTTGATCCCAGGACGCTGAGATCATGACCTGAGCCGAAGGCAGAGGCTTTAACCCACTGAGCCACCCAGGCGCCCCTATACAGAAACTTTTAAAAAATAAGCAAAACTGAATTATTTCCATAGCATCACTGATGAAACAATATAAAGCTATATTTTCTACTTGTAACTCTTAATTATCTGAAGATTATTTAACTAGATTTCTTGCTTATTTTGGTAATTAATATAACTGTAGATCCTTCTAGACTGTCAGGTTCCAAAGGGTAAGTATCTTTTTATCATCAGCCCATTCCTTAGCACATAGTAGAACTATGGTCATATTAAATGAATAAATTAATGAATCAGTTGCCTGTGTGTTTGGTCTTTTGATTATTTGTTCAGCTTTTAGGGTAAAGAAAATAAGGAGAAGAGTGACATTGAAACTAATTTTGCTGGCTAATTTGTCAGTGGAGCTTTTAAAGGTTTGATAGAAGAGTTTAGAATGTTGGCTAAATCCAACAATATGAATACTACCATCTTTTTCTAATCCAATATTGGCTCTACTTTGGGCAGAATAATAGAGTGTCTTCTAACTTTTGGATTTTAAAAAAAATTTTGCTACATTCTTTATTTCAGTGAAGCACTGTACTTTCCACAATAAACTATTTCTTTATAACAAATGTTGTGATTCTTAAAATTGACAACATATTTCTCTTAATTTGAGTTTTCTATTGCAGCACTATCAGCTCACTTGCAAAGTGATACCTATTTGAAAGACTTTTAACTTATCTGAATATTTGGCACATCAAAATAGTTTCCTAAAATAGTCGTCATACAGAGTCAGTGGATATTAAAAAACGATCATGCTCATAAACCTGTAAATAGTTTATAGATGTGGAGTTACATCACAGCTATATATAATAGCTCTGGTCTGAAAACTGAAAGTTACTAATTTTTATGCCTAACAATTAATCATTTTTGTTATCATCTGCCTTTATCTCTGTAATTAGGAAATCACTCACTAATAGCCATTAATAGTTGATTTTATGCTTGCATACTATGTAGACAGTACCACAGATGTGCATCAGAAGCTAACTTGATTTAAATTTTATTTGACTTTCTTGAGTATCATTTACCAAATGCATTGAAGATTATCAATGTATAAATTTATACTTTGACCTCAAAATGAAACTTTTTTTTTTTACCAATTCTTTGAAACTCTTTGAAATATTAACATTTTATAAATGTGACGAGTAAGATTGTGGTTCCACACCTGTATTTTTTTTCCTGTCCATAATTGCGCATGTAAAATTATATAAGAACATCATTAACTCTCCTATTCCCTCTATTTAACTAAGTGCCCATAAAGGCTCAGACTAATGTGCTTGGAACATGCTTTTACCAGTGTAGTAACCAACTGCTCAATAATAAGAATGTGAGCATGGTAACCATGATTCTATATTATAAATTTTTTAAATACTTATTGTAAGGTTGGTTATTTCTTGCTGATTTTTATGTTCATAATTTAAGAGTGTAAAGATTAGATATTTTTAGTGACTCAACTCTGAAAGAAAGGTTATTTTTCCATCCTCTTTCAAATTTCAGGGAATAGTTTAAAAACTATTCTGAAATAATAAGATGAAACACTTGCAAGTGGTAACAGTTTTTATATATAAGCATCTTCATTTCTTTTCATATTGACAAATTAAAAAAACAGTAATAATGTATTTATTTGAAGCTGATATAAAGCTGCAAGTTTCATCTGTATCTATAGATTTTTGGTTTTTGTTTATTAAAACAGCTTATTGTTCTCATTGTTTCACCTTTCAGTAATTATTATATATTTGAATTTAGTGTATTGTATACTACTAAGATACTACTTTATCTGTTTTATGTATGGTAATCTATGTAAGATTTCATTTGAAAAATGAAGTGCTTCTTCAAGAAAAGTTTAAAAACTGCTGGGATAGAAACAGATCCTTTTTAACTAAGTAGTTTCTGGAAGCCACTGTTGTCTAAGATTCAGCAAGTTCTGTAGAAATTATGAGTATTAGAAATTAAACCCCTTCCCTTTGGTTCTACAACTTCCTTTGTTAAGACTAAGTTTCCTAACTTCATTTTGGTACTGTAAATACTATGCTGTATCATTCAGTCCTTGAGAAATAGCTGGCCCATTGGCCTACAAGAAATAGTTGTCTAAAGCAATTGTATGCCAGCAGATTCAAGGGGACCAGGTGAGAGAGATTATTTATAACTGGTGTAAGCCACTGATACTCTTCCTCTCTTGGTTTGAGAATCATTTCAGCAGGACAAAAGACTTCATGGACCATCCTGACCAACACACTTCTGCTTGCCACCATAAAAACAAAATTCCTCAGAATTAATGGGTAAAAGAATTAGGATATGTCACCATTTTAACATACAGGTAATCTAACTTAGGGATGGAGACATACTCTGTATAATGGAACAATAATGACTTAAAAAAATTTATAGTAAAAATTAGTGTAATGCTTATAGATCTTGTGGCAAGTACTCTATACAATGACACTGATATTATATGATGACTCCTTGAGGTATGCCATGGTCCATTCAACAAGAATTGAATGAGACCGGGAGGGAGACAAACTATAAGAGACTCTTAATCTCACAAAACAAACTGAGGATTGCTGGGGGAGGGGGGTAGGGAGTGGATGGTTGGGTTATGGACATTGGGGAATGTATGTGCTATGGTAAGTGCTGTGAAGTGTGTAAACCTGGCGATTCACAGACCTGTACCCCTGGGGCTAATAATACATTATCTGTTAATAAAAAAATAAAAAATTATATTAAAAAAAGAATTGAATGAGACACACAAAAAATGACAAAAATTTATTTTTAATCAACAGAACACGCTTTTATACAAAAATCTTTTGTGGGACAGATGCAAGGGTGATGTTCCAGTGAGATGAAGGAGAGAGAAACAACTACTGTTAGCCCTTTTCTTCTCCTGAAACAGAGTGGCACCTGTGGGAGCCCTCTGCCGTGGAGTTCCATATTCGTGGAGTTCCATAGAACCCATTTTGAAAACTATGGATTCAGACTCTTACATGGTTTTTTTTCTACTGGTAACCCTGTATCTAGACTTACTTCCTTCAATCCATTTTGAGGATTGCTGCCAAAATGATCATCCTAAAATATCAAGTTACTCCCCTACTGAAAAACCATTTTAAGGATTTCTTAGTAGAGCATTTAAGAAAATCCACAATGTAGCTTCAGTATACCTTGCCAGTGGTGTCCTCTGTCTCTACTGTTGGTGGGCTGGTTAGTGGTCTCTGAACATGCATTACTTTTCCTACCCTCTCATTTTTTATTGCTGTTCAAATCCAGCAAGTCCAAAAACGATTTCATCTCTTCAACCCAAACTAACTTCTCCTGACTTCCCATCACTGTTAATAGCATCACAATCTCATTGAAATCTTTGTTCATTCATTATGTTCTATTGCAAATGCCATCCCTTTTAGGAAGCCATCCTTCATTCCAGGTTGGAGTTTTTCCCTTTTTCTGAAACTCAGTAGCTTTTTATGTCTAATGACTGTCAGAATCTAACTCCATTTTATGGATAAACAGTATTTTTGCATCGTTTCAATACAGTCTAAATTGTCTAAGAATGAAATTACTATATAAATGAAGGGAAGATGATTCTTTATTATGTTCAGAGCCAAGGCTCTTTTGCCATTATTGATAGAACCTGTATCCTTCTGTATTTTTAGGTCTTGCATTCATGTTGATTCTACAAATATATATGACTACTTTATTATCTGTTCTAAAATAATTGTGCTGGTATACTTACCTATTGAAATACAGAATACTTTATTATCATTTTTCACCTTTGCTTGACAAATGTGGCTTTATTAAAAGCTTAAAGGAGTGCCTGGGTGGCACAGTTGGTTGAACCTCCAACTCTTGGCTTTGGCTCAGGTCATGATCTCAGCCAAGGATCAAGCCTCCTGTCACACTTCACACTCACGGTAGAGTCTGCTTGGGATTCTCTCTCCCTCTTCTTCTGCCTCTCCCACTCATGCTTTCTCTCTCTCTCTTAAATAAATAAATAAATAAACAAATAATTATTTTAAAAAAGGAAAAATCTTACATGTATGGATGGGCTGTATTTAATTCGTGATGATAAAAGAGGTATTATAAAATATTTTCCTAAAAGGAGGACACTTCTTTCCAGATCATTGGCTGTGTGGGCGAAGGTGGCCTGAACTAGGGGTTCTGTGTTGAGATGCTTCAAAGCCTTGTTAAAAATATTTGGGTCCCATTGAAGTCCTACTATACCCAAGTTTGCCAGATTTGGGTAGGAATGGGGTTGATGGACTTCATCATTTATGAAATCAGGAGTGCTGATAAAAGAAGTAAAGCCTTAAAAGCTTTCAATCCTGCACCTGTTCATGGTCACCATTAACCAGCTTTACTTGGAGTATGCATCAGATGGCACATTAGTCTGGCTATAAATCTCAGAAGCTCTGTTAGATGGGAACATGGAGTATTGCTATACACTTGTAGATGTGTTGTTTCCTTTGTGGTGCAAATAAATATAACCATGAGGTGCAAAAAAATAAACTAAAAAACAAAAGGGGGATACTTGGCCTTGGTAAGGTTGAAAACCGCTCTGAGTTTACTATACTACAAGAGAATAGCCACAGCCTAAATAAGATAATGCATATGAAAATCACCTCGCATAGTACTAGACATAAAGGTGAGGTCCAGCAAATGTTTATTTCAGTTCATAAGTCATTTAAAAGATCCTTTAGACCCTTGCTAATAGAAATAGAGTCTGTGGACCAGCAGCATTAGCAACATCTGGCAGTTGTTACAAATGCAGAATTTTAGGCCAGACATGATGAATTCGAATCTGCATTTTAACAAGTTTTTTGGGGAATTCTTGTGCATGTTGAAGCCTTATAAACATTGCCCACAGTTTGAAAAGTATCAGTGCAATGCAGCCATCAAAAGAAACAAAATCTTGCCATTTGCAGTGATGTGGATGGCACTAAAGGGTATTATGCTGAGTGAAATAATTCAATCAGAGAAAGACAATTATCATATGATCTCTCTGATATGAGGAACTTGAGAGGAAGGGTGGGGGTTCATGGGGGGAAGGGAGGGAATAAGTGAACAAGATGGGAACAGGGATGAAGACAAATGATAGGAGACTCTTAATCTCAGGAAACAAACTGAAGGTTGCTGGAGGGGAGAGGAGTGGCTTGGTGATGGACATTGGGGAGGGTATGCACTGTGAATTTTGTAAGACTGATGATTCACAGACCTGTACCCCTAAAGCAAATAATACATTATATGTTAAAAAAAAAAAAGAAAAACTAATGTTGTATTTTATGGTGACTAATGTAACACAATAAAAAAATTAAATTAAGTCATTCTAAAAATAAAATAAAATGGCTCCTCACTGCACTTTGAATAAAATGCAAACTCTGTCATTGTTTAAAGCAGTGGTTCTAGACCAAATTTTTAGCCTCAAGATTAGATTTTACATTCTTAATTTTTTTTAACTCCAAGGAGCATCTGTTTCTTTGGGTTATATCAATATTTACTGTATTAGAAATTAAAATTTAGACTTTTCTAAAAATAGTTATGTATTAATTCATCTAAAATAATAGCAAATCTACTACATGTTAAAAATATATACTGTATTTGTTGAAGATAACTGTATTTTCAAACAATTAGTGAGAAGAGTAACATTGCTTTACATTGTTTTTTTTAAACCCAACTCTTTAATGTCTGGTTTAATAGAAGATATCTGAGTCTTCTACCTGCATCTCTATTCAGCATATTACAATATATTGTTTTGGTTCAAGAATATAGAGAATGTTTGGTCTTTCCATCTGTGTGGTTAGAAAAAGGAAGAGTGTTTTAATAGCCTATTTGATAATTATAGGTATTCTTTCATTATATTAAACCAAAACTTGACAACTAATAATTTATATAGGTAAATTACAAGGTGGAATCTGAAAGTATATGAATAAACATTAAAATCCAAAAAAAAAAAAAAAGTATCAGTGCAGCCTATCATCAGTCTCATAGTAAATGTTGGTAGATCATTTTTATATATGTATTTAGCATATATTTTTTATTTAAATGCTGATTTTAAAAGATAGTTGAGTAACAAAAAGCTTTATAACATTTGTTTTTTATTTGTTTTGTAATACAATATTTATAACACAACCTAACCCAAAAACCAGAAATCTTCATTCATTATTCATTTAAAAAATATTTATTGAATGCCTATTATATGCCATGTATACAAAATATTGGCAATACAATGGTAAGCAAGATAGGCAGTGCTTTTGCTGCCGTTGAATTTATAGTTGGGTAAAAAAGACAGACACCTCCTCCCAATAAGTAAGTAACAAATGAAATAATTAAAATTATGTAAGTGCTCTGAAGGAAATAGAAAGAGTGCTAACATGGAGATTAATGGTCAGGGACATGGTTGGTGAACCTCTCCTCTAAATAAGAGGTTTGGTTAGAGATAGAAATTTGGTCATCTGCAGCACATAGGTGATATTTAATGCCATGAGAGTAGATGGGATCACCTAAAAAGAGAATGTTTCATAAGAAGGGGGCTCAGGGGGGACCTGGGTGGCTCAGTGGGTTAAAGCCTCTGCCTTCGGCTCAGGTCATGGTCCCAGGGTCCTGGCATTGAGTCCCGCATCGGGCTCTCTGCTCAGTGGGGAGCCTGCTTCCTCCTCTTCCTCTCTCTCTCTGCCTGCCTCTCTGCAAGCTTGTGATCTCTGTCTGTCAAATAAATAAATAAAATCTTAAAAAAAAAAAAAAAGAAGGGGGCTCAGGATTGGGCTCTGAGAAACATCTAATTTAGGTGGTCAGGCAGAAAAGAAAGAGCCAGCAAAAGAGAAAAAGAAAGACAGGAGGAAAACCAGCTGAGTGTAGTGTAATGGAATCAAGAGATAGGAGTGTTTCCTGAAGGAGTAGGTGGTCAGCTATGTTGAATGTTGCTGAAAAATCAAGTAATATAAGGAGGAAAAAGTACAAATTGGTTTTAGCAACATAAAACTTACTAGTGGTCTTAACAAAAGTGGTTTCTGTGGAGTGGTGGGGGTGGATACCAAATTTAAAGTGGTTAAAGGATGGGAATAGAGGAAGTAGAAATGTAGACCATTTCCCCCAAAAGTTTAGCTAGGAAAGAAGCAGAGAAGTAAGCGGAGCTGTTGCTGGAGAGAAATGTGCATCAAGAGATTTTGTTTTTGTTTTCCAAAGATGAATGAGAGTTAAACTATCTGTAGCCTAAGTTTATTACACACACACACACACACACACACACACACACACACACACCAGCACCACCACCACCAACAACAACTCCAGGAGCAAAATTGACACAAATCTTGAAATCTCAGTTCTCAGGGAGGTTTGATTGCAGTATTAGCTGTCACTGAATATATCTTCATATCTACTTGAACACATGCCATGTAAATATATTTCCTCACTGTGAGAATTTTTAAGATGTATGCTGTGCATTTAGTAAATGGTTGGTATAATCTGTACTCTTCTACAAAGAAGCATGAGAAAACCTTGAAATTTACTTTTTTCGAAAGTGGGAAGATAGTGCTATAATGGCAATTCTAAGGTCTGCGATTTTAGGTATTTGAATATGTTTGAGCGTTCAACAGATTTTTTAAAAATTAAGCAATAATTTATGCAATGAAGTACACATCTTACATTATATAGCTTAATTAATTTTTACCTATATACACACTTTTCTGATCAAGTTATGGAACATTTGCATCAGCCCAGAAAGTTCCATTATGCTCATTTATAACTTGCATGACCCCTTAGCCATAAGTTAAATATTATTCAGACTTCTACCATCATAGATCAGTTTTCCTGTTCTTGAGTTCCATATAAGTAGAATCATATAGTATGTGTTTTTTTGGTGTCTGGCTTCTTCTGCTCAACATACTTTTGAGATCTACCCACATTGTTATATTTGTTGGTAGTTAATTTTCTTTTATCATTAAAAGGTATTCTACTCTTGATGGACATTTGATTGTTTCCAGTGTTTATCTGTATTATGAACCTTCATATGCATGTCTTTTGATGGACATACACATTGATTTCTCTTGGATATAGATTTAGGGCTAGCATTTCTGGGTCATAGGTTAGGTATATATATAGCTTTGATACATACTGCCAGATAGTTTCTAAAGTGGTTGGACCAGTTTACCCTCCCACTAGCAATATTGGAGAGTTCCAGTTGTTCCACATCTTGCTAACACTTGTTATTGTCAGTTGATCTTTTAAAATTTTAGCCATTCTGGTGTATGTGTAGTGGTATTTCATTGTGGTTTTAATTCACATTTTCCTGATAAATAATGATATTTAATACCTCTTCATATGTTTTTTGGCCATTTGGATATCCTCTTTCCTAAAGTTCTGTTAAGTCTTCTGTACAATTTTTTAAGTTGGGTTGTCTGTATTTTTTCTTACTGATTTTATAGACATTTAAAAAATATTTTAGAAATATGTACTTTGGGGGCACCTGGGTGGCTCAATGGGTTGGACCTCTCCCTTTGGCTTGGGTCATGATCTCAGGGCCCTGGGATCAAGCCCCACGTCGGGTTCCTTGCTCAGCAGGGAGCCTGCTTCTCCCTCTCTCTCTGCCTGCCTCTCTGCCTACTTGTGATCTCTCTCTCTGTGTCAAGTAAATAAATAAAATCTTTTTTAAAACAACCACCACCACCACAACAACAAAAACAAAAAGCAAAAAAAAAAAAAAAAAGAAAGAAAAGAAATATGTACTTTGTCAGATGTGTATTGCAAATTTTCTCTCCCGGCCTATAACTTGCTTGTTTTCTTAATCTACTTGATAAGTCGAATTCTTAACTGTAATTAAGACAAATATATCAATTTTTTTTCTTTTGGAATTGAGTGCCTCTTACATCCTGTTTAAGAAATTTTTACCTACTCAAAGACCATAAAAATATTCTTCTCTAGAAATTTGATTGTGTTAACTTTCACATTTAGCTTTATTACCCACATCAAAATAATGATTTTTTTAAAAAAGATTTTATTTATTTACTTGTCAGAGAGAGAGAGAGAGAGAGACAGGCAGGCGAAGGGAGAAGCAGGCTCCTGCTGATCAAGGAGCCAATGCAGAACTTAATCCCAGGACCCTGGGATTGTGACTTGAGCTGCAGGCAGACGCTTAACTGATTGAACCACCCAGGCATCCAAAAGAATGATTGTTTTTGACTCCAGTTATTTTATAACAGAAACTATATATTTTGTGGTTATAAGATAAAAATCTTACTTGGAATATGTTGGATTCAATCATTTTAGCACTTCTCTTTTTAAGAAGCAATGACATGAAATGCCCATTCTTCCTTTTCTCTCTACATGTTTGTTTGATGGCACATGATATCTATGGTAAAATAAAATCATATTTATTTTTCTACAATTTTAGAGTAATTGACCTTTTAAAGAAAATAACACTAGATGTTGCATTGCTTATTTTAGCCCTGTGCCCAACAGTTTTTAATTTCCTCATTAGACATTTAATCTAGGGAGAAAATGGGATATTTTATTTAAAAAGAATAAGGTAGGAAAAACTGGAATGGTGATGTGGGTTGTATTTGATCTGGTGTCCCTACAGAAGTAACCTTGCTAGTTCTCAACTTTTACTTTAGCCCAAGGTAGAAAGGAAAGAAGTATTTTGGGGTTAGAGGAATTACTCTCATTTTATATCTTCCTTTCTCCTCGATCATAGTCAACTGAAGTGTTTGCAATATCTGACCTACTTCTAAAATGTATAATTTATATAGAATACTTTAAAACATTGTTTAAATTACTTGAAACTAAGTATAATTCAAGACATGAATCCTGCTTCTCTTCTTAATGTGTCTCTGACATCATACCTCTAGACAATTATGTGACTTTGTATTTTTTTGTCTTTGTGCCTTGAATTTGGTGTGTATAATCAGGAGAATAATAAATGCCACTGCACCTGTTTATCTTGCAGAAATATTGTGAGATAATATGAAATCTCATTTGCACCACAGGACTATGTGCTGAATGTCCCATTTTTGGAGAGCCAGAAGCAAACAAAACCAAGTTCAGAAGAAAGCTCTCACAACATTGTTAGGAACTGAGTGGTAGCATCTGGATGATAATTTATCCTGTATGTTTCCAGAGAGCTGAACTAGGACCCAAAATGGACATTTCAGGAAATTTGAGTTCAGCTATATTTAAGGAGGAACTTTTTAAAATCATTTGAGTTTTTCTGAAATGGAAAGGAATAACATTCTGTATTACTGGAAGTGTCTAAGTGGAGACTGTGCAACTCAAATGGGATATTTGAGGAAATTCAGGGGAAGAAGAAGCCAGATAGCTAAGATAACCGCTCTAAAGCTGATATTCTAATTTCATTGTTTATAGAGGTTATTTTTCATTATACATTATAATACTATACTATACATTATACATAATATTATTCTTGTGGTGTTAAGAATCCAGGAATGATTTTAAGTGGTAGTGTTAAGAGAACTGGTGAAAGACCTTTCAGAAATAGTAACTCATACTTCTGTTGCATTGCCACATTTACTGTACTGACTGTTACCGTTGCGATTGAACATTTTTGTAGTCAGCGTTTCAATTTACAAAGGTTTTAGTAAAAGAGAAAAAGTGAACATTTTATGTAAGAGAGAATATTTTTTTCAAAAGAGGCATGGGGATAGGCAGTCAGTTTACCGTTATGAAGATTAAAAGGAGTGTCAACACTGAGAGACAGCTTTCTGGCAGCTGTCAGGCATCAGTGTCGCTGGCAGCTGGCAAACTCAGTGGAGGAGTTCTCTAAGATTTAACATCTGGCTCTTCTTTAGCACCTCCACTTTCTACCAGGAGAACAGACCAGTGAATAGAAATCTGATTTCTGAAACTAAGAAGAGAATTTTGTTAGCTGGTATTCTTAATTGAATGGTAATTATAATAGTATTAAAATAAAGGCAAGTTTACAACCATTTGAGTTAAAAATAAGATTACAAATTTTGTTGCCAATATAAATATTTGGTTTTGTTCATAGATAATTTATAATAGAGCTAAGCGGTAAAAACTTTCACCCAGGAACTTTGATGAATTCTCAATTAACCGGACTGCTGTCATTTCCAAGTTTAAATTTTATTTGTAATCTACCTGCTTTCATTTAGCAGTACATAAATCGCTAGAATCTCTGAGAAAAATCTCAGTATCTTAACAAAAAATTCTAACAAGTGAAATTGTTTTCAAAGCCATCTTTGTCAATGAGAAGAGAGTCTGAAGGAATAAAAACAAATTTGAAATTGTCATCTCTCAGTAAACATGATGAAGGGTGGTTTTCAATACCGGTAGAAAACTGTTTGGGATTGCTAGTAAAACTTTGAAATTCTAGAGTACTTGGAAAGCTTCAGAAGACAGTCCAATACTTTTGTCAGCTATCTCAGTAATAGAATGGTTATACCTTTTATAAGATTTGTTATTTAAGACATAAGGTGTCAATGGATAACACTGATGATTTAATTAAATTGTATCAGGAGATTAGATATTTAGTTGTGGGAAGGGCAAGAGGGCAAATGATTGGAAAAGAGTGTTTGCTAGGATTTTCTGCTAGATTATAATTCTGGCTTTTATATGAGGTAAGAAGGGCGTCTGGGTGGCTCAGTTGGTTAAACGACTGCCTTCAGCTCAGATCATGATACCGGAGTCCTGGGATCTAGTCCCATATCAGGCTCCCTGCTCAGCAGGGAGTCTACTTCTCCCTCTGACCCTCAACTCTCTCATGCTCAGTCTCTCTCATTCTCTCTCTTTAAGATAAATAAAATCTTAAAAACAAATAAGATAAGAAAAATAGTTTTATCTAATGATAGCAAAATAACCCTAATGGTAATATGATGCTAAATATTTATTTGTACACATACATATAAGTATATTTTTAAAATATTGTATCTGGGTGTTTGGTATCATATAGTGTTTTATTTTTGCTTCATTTTTGTTTTTTACCCTCCAAAGAGTAACATTAATATTTCAAAGAGTATGAAAGGGGCTGTCTCAGTGCTTTGTATCTTTGATTACTGCATTACTGGAAACCATAACTTTTTCCTGAAATTCCAATTACAGGAATTTTGGAAATACTGGTAGGAGAAGGTCATTGTTGTTTCCTGACATAGTATCTTTAAAATTTTGCTTTATATTTAATTTTTATATGCCTTTTTTTTAAAGATTCTATTTATTTATTTGTCAGAGAGAGAGAGCGCACAAGCAGGGGGAGCAGCAGGCAGAGTGAGAGGCAAGCAGAGGGAGAAGCAGGAGCTCCGCTGAGCAGGGACCCTGATGTGGGACTTGATCCCAGGACCCTGAGATCATGACATGAGTCAAAGGCAGACTTAACCGACCGAGCCACCCAGGCATCCATAATTTTTATATGTGGTTTGGTTTAATTTTTCCCGATCCAGAGATTTACTGTTTGTTTTAAAGAAATAGCTTTATAGCGGTATCCCAAGCAATGGCAGGGTATTCTAAAATCTAAAGCAGAATCATTCAGTAGAACTTTCTGTGATGATTGAAATGTTCCTTATCTGTGCTGTCCAATATAATAACTGCTAGCCACATGTTCTGTTAAGTACTTGAAATGTGGCAGGTGTGACTGAGAAACTAAATTTTTTATTTTAATTAATTTACATTTAAAGTTAAATCACCACACATGGCTACTGTATTGGATGATATAGTGTTAGTATTAATAAAAGATCTAGAGCAGAGCTTCTGTAAAGGACCAGAGACAGTGATTGTTTTAGGCTTTTTGACTCATATAGTCTCTGTCACAACTGTTTGACTGCCATTGGAGTACAGAAGCAGCTATAGACAGCATATAAATGAAGGAGTTTGGCTGTGTTCCAATAAAAACTTTATTTTTGGATACTGAAATTTGAATTTCATAATTTTCAAGTGGCATAAAATAGTATCCTAATTTTTTTATCCATTTAAAAATGTAAAAACCAAAATAAGATAAAATAGAATGAAATAAACATGTAAAAGCCAGCAGAGGAGAGGAGGAAAAAAAGGTAAAAATCCATTCTTATTTCACACGCCATGCAGAAATAGGTGGTAAGTTGTAGTTTGCAGAACCTTGATCTAGAGTGTCCATAAGGATAAATAATAGAGATGCAAAAATTCATGTGTTTATTCAATAAATATTTATGGAGTGTCGATCATGAGTAAACACTCTTCTGGGACCTGAAGATACAGCAAAATAGCAATAAAAAATATAGACAAGGAGTGCGTGGTGACTCAGTTGGTTAAGTGTCCAACTCTTGGTTTCTGCTCAGGTAATTTTCTCAGGGTTGTGAGATCAAGCCCCACTTTGGGGTCTATGCTAGGTGTGAAGCTGCTTGGGATTCTCTCTCTCCCTCTCCCTCTGCCCAGCCCCTCCCAAATATGTGTGTATATGTGCCAGGTGGTGACAAGAGATTTTAATGAAGATAAATAAAGACGGGTAAAAGAGAAGAACATAATGGTGGAGGATGACATTTTTTTTTAAAGATTTTATTTATTTATTTGACAGAGAGAAATTACAAGTACACTGAGAGGCAGGCAGAGAGAGAGAGGAGGAAGCAGGCTCCCTGCTGAGCAGAGAGCCCGATGCGGGACTCGATCCCAGGACCCTGAGATCATGACCTGAGCCGAAGGCAGCGGCTTAACCCACTGAGCCACCCAGGCACCCCGAGGATGACATTTTTGTTAAGTTTTTAATTTTAATTCCACTAGAGTTAACATGCAGTGTTCTAGTAGTTTCAGGTGTACAATATAGTGATTCAGCAATTCTCTACATTAATCAGTGCTTACCATGATAGGAGTACTCTTTAATCTCCATCACCTGTTTCACCTACCCACCCTCTCCCAACCCTGCAATTCCTCCACCCATAGAGGACGATGTTTTATATAAGGTAGTTAGGTAAAGCTTGTTTGGTAAGGTGAATTTTGAGCACACACCTGAATGAAGAGAGGAAGTGGGCCCCATGGTGATCTAGGGAAAGAGCATTCTGGCCAGAAGGAAAGGTAAATATAAAGGTCTTGAGGCAGGAGTATGATTTACTTATCAAGTAAGAGAAGAGATGTAGAAAATAGAGGAGTTTTTTTTTTTTTTTTTTTTTTTTTGAGGAGATCTATACTTAAAATTAACCCATTTTGGAATTCTTCCATCATTGGCACCATTTATGTGTAAACATCAGCACAGGAAATTATATTTATTTCAAAAGAAATATAAAGACCCTCCGTTCTTAACATTCTAGAGGATTCTTTTGGAAAATATTTTAAAGCTATGTTGATGGCCATCATATTAAAAAAACCCTAGCAGACCCCATCAAATAGAACATTTCTGAGAGTTTGGACTAAAGTTAAAGAAATTACAAAATGATCCATTAAAAACTGAAAAGTTTTTGCTGTGCTTAGAACTATTTAACAGGTTCTAGTCTTCAGTTGGAAATTCCTTCACTACCCACTACCGGGCTTCATGTTTTTATAAGGACCTTTAAGTTTAGATGGAAAAAATGTACTTCAATCTCTTTTGTCTTTATGTTTTGTGGGGTTTTTTTGTTTGTTTGTTTGTTTTTGGTTTTTTTTAGTGCCTACGAAGAATATCCATGTAGCCTGATTATAATTGATTTTAATGTTTCCTTTATCTGAATACTAAGCTAGTCAGAATCTCCTTTTTCTCTTAGAAACTGTACTAAGTTGTTTCTAGTGTTATTTACAGCATACAAAAGCTGCTTGAAAAAATATTGAGAGCTATTTAAATGCCATTGTCAGAGACTTTAAAAGGTTCAGGGGACTGGGACCTTTTTCCTTTAGGTCACCAAATCAAAAGCCACCTTGCTCTGTAGTAACTAAAAGATATTTTCACATGAAGGTTGTTTATGTGAAACCTTTGAGCTAGTTTTCTTTCTTTTTTTCTCCTGTTACAAATCCCTTTCGTGTGCAGTTAAAAGTTTCACATTTAGGTTTTTCTTTTTTAACTTTTTTTTAAACGCTATCAAACTTAAACAAAAGTTGCAGTGCAGCACAAAAACTATTTTTTCAAGAATTTTGAGGCGTGGGGTGCCTGGGTGGCTCAGTGGGTTAAGCCGCTGCCTTCGGCTCAGGTCATGATCTCAGGGTCCTGGGATCGAGTCCTGAATCAGCTCTCTGCTCAGCAGGGAGCCTGCTTCCCCCCCACCTCTCTCTGCCTGCCTCTCTGCCTACTTGTGATCTCTCTCTGTCAAATAAATAAATAAAATCTTAAAAAAAAAAAAAGTATTTTGAGGCTAAGTTGCTGACATGATGCCCTATCACAGTTGAAAACTTAAATGTACTAAAGTGTACTACTTCTACATAACATAAAACAATGTCCAAATCTGGAAATAAACACTGATACATTACTACCATTTAATCCTCAGACCCTATTCAGATTTCTTCATTTGATTCTACAGTGTGAATTTACTGCAGGAGGAGTCAGCTCAGAATCACACATTGTATTTAGTTGTCAAGTCTCCTCACTCTCCTTCAGTCTGGAACAACTTCTTGGTTCCTCATCTTTCATGACCTTGACAATTTTGGGTATTACAAATCTAGTTATCGTGTCAAATATTCCTCAGTTAGAGTTCATTTTCTCATGGTTAGATTCATCTTATATGTGTTTGGCAGAAATATCACAGAAGTGATTCTGCCTTTTGTTATCAGATGGCACATAACTTTCATTTGTCCCATTCCTGATGATGATCACTTTGTTTAGTTACAGTAGTGCTCTTTTCATCTTTGTAATAATAAGTAATTTGGGAGAAGCGCCTTGAAACTATATAAATATTCCATTCAACATCTGACTTTCAGTTTACTTACTTATTAATGTCAATATGGACTCATGAATTTGTCTTTTTCAATAAGTTATAATCCAGTACTATCATTATTATTTTGATACTTTCCCTGTCTCATATTTGTCCAATAGAAACCCCTTCAAGATGATTTCTGTATCCTTTAACATATCCTCTTTATTCAGAAAGCACTTCCTTGCTTTGCAACACAACAAAATATTCCAGGCCCATCTTACACTGCCATTTCTTCAAGCCATTTCTCCAAGGAGCCTGGTTCCTTTAGGCAGAGAATGATATTTAGAAGTTAATACCTGGATGCCAGAAGTTGTTGTGGTGTCATTGCTCCCAGGAGCTCTCAGTGGACAGGGCTAGGGACTATATATATATATACATATACATATACACACATTTACATCTGTATTTTATATCTGTTATATAGAGTAGAAGTCATGTGTTCACACCAGTACTTTCATTTCCAATACAGTACCACAGGGTTTTTTGTATTTGTAACTCCCTCCTCTGACAGAGAAAAATCTGGCTCTTATCTTTGCTATATTTACTTACTGGATCAAGCCTCTTTGTACAATCAATCATCCATTGCCTCTATCATCCCTTCCTTAGCACGGATGCTTTTCTTACCTCATTTGGGTTCTGACATCCTGTACAATAGCTATGGTGCTATGTAGACATTCTTTTCAACTGCTCAGGCTATGACACTCCACGCAAGGCTGTCCCTAACATGTAAATGCCCTCTTCATTCCACTCAAGTTCTGGTATTTTACACTGGAGCACCCCTCTGCATGGAAGCTCTGCCCACTGTCCCCATGTAGGTGCATTGCTTAATCCACTTCGGCTCTTAAAACTCACACCAGACCACCTCTATGCATAGATATCCTATGTATGGTGCTTAGGTTCTGACTCATGCTAAACTGTCCCTTATCTTAGATACCTTCTTTATCCTTCTTCAACTCCAGCATTCCAGGTCAGGCAATTCTCCTGCCCGAATGCCCTCTTTAGCCTACTCAGGATCTGATTTCCCATTTGTCTGCTTTCCATATAGAATCCGTCCTTACCTCATTCAGACTGCCCATTCTATATGTCATACTCTTCAGGGTAGTTAGTCTCCAGCAGCCTGCCCTGAGCTCTGTCCCTTCCTTGCATAGATATTGCTCTCTCCCATCTTAGATTTTGACACTCCATACCAGTCTGCTCCTTTGCTTATTTTAAAAATATGTGTCTTTTTCCTGCCTTTATGCTTTGCTGCTATCATCTAATGGATACTCTGTTAAAATTTTAAAATTAAAATAGAATATAAATACAGTGACTATATTTTTCAAAACAAAAATTAAAATATGACCAGACAACAGTTTTGAATATTTGAAATTAATACTGTCCTGAACAGTTTTGGGTATATGATCATCATTAAACTAAAGAACAAAGAAGATTTTTCCAGCAATGGAGGAGTACCTCCTATTGACCCAGCCTTCCAACAGATAACAATGATAGATTCTGGACAAAATATGAAAAAAATCTATTACACGAAAGCATTGGAAAACGTCAGAACCAACCTGTTTTTATGTTTGTTTGTTTTAACCCAAGGGTAGGCACCAATTTTAGCCTCAGGGTGACCAAAACTTGGGTAGATAATCTGCAGTTACACTAGCTTAAGAAGCCATAGCAACCATAGAAGGCTGGGAAGTAAGGAGGGAAATCGGTATGAAAAAGGCAGATGGCTTTTTTTTTTAAAGATTTTATTTATTTATTTGACAGAGAGAAAGATCACAAGTAGGCAGAGAGGCAGGCAGAGAGAGAGAGAGGGGTAGCAGGCTCCCTGCTGAGCAAGGAGCCTGATGCAGGGCTCAATCCCAGGACCCTGGGATCATGACCTGAGCCGAAGGCAGAGGCTTAACCCACTGAGCCACCCAGGCGCCCCGGCAGATGGCTTTTTTATCTGTAAATTCTCTGGCTGCTCCAGATCTCTAGCTGATCACTGAACCACACATATATGGGGTCACACTCTGAGCAGCCCATCTGAGGCTAAAATATTGAACAGAGATTTATGCTTCTGCAAGATATCAGCTTGTGCCAATTTCCCTGGGACTATGAAAGTTCTCTGATCTAGAAAAATTCTCAATTCCAGGCATGCTAGAACATTTGGTTACTCTAGTTGCTGCTCACTAGAGACAGAATTTGAGTTTGAGTCTAGGCAAGTTAACTGCATGCTTTAAAAAGTAAAATAAACAAAGAAAAACTCCTATACTCTCCAGAGGAATTTAACAGAATCCAGAAATTCTGTAACATTTCATTTATGATGTCCAGAGTACAATCCAAAATCATTAAGTCATATGAAGAAGTAGGAACATGGGACCCATACTCAAGATAAAAGGAAATCAATGGTGACTGACGTCAAGATGACACAGGTATTGGAACTGGAAGAAAGGATCTTAAACAGCTATGCTAATTATACCCAAAGATGTAAAGGAAAATATGCTTGTAATGAATTAACAGATAGGAAATCTTGGCAAGGAAACTATGATAAAAGAACAAAATGGAAGTTCTAGAACTAAAAGTTATAATATCTGAAATAGAAAACTCACTGGACAAACTTAACAAATTAAGATGACAGGAGAAATAGGAAGTGCACTTGAAGACATATCAATGAAAGTATTCAATCTGAACAACACAGAGGAAAGAAAAGCCACTGGGGTTGGGGGAGAACGATACTCAGGGAATTGTGGGAAAATATTAAAAAATCTAACATACATGCAGTTGGAGTCCTAGAAGGAAAGGAGCAAGAGGATGGAAGAGGAAAAGTATTTGAAGAAACAATGGCTGAAAATGTCTTAAGTTTAGTGGAAAACATAATTTTACAGAAGTTTAGTGATCCTAAGTGGGATAAATTCAAATAAAATCATACCTAGATATATCATAGTCAAACTGCTGAAAATCAAAGATAAAGAGAAAATATTGAAGCATTCAGAGAAAAAGAATACATTATATATAGGAAAAAAATAATACAAATATCACTGACTTCTCATCAGAAACAATAGAGCCTAGGAAGTAGTAGAATGCCATCTTTGAAGTGCTGGAAGAAAACTGTCAACCCAGAATTCTGTATCAAGTAAAAATATCCTTTAAAATTAAAAGCGAAATTAAATAAAAATCTTTAAAAAGGGGTGGGGGCAATGCCTTGGTGGCTCAGTCTGTTGAGCAGCCACCTCTTCATATTGGCTCAGATCATGATCTCACAGTCCCGAGATCAAGCCCCATGTTGGACCCCACACTCAGTGTGGAGTCTGCTTGTCCCTCTTCCTCCATCTTTGTCACTCCCCCCCACTCCTCCCTTGCTGTCTTTCTTTCTCTCTGTCTCAAATAAATAAATAAAAACCTTTAAAATTGAAGGCAAAATAAAGATATTTACAAATAAATGAAAACCAAGAAAAATTGTCATTCACATAGTTCCATGACTAGAAATGCTAATAGAAACTCTTTTGACCAAAGAAACATGATATCAGATGGGAACTCATGTTTTCAGGAAAAAATGGAAAAGTACTAGAAATGTTAAGTACAAAGTAATAATTTTTTTCTTTTAATCTCTTTAAAATACAATTACTGTATAGATAATTCCTTTTATTCTCCTTGAGGTACTTTTTAGGGAGGATAGAGGGAGGAAAGAACAGTCCTGCTCTGAAGAGGAAATCTGCTAAAACTTCCAAAATGGTATCCTTATTAAATGCTCCAAATCTGAAAAAAATTTACTCTAAGTAGCTAATATTTATAATCCTTTTTATTTTCAGATACAAAACCAAATGTGGAACTGAAAAGCACTCAGGAACAGTCTGTGTCCACAGGTAATATCAGGTCTTTCTAGAAATATATCTTTACTGAAATTACCAAAGGTAGAAGAATATTCTGATCACAGTAAAAATGCTATGGAAGTATGTTGGAAAAATTTTGGTTGTCTCTTTCTGACACAAAAATAACTCATCCATTTAGATTACATAAATTCTTTGGCATTATTGGGCCAAATCACACCCTACTTAATGTTGATCACTGTTGTTTTTTTTCCTTAAAAAATTTTTTTAATGGACTGGTTTAAATAAAGACAGTTTTTGTTGAATGGTGTAGTAGCTCCTGTTTTATCTACTTGTGCTTTTCACTATAGATAGAGGTCAGCAAACCTTTTTGTGTAAAGGGAAAGTTAGTACATTTTTAGACTTTGTGTGGGCCATATATAGTCTCTGTTTCATATTCCTTTTTATTTATTTTTATTTTATTTTATTTTATTTTTTCAGTGTTCCAAGATTCATTGTTTATGCACCATCCCCAGTGCTCCATGCAATACGTGGCCCCCTTAATACCTACTGCCAGGCTCACCTAACCCCCCACACCTCTTTCCTCCAAAATCCTCAGGTTTTTTCTCAGAGTCCACAGTATTTCATGGTTCATCTCCCCCTCTGATTTCCCCCAATTCACTTTTCCTTTCTTTCTCCTAATGTCCTGCATGTTATTCCTTATGCTCCACAAGTAAGTGAAACCATGTGATAACTGGAGGAGATTATACTGAGTGAAATAAATCAAGAAGCGAGTTAATTATCATATTACTTTTTAAATAATCCTTTAAAAATATAAAAACCATTCCTACCTCCTAGGCCCATACAAAAACAAGTCATGGCTAGATTTGGGTCTCAAGCCATAGTTTGCTGACTCCTGCTCCAAAACAAACTATAAACATTTAAAATATTTTCCTAAAAATAACTTATATGTTTTCTAGATTGATTAACTCACTTTGGATAAAAATTTATGCTATATTACAAAATTTATCACTCAAGTATCTTTTTGTCAATTATATTATCAATTATAACCTTATATTTTAATTGAACCTGTACCTCATGTTAGTTGTTCAGGTGTGCACTTTATATTAGTCATTTTGAGCTTGAGAAAAGTGAGCTACTATTTAGAACAGTGTTTTAGAGTTCACAGAGTATATATTACAACATGCAGAAATGAGCAATTTAATGTGTTTATAAATAAAAACATGAGTCCATGATAACCATATTTTTAGCACTTCTTCATCATGGATTTTATGAAATATGTTTCCATTTTACTACTGGATTCCAGCAAAAGTCCTGCTCCATGTGTTCAGTCAAGGGTGCAGCTGAAAGGAATGCCACCCCAAAGTTTCTAGTCACTTCTCCTACTTCACCTAGCTTTAAAAGCCATAGGATTCAGTATCTTTGACTATTTGTTGTATGTAATTGTTATTCAATAAATATTTCACTGAACATTAGGGAGGACATTAGGAGTTTGATAGAAAGTGAATGAATTTTTAGTTTATTTCTTTTGATAACATCTTTTTAAGCTACCATGTTTGAATATGAAATAATACCAGCTACATATTCCTTTTTTTCTAATATCTAATATTATCAGTATTTATATAATATACAAATATATTTAAATATAGTTCTATTAAACTTGATTTTTAATATCTTTGCTATTTGTTTAAGCATGCTTTTATTATGTCTGTTCCCTTTCACTTATGAACTCCTGTAATATGTTATATTTCCCTTACTCCTTTGTCTGAGTCTACATTATAGACCTGTATTATCTCTTGTCTGAGTCTTGCATTATAGTTATGATCTTGTCTTATCTACATCTGTAAATTATAAGCTCCTTAAGGACAGGAATTATGACTTACTCATATCTGCAGCCTTGTCTGCATTTAGTAAATGTTCAAGGAAATAAAGGAACACGAGGGTCAATACATCTTCCTCAGAATCACATTTATAATGTGAACAGAAAAGGAAAATAAGTTTTGATATACTGTTGCTTATGGTTTTCTCTCAGGAAAACATGTTTCCCAAATTGGGTTATGCCAGTGTTGTTGAGCTCAGTATTTCTCAACACTACATAAATGCTTCTTGTTCATAAATAGCAGTAGTGTTCTACTGAATATTGTGAGACATCCCAAAAGAGAGAGAATTTCTGCCAGGAAAGAACGTGAATGCATTTTAACTCGGGTGCACCCTGGGCATATTTCTGAACCTCAAGAGTTTTCACATATATTCCACTTGGGGTATATATGAAAGGGATACTGGGTCATTAAGAGATTATGCTAAAATGGGATTCTTCTTAATAAAAATATTACATTTTTACATATAAAAATTTTTATATTGTAAAAATCCTTTAAAGTTGGCCTACACAATTAAAATTCTTTTTATCTCCTAGAAGGCCCAGTGATTTTGAATGACTATGATTTAACCAAACCACATGAAACAGAAAATGTGGACAGTGCAGAAGGCCCAACCAATGAAGATGAAGATCTAGGAGGTGAGTCATTGTTACGGACTAAAAATAGTTATAGATATGGTTGAGGCTTAATATATAGAAGAAATCAGGATCTCCTAAGGAAAACATGGATTTATGGATTGAGTTGGGAGTAATTAAGTTTTCTTCATTTTATAAGCTTAGTATTTAGGGGCTCCTGGTGGCTCAGTTGGTTAAGTGTCTGCCTTTGGCTCAGGTCATGATATCAGGGTCCTGGGATGGAGCCCTACATCGGGCTCCCTGCTTAATGGGGAGTCTGCTTCTCCCACTCCCTCTGCCATTCCCCCAGCTTGTGCTTTCTCACCCACTCTGTCTCACTTTCATATTAATTTCTAAAAAATATTTTAGAGATATTTTAAAATATTTTTTAGAAATTAATATTTAATTATTTGCCAAAGGATATCAGCAAACTTTGAGAATTTGAGGTGCTTATTCAGAGTTCAAGTATACCAACTTCATTTTTAAAATGTGTATTTGACTCTTTTCCATTTTAAAAATAAGGAATGTTCATTAGAGAAAGTTTGGGGTATTTCCCAACACCAACAACCAGTTCTCCAATTCTTCATACAGTAACTAGGCATCCAACAATCCAATTCAATTCTCTTACTAACTCCTGGAGTTAGCACAGAACCCACAGGTTAAGGGCTCAGTCCCACAAGACTGCCCTCACTTTAGACACCAGTTGAAACTACCAGGTCTCCACATTACCTGCACTTCTGTCCAGCTTGGTTATATATGCAGGATTTTTCACAACTACTACCTTCAATTTTAATAAGGTGCTAGAATCTAGGAAAACACTTTACTTACTATTATTAGTTTATTACAAAGGATAAAACTCAGATGGAAGAGATACATAGGGCAAGGTATGAAGTAGGAGGGGATGGAGCTTCCACACCCTCTCTGGGCACACCACCCTCCCATCGTGTTGGTGTGTTCACCAACCCAGAAACTCTCTGAAACTTATTGTTCAAGAATTTTTATAGAGCTCCGTCTTCAGTCCATCTCACCCCATCACTTTGTCTTTCTGGTGACCATACTGTCCTAAAGTTATCTAAGGTCCTTACCCCAAGTCATCTCATTAGCATAAACTCAGACGAGATCAAAAGGAGATTGTTATAAATAACAAAAGATACTCCTCTCACTCAGGGAATTCCAAGGGTTTGGGGAACTCCTGTGCCAGGAACCTAGGACAAAGACCAAATATATTTTTGTATTTTACCATAAGCTACCTACTGGTCTTTGACCATGAATCTCTTACAGCAAAAGGATTGTAAAAGTCAAGGTACTGGTAGAGTGCCTGGCTGGCTCAGTGGGTTATCAGGTCACATTATCAAGATCATGATCTCAAAGTCATGGGATTGAGCCGCTGTCAAGCCCTGTGTCTGGCTCTATGCTCCGTACAGAGGCTGCTTGAGATTCTGTCTCTCCTTCTTCCTCTGCCCGTTCCCCCTGTCCGTGGGCTTTAAATAAATGAATAGATGGATGAATGGATAGGTTAGATAGATAGATAGATAAAATCTTTTAAAAATAAATAAAGTCAAGGAACTGACACATTACTACAGTCACATTCAGTCATTAATAATTATTCCAGCCCAACCTGGCGATTCACAGACCTGTACCCCTGGGGATAAAAATATATGTTTATAAAAAATAAAAAATTTAAAAAAATAATAATTATTCCAGCCCATCATCGTATCATATGAAAATGTCTCCCAGGGTGAGGCCACTTAGATTTGCAGGCTTCCATTTGATTTTGTCAGGTTCCAAAAACAGGACTGGTCTCCGCAATATATAGCTTCCCCTTTTCAGCATCTGGTATAATTGAACTGAGAGACAATATACATTATCATCTTACTCTGAGCCTCTCTTAAAATTTTAATGTAATACTGGATTTCCTTCATTACCCTTTGATTCATTTCATTTTTATTCATTTCATTCATTTTGATTCATTTCTTTACCCTCAGCTACTATTCCGTCTTAATTTCTACCTGAACCTTTCCATGTTTGGAAGGAACTTTAGGTTTAATGGCTGCGCTGGTCTAGATTGCAGGCAGCAATACTAGTCTAGCAAGTGCCTCCCCCTCAATCCATTCTTGTTCCTACAGGGTAGAGGTACTCAGGTACAAAACCTGCTGAATCTTTACACCACTAGCAGCAGAGCTGGTTTCACTGTTATCTTCAGTTTGGGCAAAAGGATTGAAGGTATAACCTGCCCTATCAGGCCTTTAGCTATTCCAACATAAAGATTTAAAACTGTAGTTATGGTTTCTTGCCTGAAAATCATTTTGTTTCCAGCACTTGTTGCAGCCGTATCCCATGACTACTCCAACAAGTAGGAAAGAGAAAGTTGAGGTGATGAAGAAAAAAAAAATTGGGTGAAAGAAAAAGTATGGTCATCAAACCAGTGTCCTCTCCCCTTGGGAAGAATTATAATCATACCAATATATTCCCCCCATGGAAAGAAATTGCATAGTCACATTAGTGCCCTCCCCCAACCCTCTTCCCCAGATCCACCAGAAAAACAGGCATCCATCAGTGAGGATACTCCCTTAGCCCTGCTCATGTTGAGTGTGAGCACACATTCTTAAAGACATACACAAGCCCTTCATGACTACAAGTTTCCCTGTTTTAAACGTTTCAGCTGCCTATTCCAATTCTCTATGAAACTATTCTTCTGAGGACAATATCTCTCTGCCTGTCATTTAATATTATAGGCTATAAAGTGTATTTCTTGTCTTAAAGAAATGTGATTTGGTGGTCCAAATTGGTACAGTATCTTCCAATCCATTTTTTTTGCTAATACTCTGACCATTTGCATCTACCACCAGGTAAGCAATGCACAGTCCAGAATCAATGTCTAAAACCCATTTGTAGCCCTCTACCCTGGTTATTGGCATTGGTTCAGTATAATTTACTTGCTAGTGGAAGGGGCCTTCCCTCTGAGGACCCTTTCCCATAGACATAGGCTGCCTCTGTCTCTCTTGTTGGCATTTTGAGTGCAAAGGGAATATGTCCAGATTCAGCTCTCTGTATTGCCGTGTCCCCAAATGTCTCCTCCTTTTATGAACCCAGGTAGTCACTTCAAATAAGTACAGTGTGATATCCACTTGGTTCTAATGACCTTCCAAGCCTGGAAGGGGATTCTTCTGATGGGCATCAACATGTCCTACTTTAATGTACCCCTCAAATTTCTGTATGGTCATGCTTTCAAAGGGCATCCCTTTAAAAGATCAGTTTTCCGGGACGCTTGGGTGGCTCAGTTGGTTGGACAACTGCTTTCGGCTCAGGTCATGATCCCGGAGTCCCGGGATCGAGTCCCGCATCAGGCTCCCAGCTCCATGGGGAGTCTGCTTTTCCCTCTGACCTTCTCCTCGCTCATGCTCTCTCTCACTGTCTCTCTCTCAAATAAATAAATAAAATCTTTAAAAAAAAAAAAAAAAAAGATCAGTTTTCCTTCTGCCTATCCCTATGGCCAGGCCACTGGCCCTCACCCATGACTCAGGTAAAACCCAAAATGTAGACAGAGGCTTTTGTCATTGTTCTATTCCTCCATCACTGCTAGGAAAACAGCACGGAATTCATCCACTGAGTTGATTTGTTTTTCCAACTTCAGTCAGAGTGGTGGTCTTCCACACAGGACATTTTTCATTTACCTTGGAACTGCCACCCATAAACCAAGAAGCTCTTTGTTGTTCAGTCACAGCTGTCTATCATGCAGCATCCAAGTAATGATATAGCTTCACATTGTTCCGAAGTCGGTCCATAGGGGGAAAGATTCTCTGCTTGTGAGTACCTCCTGCTTGCATGCCTCAGGTCGCATAATCCTGTATAAACCATTTCTGTCTTATTATGGAACTCTCCTGGGCATTGCTCTCCCAAAAGCCTTAGAGCATTTCTGTGACATCACCTAAGACAGTATGTGTATTTCAGATGTTAAGACTGTTTTTGTACTGCAGTCATAGGGGAAGTTTCAGTTAATGTCCAATAGCAGGCTGCTAATAGCCCTTCAAATGGAATTCTCCATCCCATAGTCCTAACAGCTGCTGGGAAGCAATTTCAGGTTTTTTCGATAAACCCCAGTTTATGCTCCACATAGAGCTACCACACAGACTCTGTCCCCACCCAGCACTGCCACTTCTCACCTACACTGTGGACTTGGGCAATCTCATCCATCCCCATTTAGCATTTTGAATTAATATGACAGATTTACATGCCTTCTGTTTTATAGAAACAGTTAATTCCCTAGTCACACACAATATCCACGGCCATAAGACATTCAGGTAAGAGATGCAGCCGCTTCAAACATACTAGCTTTCCTCCAGACTTTTGTCTTAATCCTTCAACCCTTCCGTTCCTAACTGTGACCTATCAACAGGTTTTGGTTTTATAAAATGAGGTAAGGGAGATGTTCCCCAGTCAGACAAATATCCATTCTCATAATACTTTCAGGTAAAGGAGACACAATTTCTTCACATAGAGCCTATTTAAACATTCCTATTTCCATCTAAGCTTCCACCTTAATCCTATCAACCCTTAAACATTTCTATATTCTCTCAAAGTGAATATTCCTGATGGGCTTCACTAACAAGTTGTTTTGTTTTGTTTTTAAATTTTTTTTTTTTTTTTTTTTTTGAGAGAGAGACGGTGAGAGAGGGCATGAGCGAGGAGAAGGTTAGAGGGAGAAGCAGACTCTCCATGGAGTTGGGAGCCCAATGCGGGACTCGATCCTGGGACTCCAGGATCATGACCTGAGCCGAAGGCAGTCGTTCAACCAACTGAGCCACCCAGGTACCCCACTAACAAGTTTTGATACCACAGTGGATGAGGTTGCCATGTCAGGGAGTCCCAGAAAATTTTCTTCTCCACCCCCTGACCATTTTACCCTTTCATGTGCAGAAGGCTTTTCATCCCTAGTGAGAGGCTGAGCCCTGTCCCCTTTGTCATAACAAAGATTAATCTGCCTATTGCCTTAGCTAATTTCAGATCAGATTTCTGTTTGTAATCTTTGTCTTTTGGCTTTGTAAGTTCCTCTACACTGGAATGAATAGAGTGGACTTGTTTGGGCACTTTAATGGAAGAAGTCTGGTCCACCCAATCTTGCACAGTGTTGTCTTAAGATCTTTGTTTCAAACCCTTCAATGTCTGTTTCCTTTATCCTGTTTCTTAATAAAAATCTAAAGATTTTCACCCTGCTGAAATGAGTCCTTTGACTCTCCCCTTTCTTCTTTGTTTTGACCTTAACCAATGTTTCCTTTATTCTTCTTATTTCTTAGTAACCATTTACAATTTTCCACCTTGTTGGGACAAGTCCCTTGATTCTTCCTTCTGCCTTTCTTCATTTTCTCATTAATTAACTTAATGTTTTCATTAGCCTCTGTAAAACCCAAGAGGGGAAGCTAAGACTGCAGATTCACTCTGGTTTCTTCTACTGTTGCTTGATTTTGGAGTAGGAAGGTTACATGGGGTACCCATACAAAAGGGGCTCCCTATTTTGTGTTTTCTTAGATTCTGTGTTTGTCTCTTTGGAATCCATTCATCATAGGACCAGTTTTATTAATTGTATTGTCTTATTTTTGTACGCTTTGATATTTGAGGCTTTTATAGACTGGGGAAAAGACTGCTTTTCCCAGGGGTAGCCAATTCTTACAGATGGCAGAAGGGTTAACCAGGATCATGCTTTTCATATACAAACCAATCAGTCCAGAGCCTGTACCTCCCAACTATCTCCTTACCTATTTCTCATATACCAAGCTAATATTTCCCTGCCCAAAATCATCCCACAGCCAAGTATATCAGGTAACTAAAGACCATTCTGTGTCCCAAAGTCTTCCAGGATTATTCAAAGCAGCCAATCCTAAACTGTTTACTCTGCCTGCCTTGCCTTTTCTCAGAAACTCCAGTAAAAACTCTGGCCTAGGATATCCTTAACTGCTCTTTTCTGCCTCCTGACTGACACTGGTGCTTTCCAGCCCTGTGAGGGCACTACCCCTCTATGGGTCCTGTGAATATAATAAACTTCTTCCTTCCAATCTTTGTCCTCATCTCCTCCTATGGCTTTACTAACTTTACCATACCATATCCAATATGCACATTCTTATAACACCCCCTTAAAGCACAGCATTTATCATGACCTTGGGAACAGGCATATTTAATGAATTAATATCTCTGTTATCGTAAAGCCAGTCCCATATGGCTTACATACAAAGTTTATCAGCTGTTTCATCTGGATGTTCCACTGGCATTTATAGAGGGAGTCAGATAGTCCTCTTCTCAGAGTAAAAAACTGACTCTAACAGTGGCTTTCATCTAATCTACAAGGCTGCTGAGCGTCTGAATCACATACAGCCATCTGATTATTCCATAGTGTGCTGTGGGTTGGATATCAACCCAAACATGCTTTTCTTCTCTATAGAATCAAAACCAAATACACTTCCCCTAAATTAGTCACTCTTTTTTTTAAAAGATTTTATTTATTTATTTGACAGACAGAGATCACAAGTAGGCAGAGAAGCAGGCAGACAGAGAGAGAGAGAGGAGGAAGCAGGCTCCCTGCTGAGCAGAGAGCCCCATGCAGGGCTCAATCCCAGAACCCTGGGATCACGACCTGAGCTGAAGGCAGAGGCTTTAACTCACTGAGCCACCCAGGCGTCCCTAAATTAGTCACTCTTACTGTCCATTTTAGTAATGGTTCTTCAGGAGCTAATGATACTGATTCACAAAATGAGACAGCCCAGCCCTTTCAACACTATATCCCCTCGATTTTGCCCTCCAACTGTGTGAACTATCTTTTTGGTGACCAGAGGCCTTAGAGGTACTCTTTATTGTTCCCTCAAAATTTTACCTTTTGGGGCAGCTTTGAGCTTAGTATCTGAAGCTTAAAGTGACTGAAGTCTGAGCTTGGTCCAACATCAAGGTTTGATCTAACACTCTTTTTTCATTTCATTTTAGTTAATTCAGAAAACAGTAACCAATTTAACTTTTTTCCTGCTAGTTTGCATTTCCTTATGCAGCCAGTGAGCCAGCTCCACAGGAAGGAGATCCATCTCTGAAAACCCTTGGTAATTTTACCTTTAGTCACTGATCATAACACAGCTGCTTTTCCATAACATGGGTGACCATGTGGCCAGGAATCAGAGGTTCCTCCTTCCTTGCTCTTCTTTTCTCTTCCCAAACCACATGTTTCCATGAGCCCAGATTGTTTTAACAAATCCCACCCCTGACACCAATTCTGGGATTTATTTTCCAACACCAATAATTTCTCCATAAACCAAATGGGCATCCAAAAATTCAATTCAATTCTCGTAATAATAACTCCTAGAGTTAGCATAGAACCCACAGTTGAAGGGCTCAGTGACCTCACTTTATTTTATTTTTAAAATTTAATTTATTTGAGAGAGAGAGAGAGAGGAAGAAAGCATAGGCAGGGGAAAGAGGAGGGCAGAGGGAGAGGAACAAGCAGACTCCCCACTAAGCCGGGAGCCTGATGGGGGCTCAATCCCAGGACCTCGGGACCACAGCCTGAGCCAAAGGCAGACACTCAACCAACTGAGCCACCCAGGTGCCCCAGACGGCCCTCACTTTAGACACCAATTGAAGCTACCAGGTCTCCACATTACCAGCACTTCTGTCCTGCTTGGCTACATATGCAGGGTTTTCCACCACCATCCACCCCAGGTTTGATAAGTTGCTAGGATGACTCACAGAATCTAGGAAAGCATTTTTCTTACTATTACTAGTTTATTATAAAGGATACAACTTCATGAGAGCTCCATGCCCTCTCTGGGCACACAACCCTCCATCCTCTTGTTGTGTTTACCAATCCAGAAACTCTCTGAATCTCATTGTTCAAGAGTTTTCATAGAGCTCAATCTCCAGTCCCGTTCCCCCTCCCAGAGGTTGGTGGTTGGAGCTGAAACCTTTAACCCTTAGTCACTTTGTCTTCCCAGTGATCTTCCCATCCTGAGGTTATCTAGAAGCCCCACCCTATGTTCATTAGCATAAACTCAGGTGTGATTGAATGGAGCTTGTTATGAATAACAAAAGACACTCTTAAACCTTGGGAAATTCCAAGGGTTTTAGGAACTCTGTCAGGAACAGGGGACAAAGACTAAGTATGGCTTAATATTTTACCACCTTTTAGAAAGTTCATAGAATGAAAAAAGAAAAACTTACCTCTCTCCCTACCACCCAAAGATAGTCTTTATCAGCACTATGGAATACTTTTAGGTTTTTTTGTGAATTCTGAGCACTATATTTATATTAACATTGCACACGTTTTATGCTAATATTTATGTTGATAAATCTGATCACTATTACTTTATGAACGTCACTCAGATCTCATCTTAGATGTCAATTTTTTCAAAAGATTTTCCCTGACAGCTCAGTCACTATTTTAACACATTCCCTATTTTAATTCTCTGCGTGGCACTTACCATGGATAATTTTGGAGTTTTATTTATTTCTTTATTGTCTTTCTCTATCTTTTATGAGCCAAGGTCTTGGGCTTTTTCACTGCTAGTATTTATAACACTTAGAATAGTACTTGGCCTTCTCAAGATCTTTTTCTTTTGTTTTAGATTCTTAAGGGACCAAGAAATATAGTTCTATGTCTAAAACTTCTGAGATTCAAATCACAGCTTCAACTAACATTCCAGCTCTGCCTAGCTATACATTCATTTGTACCAGTTCTTAACCACAGAGACGAAAAATGCTGCCTGGCACAGGATGTGGTCATTTGTGCTGAGGAAAGGCATACAATGTTCTACCAACTTCACCCTGCAACCTCTTGAAGATGCTATCCATGGAGTCATACTCATAATGAAGCAAGTGATAACTCTGCCTTTGGCTTGTATTTTTCTGAGTTAGGGTTTCTGAATTTTGATAGGTGATGCCATTAAGTTTATGTTTGGACCTTTGGTCTGGAAATTTATAATTATGTTAGAAGTCACTCTGGATTCAGAAGTAGCCTATGCATTTTATGTTTTCAGGTGGTCAGAAAAAAAACACAGAAAATTAAATACTCAGTCATTCCAATTTTAGTATACTTGCTTCTGAAGTAAGCACCAGATTAAATACTCAAATGAATATATTGGGATGCCTGGGTGGCTCAGTTGGTTGAGCAACTACTTCGGCTCTGATCATGATCCCAGGGTCCTGGAATTAAGTCCCACATTGGGTTTCCTGCTTGGTGGGGAGTCTACTTCGTTCTCTCCTTCTGCCTCTGCCCCACACCCTCTGCCCCGGCTTGTACACTCTTTTTCTTTCTCAAACCAATAAATAAAATCTTTAAAATAAATAAATACTCAAATATAAACAATAACAACAAAAAAACCCAAACAACTCCATTTAATAGTAGGAATTTAAAAGAAATATTGTAAAAACCCATGTGATATAGCACTTCCATAGGAATCCATACAATAGATTCCAGGCCTCTGCATTTTGACCCTGTTCCAGGAGTACATCCAAGGAGAAAAAAGAGACATTCAGCCTCTGTGGTCCACTCGTTTTGGATCATCTTTGACTGTTATAGCTTCCAATGTCATTTCAATCTCCTTACCTCCAATTCTATGTCAGTTGATGAATGGAGTATCAGTGTATTTTTCCCAGGTGTTAGGGATCTAAGAGTGTTGTAACATTTCTTGGTAGAGACTAGAAGATATAATCAGTCATTCTAAATAATTTGGGAAAAACAGAAGAAATGGCTTTTTCCACTAACCCTGATTTAAAAAGAAATGAGGGACACTTGAAGGGCTCAGTTCGTTAAGCATCCGACTCTTGATTTCTGCTCAGGTCATTATCTCAGGGTTGCAAGATCAGGCCCCAAGTTGGGCTCCAGCTCTGTGGTCAGTTGGGAGTCCACTTGAGATTCTCTCCCTTTCCCTCCCCCCCCCCTTACATTCTCTCTCTAAATTAAATAAATCTTAAAAAAAAAAAAAGAAAGAAAGAAAGAAAGAAACGAACAGGCTGACTTTAGCTTTAAAAGATTAATCCTTTATTTCACAGTTAAGCTCCAAACTGATTACTATTAATGTTGGCACTTAATCTGAGTCATATACCTTTGGAAAGATTGTTACCAGGACTCTACTTTTTAAAAACATAAAATATTATCAGTAGATACAAGTTATACATGCTAAACTGTAAAATAATAGAACTGAAAAGTAGCATTGGGGCACCTGGATGACTCAGTTGGTTAAGCAACGGCTTTCAGCTCAGGTCATGATCCTGGAATCCTGGGATCCAGTCAGGCTCCCTGCTCAGTGAGGAGGAGTGTGCTTCTCCCTCTGATCCTCCTCCTTCTCATGCTCTCGCTCTCACTCTCTCTCAAATAAATATTTTTTTTAAAAAAAGGAAAGTAGCGGGCGCCTGGGTGGCTCAGTGGGTTAAAGCCTCTGCCTTTCGGTTTAGGTCATGATCCCAGGGTTCTGGGATGGAGCCCCACATCGGGCTCTCTGCTCAGCAGGGAGCCTGCTTCCTCCTCTCTCTCTCTCTCTCTCTCTCTCTCTCTCTCTGCCTGCCTCTCTGCCTACTTGTGATCTTTGTCAAATAAATAAATAAAATCTTAAAAAAAAAAAAAGGAAAGTAGCATTGCCTGGAAGAAGTTATGTGTGTTGCATAATAAAGTACTACTGTTACATTCAGCATAGGGAAACATTAAAACTAATTAGGATTATACTTTCAAAGATAATTAGACTTAGGGGTGCCTGGGTGGCTCAGTCTGTTAAGCAGCTCAGGTCATGATTTCCAGATCCTGGGATCAGGCCCTTCATTGGGCTTCCTGCTCAGCAGAGAGTCTGCTTTTCTCTCTCTTTCTCTCTCCTTCCTTGGACCCTCCCTACTGCTCATTCTCTCTCTCTCTCAAATACATAAAAATCTTTTAAGAAAAGATAATTAGAGGGTCGCCTGGGTGGCTCAGTGGGTTGAGCCGCTGCCTTCGGCTCCGGTTGTGGTCTCAGAGTCCTGGAATCGAGTCTCGCATTGGGCTCTCTGCTCAGCAGAGAGCCTGCTTCCCCCTCTCTCTCTCTCTGGCTGCCTCTCCATCTACTTGTGATTTCTCTCTGTCAAATTAATAAATAAAATCTTTTTTAAAAAAAGAAAAGAAAAGATAATTAGAATTATACCTTTAAAGGAAATTTAGCTATCTAAAAGCATGCTTTAGAGGATCCTATTCTATTTAAGTTTAATGAAAGCATTTTTTTAAGTTCTCCAAAAAGTTTTAGAAATTAAGATCTGTCCTAGAATGTTTTAAACTCAGAATATTGTAATCATGTCTGATTTATATGTTAAAGAAAATGAAATTTCATCTGTATCTTTCTAAGTTTCCAGCTTTTAGAAAATTATTTATAGAAGATTAAAAGTGCTCACTTTATTTTTCTCTTATGGAAAGAAAACTAAATTTTTTAGGGGGAAAAAGTGTTTACCCAGCTAGAAGTATTGAGTGAGAAACAAAAAATATTCAGAAAAAAAAAAACTTCTAAAAGATACTAACATTTAACATAAATTCACTTGTTTCCTATCATCCGGATATTGACCGTTTTTTAGAGTTTTTGTTGTGTTAAGTAATCCCCAGGCCTAATGTGGGGCTCCAACTCACGACCCAGAGATGATTTTTTTTAAAACTATATATTCCTATGAGCTTAGTGCAGGAGTTGGCAATTTTTTTCTGTAATGGGCCAGATGGCAAATATCTTGGGCTTTGTGACCAAATGATCTCTGTTGCAGCATCTCAATTCTGCTATTGTATTGTAAAACAGCATAGAAGATATATAAATGAGTGTGCATGGCCATATGTATACCAGTAACCTTATGTACAAAAGCAGGCAGTGAGTCAGATTTGTCCTTTAGATCATAGTTTGCTGACTCTTGGCCTGATGTAACATTTATTGTGTGATGAGTTAAGAATGTTTTTGCTCCTTGAAGGAACAATGATCATGTAAATATTTCAAAAGAACATCAATGGGGAGTCTAACGCTATTATTTTGTAAAGAGAAAAAATATATATCACTAACAGCTTTGTTTATCTTATACATAGATTAGCTCCTTATGTAAATTAATTGGTCACAAATAAAATGATCTGTGGATTAAATGTGTTACCTCTTAGTTGGTTTTAGTTGGTTCATTGTTTCTTCTTGAAAATTTAAATCTAATAGACTAATACACTGGAGATATTTACATCAATTCAAGTTTATTTCTTCCATGAGACCTCCTTGTACTATCTCAGCTCCCTCAAGTGTAGTCTTAGGGCTGAGTTTTTGGAGTGTGTTTAATTAGTACTTGCTTAAGCACCTAATTATACTGTGTTTGAAACTGTGCATGACAAACTTTCACCCCATTACATTATAAGCTTTTTGAAAAAAAGAGCCCTAATAGCCCACATTTATATCTTTGTAAAAATACCTACCCTATAAAGTAATGTAATCAAAGTGGATTAAAAACACAAGAAATGAAGAGGTTCAGAGTTCTTTTTTAAGCCTGGCCATTGACTCCTATGAACTATTATTATTTCTCTTTTCAGTGACCAACCACAACCCTCATCAGACTAATCTTGAACAGTAGGAAATAACCAAGGATCTCCAAGTCTTTTGGTTTTGTTTAGCAATTTGATGAGTGCAGGGGTACCATAGGCACTTCACTGAATACAAAGGACATTGGGACCTTTGTGTTGGACCTAAAATGTCATTGAGATACCATAAGGTCAAAAGCAGAAGTTAAAGAAATATTTATAACATACTGTAAGAAAGAATATCCCTATTGCTTGTATGGGCCCCATGTTCCCCAAGGAACACAATAAAATATAAGCCACTGGACTTCAGGGCTAGAGGTCAGAAGTCTCAAATCAGGATGTCAGCATGATCATGCTCCTTCTAAGGGCTCTAGGAGGATCCTGCCTTGCTTCTGTCTAGCTTCTGCTGGCTCCCAGCAACCCCTGGTGTTCTTGACTTGTGGCAGTGTGACTCCAACCTCCATCTCCTTCAGGGGCCTTCTTCTCCTTTTCTTATACAGAGAGCAGTCATTGGATTAAGGGCCCACCCTAATCCAGTGTGATCTCATCTTACCTAATAACATCTACAAAAGTCATTCTCAATTTCCTGGCAAACATGAATTTTGGGGAGACACTTCAACAGACTATACTTTTTCTCTCTCATCTTTACAACTATCAAATATGCCTGAAATAAAATAGATGAAATAGATTGCTTTTTAATTATTTGTACAGTGTTATTTTCTATTGTGATACCTTAGATCAAAGATAAATTTAATTAGAAAGTCTGCTGAAAAGAAATTCTTCCCACCTCAGGAGATACAGCTCCTGTCTTCAGTAGCTTTCCATGTCAAAGTCTGTCTCTTCAGAGGTGTACAACATTTTTGCGCTCATGAGAAATAAAAACTACTTTGATGCTTCTGAAAGGGGGAGGCAGAAAACCCAAGCCACATTTGTGGTTTATGGATGCTAATTACTGCTACATTTAGATGTGTGAAGGAGGGGTCTATGGCTGGAGCGAGCTGGGAGAGACCAAGTGAGCCTCGCTGAGGCGCTCACTGAGGTTCCAGTGGTACTGCTCAGCACACGCAAATATATGCTTCAAAAGGAAGTGCCGTTTTTTATCAAAATATTACATCTCTCAAGCCCAGATCAAGACCTGTCGCTCATGGGATGCAGGGGTTATCTTACAAAATCAGCAGTGCTTTGCTGCAGAAGTTCACTCACAGGGGATTTCTGTAAGTGCTCACAATGGGCAGAGGCTTTACCGTTTCTACTGTGTCAAACGGGTATGTTCTTTTGGTGACAGAACACCTCCGTGAATTTTTTAACAAAAAACATCTCTGGATTCTTTTTTTTTTTTCTTTTTTAAACCAAGCTGTGTAGCACAGTGAACTAAAAGGAACTTAATAGGAAAATATTTGGCATCTGCAAAGGAGGAATGGGTAATTGTAATGGTTGACAGAAAAATAGATCTGCTCACTGTCCTTAGTGGGTCCTTGAAGACTCTTTCCCCCTTTCTTTTGTGTGTTTTTTTTTAAACTGTGGAGCAATAGTGTTTGTACCTCCTTGGAGTAGAAACAAGGTGCAAAATAAAATGTAAATTCCGGTCCAGTTATTTAGCTGTGTGCATGAAACACCCATGTGTGCCTGATAATTCTCATAGCATCTCATCTTGCCTTGCAAGTTCAGCTTCTCAAACTAAGTTTGGCACCGGGCATGGTGACCTGGGCCATTGTGTACTCTAGTGCAATTTGGTAATCACACGAAGGCACCCTGCTGAGGAATAAGTGAGGAATCCCAGTGGTGTGCCTGAGTCAGCTCATAATCGCTTATTAAACTTTCAGGAATTTTGTCAGCTGGCTGGCTTCATGTTGGTAGTTTGAATTCAGCCATGGTATTTATACCACTGACATCAGCAAATGCTACAAATAAGCCCTTCCCCCAACTCTGAGTTGGTTTTTGAGCACTTGCTAGCACACCACCAGACTGACTGAATGAAATCCTGTTCTTCCTCCCTAGCTCATCATTTTTCATAATTTGTCAGAGGGGAGCTTTTTCTTTTTTCTTTGGTAAATTGCGTGAAGGAAAACAGTGTTGGAGATGAGAAAAGTACATTTTATCTTTAAAGAATGAGGATCACATTACTGTAAAGTTAATGAAATAATAGGAGTTTTTTGGTAGATATGGTTACAAAAAGCACAAAGCAACAACAGTGAGGTTTAGATTAGACACTACTGACCATACCTTAAACTTACAATGTCCCAAGTAATCATGAATCAGTTACTTCTTTCTGAATCCCATAACATAAGAATTTTAACTTGCTCCTGTACTTTGTCTACCAATGAGCTGACAACATGGCAAGGGTAGAATCTTCTTCAGTGGTACTATTCTTTTATGCCAGAATTTGGGCTATATAGTTAATACTCAGTATTTATCCATTTTTCTTTCTGCCTTACCATCCAGCCATCCATTTATCCATTCATCCCCTGCATTGTTCTAAGTGCTCACTAAATAACTGTCAGTCAGTTAAGCAGAGTAAGGAAGCGCACATGTGAATACATTTTGGCATTGGGTCTCTTTTAGCCATCAAACTGAGATACGGGAAGACTTTTCAAAGATTAAGTGGGTGTGGATAATTTTAAGTGAATCAATTTCCAGGGGTTTCAACTTCAGTATGTTCTCTTTCCTAAATCTGATCTGCCTTGTAAGACTGCTATAGTTAAGTTTCTTCTTCCCCATCTCCCCATTCACAATGATCCTTCTCATTATCCTTCACAATTATCCTTCTTATAAAAGAAGGACACATCATTCACCTATCCCAAACCTTACTCTTTGCCCTAATGTGTAAATATTTCCAAGATGCCACATAAAGGATCAATTAGATAACTTCTTTAATCAAACTTTTGTAAATCCTTCCTCCTCCATCCATCTCATTAAAAGATACATTGCCAGGGTGCCTGGGTGGCTCAGTTCGTTGGGCAACTGCCTTCGGCTCAAGTCATGATACTGGCTGGAGTCCCAGGATCGAGTCCCACATTGGGCTCCCTGCTCAGCAGGGAGTCTGCTTCTCCCTCTGACTTCTCTCCTCTTATGCTCTCTCTCATTTCTCTCTCTGTCTCTCAAATAAATAAAATAAAATCTTTTTTTTTATTTTTTAGATTTTATTTATTTATTTGAAAGAGAGACAGTGAAAGAGAACATGAGTGAGGAGAAGGTCAGAGGGAGAAGCAGACTTCCCATGGAGCTGGGAGCCTGATGTGGGACTCGATCCTGGAACTCCAGGATCATGACCTGAGCCGAAGGCAGTCGTCCAACCAACTGAGCCACCCAGGCGCCCTAAAATAAAATCTTAAAAAGATACATTCCCAACAAATTTTACTTTTTATATTTAATAATTATTCATAAAGATTTGTAACATATCTATATGGTTTTAATCAATTATATGCTAATAATTATAATAACTCAATCCAGAAGAAATTTTTCTACCCCTAGCACTTCATATTAACAAATATTTTTATTTATACATACATATATTGTTGTTGCTGTAGAAAAGTATGATAGGATGAGCAATAAAGATTCAGGCATAAAAGAACAGTATATGGGGCGCCTGGGTGGATAAGAGGGTTAAAACCTCTGCCTTCGGCTTGGGTCAGGATCCCAGGGTCCTGGGATGGAGCCCCGCATTGGGCTCTCTGCTCAGCAGGGAGCCTGCTTCCCTCCTCTCTGCCTGCTTGTCATCTCTGTCTGTCAAATAAATAAAAAAATAACATCTTTTAAAAATAAATAAATAAAAATAAAAGTACAGTATGTGGGGTGCCTGGGTGGCTCAGTGGGTTAAAGCCTCTGCTTTCAGCTCAGGTCATGATCCCAGGGTCCTGGGATGGAGCCCCACATTGGGGGTCTCTGCTCTGCAGGGAGCCTGCTTCCTCCTCTCTCTGCCCGCCTCTCTGCCTACTTGTGATCTCTGTCTGTCAAATAAATTAAAAAAAAAAAAGAAAAGAAAAGAAAGAAAGAACAGTATGTAAGGGGGCTCTTGGGTGACTCAATCAGTTAAACATCCAATTCTTGATTTCGGCTCAGGTCATAGTCTCAGGGTTGTGAGATGGAGCCCCATGTAGGGCTTGGTGCTCTTTAAGGAGTCTGCTTGAGAATCTCTTTTCCCCCCAGTTGCATGCACATAAGTGCAAAGGGGTGTATGTGCGTGTGTGTGCATGCACTCTCTCTCTGTCTCTCATAAATAAATCTTTAAAGAACAGTACCTAAGGATGAAGTTCAATGGGGAAAGTGAAACGGATATAGAAGTTCAGGGAGAAATTTTTCTGGTTTTTTTTTTAAACTTATTTATATATTTTTAAATTTATGATGGAGTAAATAAAATTACTAATATTTATATTTCATTGGAAACATTTCAAGGAGTGCATTAACAGTTTAAATCATTATTATTTATAGTAAACAAAATTTGTATTTGTTTAGAAAATGTTTAAACTATGATGAAAAATTGTAGATGTCAACTTGATTTCCACTTAATATCTGCTGTGTATAAGGAAGAAACATAACTTTTCAAAAATTCTTTTTAGGGTACTTGAGCCAATAATTTGAAGACCAACCCCTGTCATATAAAGTATAGACAGTGTAGCACAGAGGAGCCTTCAGTTTAAGCCTCAGCCTATTTAAAGGCCTAATACAAAGATTCTCAACCTGAAATCTCAAGATTTGGGAAATGTCTCAAAACTATATGAAATTTTGTGTTTATGGGCATGTGTGTATTTTATCTAGGCCAAGAGTACAGTTCTCATAGAAGTCCATAACTCAAAAGATTAAAAAGCTCTGACCAAGGTATATAAGGTCTTACAGCTTCTAGACTTTGTTGTTTTTATAATAGTTCCATATGTAATGGTCTATAGAACAGCTTCCAACATAAAGAATTTTGGATCGGCTCTGTATGTATATAAAATAACATATACTTATTATAAAAAATCATGAAATAGGCATAATCCTCCTTTCTCACTAACCTGAAAGCTATCGTAGGGCAAACTTTTGATTTTATTTATGGGTAAATCAAAGGCCTTTTTCTTAATTTTGATAAAGAAAGTTACAGATGCTTCATCCATAGAAAAATTCCAGATGGAAATTCTGAAAACAGTTTTTTAAAGAATAGATAGACAGCATTTACCCCTGATGATTCTGTTATATGGCATCTAATTTAGCGCCTAATACTCAGCAGTCTAATAATAGGTTGATGTAGTATTCAGGCTTAGAATTAGGAAGTTTATATTTGGAGGTGACTGACAGCACAGTAGTTTGAAAGCTTTGGATTTTAAAGTGTCACACACACAGCAGATGAGTGAAGATGTCAGAGCCAAGCCTAAAGGAGGACCCTGGTAATCCAGCCCTTGGTGTATAACCTTCAAACACCAATAAACAAGATTATCTGGATTTAACATGTGACCTTTCTCATTCTGACTGGTTAGGTCCAGATGTTTTCTCATTCAGCTGTGTGGTTGAAATCTGCTTTTTAACTGACTGCAATTGGATCTAGATTTGAGGCTGTAGAAATGACAGTCTTGAAAACTCTATTCTGCAGGGGGTGATGCTGTCTAAACAGTAACATATGGAGACCGATGGTTTAATAATTAAAAATAATTTGTGACCTTACCCTTAATAGATTATTTAATTATGTCAAGTGAATAAGTAAAAATGGGATCGTGGTAGATATTTCACTATATTAGTCAGTCTGGTGGCATTAAAAACATTGACAAGATTTGTTAGAACCAGGCTTTCTTGCACCTGCGTCTATAGAAGCAGAAATCCTAGTCATGCCTTTGTTACCCTTAAGGAAGTTCATAGCAGCCCTAGAGAAAACAGGAAAGGCTCTTTATTAGCTTCTCTTAAGTCAATCTAAGCTTATGGCCATACTTCTCATTCACCAAAATTTGGACACAATTTACTGTCCCTTTATTACGTCCCTTAATTGCTTGGAGCCCAGGACTATTCCTGGCATTTTGTTATGAACTGTTCCTTACAATCATCTTGATTTTCTGGGTCTAATACTTCAGGTTGTACTAGTTCCGTCTCTGAGATGATATAAAAAAGATTTTTCTTTATTTTTTCTTTTCTCATGGGAGAACTAAACTCTCATATCACTGAGTAAACCCTCAGAGAGCTTCCCCATGTGATTTTATACTACTGCTGACTTGTAGGTCAGGAATAGTGCTCATTGATTAATAATCATAGCCTAGTAAGGCACTAAATTATTAACAGAATAGAAAGTGAGACATGAAAACATAAAAGTACAAAATATGATAAAGAAAAAATGTAATTAGAAAATCAGGATCTTTATGGATTCTAGCACAACTTAGGAAAATAGCAAAATCAGTAGTTACTTAGGTGTTCTCTGAAGTTGATAATAAAATAGTTAAGTATGAGAAATGTCCTGTGAGGCCAACTCTTCGAGTTGGTTTAGAAGTCTTCCCTACTGCCAAGTAACAGATGCACCTTGTGTTTTTTAACACAACACTTATTAATTTCTGTGAAAAGGACATGATTTTAGTTACATGGGAACAAAAGGGGTTAAAGATAGTCTCATGAGGATTTGTCATAAAGGCTCAATCGTAGACCAAAAGCTACACTTGTCACAATGCTTCTTGTAATAGTTGGTAAATGAGTAACTAAACTCTACCCTCTTAAGACAGAGTCAGTATCAGTGTAGCTAAATATCAGTTGTTGGGTTTTTTAAAAATATTTTTATTTATTTATTTGACAGAGAGAACAATCACATGTAGGCAGAGGGGTAGGTGGCGGGGGGCTGTGGAGCAGGCTCCCTGCTGAGCAGAGAGTCCAGTGCGGGGCTAGATCCCAGGACCCTGAGATCGTGACCTGAGCTGAAGGCAGAGGCTTAACCCTCTGAGCCACCCAGGCGCCCCGGTTTTGTTTTTTTTTTTTAATACTTATTGAGTTTTTTCCCTTAACAGCTTTAATTCACATACCTTTAAGTGTTCAAGTCAAGGATTTTTTGTAAATTTACAGAATTGTGCAACTAGCACTGTTTTGGAACATTTCTATCATCCAAAAAAAATCTCTAGTCTGCTGTGAATCCCCATTCTTACTCCCAGCCCCAGGCAACCTCTAATCTGACTTCTGTCTCTATAGATTTACAATTGCTGGACATCTTGTATAAAAGGAATGATACAGTTTTTTTGTTGTTGTTTGTTTTGTTTTTTAAAATATTTATTTATTTCTATACTATATATTTATATATTTACATATTATATATTTATATATATATTTTTTTAATTTATTTGATAGAGAGAGAAATCACAAGTAGGCAGAAGTAGGTAGAGAGGCAGGCAGGAAGAGAGGGAGAAGCAGGCTTCCCGCTGAGCAGAGAGCCTGATGGGACTTGATCCCAGGACCCTGGGATCATGACCAGAGCTGAAGGCAGAGGCTTAACCCACTGAGCCACCCAGGCACCCCAAAAGGAATGATATAGTATATAATCTTTTGCTTATGGCTTCTTTCACTTGCATAGCATATTTCTTTTTTTTAACTTTGTCCATGTTGTTACATGTTTCAGTACTTCGTTTCTCTTTATTTCTGAACAGTATCCTACTGTATTGATAAAATACATTTTGTTTATTAATTTGTGAAATAGTAGGCCTTCTATTTCCATTTTCTTGGCTCTTATGATCCTGCCATGAATATTTGTGTACAAGTCTTTGTGTGGACATAAGTTTTCATTTCTTTTGGGTAGATACCTAGAAGTCAAACTGCTGGGTTGTATGATAAATTTATGTCTAATTTTATAAGAAACATCTATATTGTTATTGATTGCTATATAACAAACCTTAGCAGTTTAAAACAATACAAATTTATTATCTCAGGAATACAGGCATGATTTGTTTGGGTCCTCAGCTTCTTATGAAGCTGCAGTCAAGGTATTGACCCAGACTGTGGTCTTATCTGAAGGTTTGACTAGGGAAGGATAAAATTCCAAACTCACTCATGTCATTGTCAGGATTCAGTTCCTTGACAGTTATTGGAATAGACTTCATTTCCTCACTGTAGGTTGGCCAGGACAGCCTTCACTTCTTTGCCATGTGGATTCCCTAGCGTACTTTGTCAGAGAAGCATACGAGAAGCACCAGGGAAAGAGTGAGAACAAAATGGAAGTCACAGTTATAATCTAACAACAGGAGTGATTTCCCATCACTTTGACCATGTTCTTTTTTTTTTTTTTTTTTTTAAGATTTTATTTATTTATTTATTTGACACAGAGAAAAGGAGAGAGAGCACAAGTTGGGAGCAGCAGGCAGAGGGAGAGGAAGCAGGAAGCACAATGAGCAGGAAGCACAATACGGGGCTTGATCCTAGGACTCTGGGATCATGACCAGAGCTGAAAGCAGATGCTTAACTGACTGAGCCACCCAGGTGCCCCACCATGGTCTTTTAATTAGAAGCAAATCATCCAGGTCCAAACCACATTCAAGGAGCAGAGATTGTACAAGGATACGAATACTAGGAGTCAGGGATTGTTAGAAACATTTTCAGAAGGCTATCAGCCAAATTTTTTTCCAAATGACTATACCATTTTACACCCCCACCAACAGCAGATTACAGTTCCATTTTCTCCACCTCCTTACCAACACTCATTGTTGTCTGTCTTTTTGATGATAGCCATTCCAGTGGGTGTGAAGTGGCATTTCATTGTGGTTTTAATTTGCATTTCTCTAGTTACTAATGATGTTGAACATAATTTCATTTGCCGATTGCTCATTTGTATAATTTCTATGGTAAAATGTCAATTCAAATATTTTTCACGTTTTTAATTGGATTATTTGACTTACTATTGAATTATAAGATGTTTTCATTTATGATTCATGTTTTTGATATCATATCTTAGAAATCTTTGCCTAATTCAAAGTCATGAAGATAATATGTGTCAGCTACTATGCTATATTTCTGTACATTATTTTGCCTAATGTAATTACAGTAACAACCCTGTTAAGGGTAGATAATATCATCATTGCACAAGTGAGAAAATTCACAGAAATCAAGTGACTTGCTGAGATCATACAGGCAGAGTACAACTTGAACCTAGATGTCATCTTACTCCAAAGCCTGTGCTCTTTCATCAGAACTTAAAAAAAAATTTTTTTAAATCCATTTTCAGTGGGCAAAATAAGAGTGAAATACTATACTGTCTTTTCCTTGTAATTATCAGTACCCATTCTGGTGCTATTTGAATACCGTTAGTACAAACCCCTCTATTCGTGATGATTGGAAGTTGCCTTTTGAAATGAAGAAAAACTTATACTCCAGTTTACTGGTTAGATTCCTTCTAGTTATAGTCTTCCAGACAATATTCCCTCCACTGTTTCTAGTGGAGCAAGGATGCATCTTTGCTTGCAGCCTTGAAGTGTGTTACTGGGCAGCTGTTAAGCAGTTGTTAAACTTTACCCCCAGGGACAAGCCTGTTCCAGTGACAAGATAGCTTATTCCCTAATGGGCTTTTAGTGTTATACATTCACCTAGGACAAATCAGTGCTGAGTCCTTCCATGTTTCTTAGCCAGAGAGAAGAGAATGGAGGAAGCATAGAGGAGGAAGAGTATTAATATGTAGCAAATAGTAAATTTTATATTATTTTTTATGTATTCTGTTTTAATTGATTTAATGTTAAAAAAGAGCAAGAATCTTTTCATTATTGATCCTAATATTAATTTTCCTCTCTTTCAAGAACCCTTTATGCCCTTCAGGTCAGGTTGGCATACCTTAAGTTAGAAATACAATTTGTTGTTGCTGTGGCCTAATACGCTAGCCTTGGGCAAAATTGCAATATGTGCAATTTTTTTAAAAAGTCTCCAACCTTAATTTTGTATTTGAAGCAAAGAACAGGATAATCATTCACCCCTTCCTTCCTTCTTGCCCTCTTTCCTGCCTTCCTTCTGTTCATTTGGTAAGCAATTGCTAAATTGTGTGCCTGGCTCAGTGCTACTATATGTTAAGGGTGTGAGTGGAATAATATACAGACATTGATATCAAGCAACCACTATGTAGAGGGGGAAAACAGGGACTATCAGAAAGAGCAGATTTAGAAGAGAAGTCAAAGGGAGAGAAATAATGAGCTAGGTTGCAACTCGTTGAGTGTGGAACAAGTGTAAGAAATTTAAGAAGTGATTGGAAATATCTGTTGGACTGAACAGGGAAGACTAGGCTGGAAATATAGATGTTGGAGTCATCAGCCACAGAAGGTTGGATCAGGAGAATATGTAAAGTGAGAAAACAAAAGGTTGAAGAAACAGACCTGAGGAAACCATTGACACTTAATAGAAAGAAAAAGAGGAGTAGACAGAGGAAATAAGTAAGGTAGAAATGAATCAGGCAGGAATAGAACTGAGGGAAGAGGTTCAAGAAGCAGGAACTGGTCAACCTATTCCAAAGGATGGCATCCTGTTCCAAAGCAGGGAATAGTGGAGATAAAAGCTGACCACCATGGGCAAAGATGTAAGCTAGAGGACTGGTTATCACTATGGGGCTTGTGTCTTTTTCTTATGTACATGAGAAGAAACTCTGCATACTATGTATCAGCCTCAGAATGTTGTAGACAAATTAGAGAATGGTACAGAAAAGTGCCCTATTCCTTCTTCCCTGCCTGGCCGCCTTCTTCTTAAATTGATTCAGGCTGATCAAAGAGTTCATTCATTCATTCATTCATTCATTTAACATCTATTATAAGCCAGTCCTCTGAAAGATTCTGGGGACACAAAATATTATCAAAACCTGGCCCATGGTTTGAAGATACTCCTAATCTATGTGGGGAATAAACTAACTGTCATGTAACACAACACATACTATGCATACCAGGAAGTTATGTTGTAGATATGGAGACATTTTCATTCCTTCCCTAACATATGATCCTGAGGTTGATGTTGTGACAATCAGAATGTTTTTAGCCAATTTAACTGTATTTGGGTGATAATTTTTTAGTTTTTCTAAGTAGCATATTTTAAGGTGCTTTAAATTTTTTGATTGAACTCTGTCAAAAAATAGAATATTCTATACAAAGGAATTATAAAAGAAAAATAATATTTTTCCTCTGGGTTTATAAATGAAGCGTCTACCACGTAAATACCTTAATCTATCTCTAGTAAGTTTGGGCAGCATCTAAAACTGCATCTTTTTTAGATTTTCATTCATTATTTTCTAATGGATTGCTGTTATTTCTCAGAAATACAAATATAAAATAATATAATATATAGGTTACATGATCAATAGGAAGAGTTCATAGTTACAATGGACAGAAATGAAAAAGTCACTACATTTATATACTGTTTCATAGTTTAGAAGGAACTTCCACACATCATATTCTTCAGTCCTCACAACTGTAGATGAAGAGTTCACCCAACCACATATCTGAAGAGTAAAGTTAGGCCAACTGAGCAGTGGGAATCTCACCTACTGCTGATATGTAGTATATTCCTGTCATTAAAAGCAATAAATATCCTCTTGTTCTAATGGGGAAGTAAAGCATTATACTGAAATTATTAAAATTATTTTTATTATTATGGCAATGAATAATCTATTTTATAGTCAGATAATAACACGAAGATTAATGTTATTAGTAAAACGGAGGGTGGTTCCTTTGCAACTGAAACTTTCTTCATGTTTTCATGCTAATGTTCTTGAATTTGAAGTGACATGACTTAGTAATTACCAGTTTAGATTTTTTAAAGGCAAATTTGAAAGTCTGATGAGAATATGTTTTAATGCAAACTTTAACTAAACCAAGTATTACCTAAACTGCTTATCTCTTATTTCACTACTAATGAGATATTAATATTTAATCTCTTAGTGGTCTGATTCACCCTTTCCAGTTTTTTCCCCTAATTTTTAAATACATGTTTTAAAAATTAATGGATACCTATCATTTTAAATTTTAAAAGAAGAGAAACATGACAACACAATGGATCCTGTAAATCAATGCCCAGAAGTTTTGCTTTTGTTGAAGCTTTATAATTTTACGGGTTAACAAATACTAGAACTTTGTATTCTTTAGTTGGCAAAATATCATTGGTTTTCCCCCCTCCTCACTTTACAAATAAAAATGTAAATTAGAAAATGAAAATGACCCATGATTTCAGTGTTCTTATTCCTAATACAAAGAGGCCATTGTGGGAAAGGATTAGAGATATTAATTTTATAAGGAAGACTGTTTTAGTTTATCTATTTCTAAGGTATTGGATGATAGCAACAAATTCTGTAGACTAAATACCTACCATACATATATCTCCCATTTTGCTCTTTAGTGCTTCAAGCTTCTAAATCCTATTAACAGCTGTCAAAACCTGGTAAACTATTTAGATGCTTTCACAATTTGTTTAATTGGATAGTTAGAAAATGGCATACTAGAAAAGCCCACCCACCCTACCCCCCCTTTCTTTTAGCCTGGCTGAACATCTGTAGCATTAGGGCCTCATTATCTCTGAATTGGCATAGCAAATCAGTGGCATCATTAAAATGCCACATTAAGATGATTAAGCTTCTTTGTTATCCAGTTGACTTTTGCATGTGCTGAGGATTTCATGGTTATGACCCCTAATCCTTGTAAAACACTTAAACAACATCACCCTTTTGTGTCTTCCTTGTCTAACAGCCTCTATCTTGTTTTGCCTCTTCTCACAGTATCTCTGGCAAACTTAAGGCTATCACTCTAAACTTTGTCGTTCTTTGAGTTGGATTCTGAGAGCCCGTAATTCAGAGTGGAAATTCAGAATCCCCTCTTTGCACTGGGAAATTCCTACTAACATGTTATCCGGGACACCCAAGTTGTCTGTTCCATTTGCCATCTTTGATAGGTTCTTCTCTCCAACTGAGCATTTTATGTGCCTGTAAAAACAAACTGAGGCACAGTTGGCTGAGACTGCTATTGCCCCTGAAGGATTTAGATTTTGGATCCTTTCCAAGACCCATTGTTTTTGCAATGTCTCAGGTGAAACCAAAAATGTCTACTCTGGAGTGCAAGCCTTTCATGTGATAACCATCACCCCAGGAAATGAAACCATGTGCATCAGCCCCAGTGAGCCAAGCCTTTGTTCTCTTCAGCCTACAAAATTCTCTCTGGGGGGTGTGTGTGTGTTAGTGTGTGTCATCTTCCTAAGAGGTCTCCAGAACATAGACAAAGATGGGAGCAATTGTACCCCAGAGTAGCTCCTTTAGGAAGAAGTTCAGTTTAATCTAATTTTCTATGGGTTAGATTCAATTTAGACATCTATTTCCCCCCTCTGGGAATGTTTAGCAATTACCTTTATCAGCAATTTGTGGTTTGGTATGTTCTTTTCTCCACAAGTTCACTTAGAAAAAATTTACTCAGGAAGCCTTTAACATTTTTTAGTATGACATACATCATACATGCAAAAAGGCAGATATAATTACATGTATACTTTAAAGAATAACAACAAAACAAGCATCCATGGACCCACCACCTGGCTTAAGAAATAAAATATTGCTAGTGCCTGTGAAGATTCTTGATAGTATTTTAAGTGACAATTTAAGTGTCTAAGAAACATGACATGTATTATAGGAAACTGGAATTTACAAAACTAAAATGGGAGATTATTCACATCACAAAAGTTGTATTCGCTTCATAAAAACTTTAGGGTATTTTGGAGCAGTTCACTATATCCAAGTATTTCTTGCCAGATCTTTTAAGATTTTTGGCCTTTATTAACAGTTCAAATGTTGCTAGTCACTGACAACTGAAAATCAAAGAAAAATGAAGAGAAACATCTCTGAACGTGTAATGTAAATCAGTGGAACAATATTATCAGTTTTACATGTAACATTTTATGAACACATCAACTACATTAAGGTGAATCTGTAGAGATTAATGGCATCATGCTATATACATAAAGTTGAGTGAAGTGGGTATAGGAGAAAGAATAGAAATGAGAATTTTTTTCTATGTTAGGATATCGAGGAAGACTGCATGGAGGAAATGGCATTTAAATAGCATCTGGAAGTTTGAATAGAATATTGATGTGAGGGAAGGGCATTTGGATGTTGGAAAGACTAGAAAACAGGCTTGGAAAATTGCCATTAAATTGCTGCTGTAACTTCTCAAACTTTAATGTGCATAGAAATCCTTGAGGATCTTGTTAAAATGCAAATTCTGATCAAGTAGGTCTGGGGTGAGACTTGAGAGTCTGTGTTTCTAACAAGCTCCCAGGGGATGCTGGAACTGCTGATCCAAGGCCCCCATTTCGAGTAGCAAGGTTCTAGTATAGAGAAAAGGTTGATTGAGGAGGAATGAGATGATTGGGTAGGCACAGGGCAGGTTCTGGACAGGCCCTTGAAGGTCTTGCTGAGGAGTTTGGATTTTGTTCTATAAGCAAAATGAAATCATTGAAAGTTTCTGAAAAGGAGTTTTAGTGTTACAGGATGATTAATCTGGAAATAAAATGTATTATAGAGGTCACATACACTGTGAGCCAGTTAGGAGGCTAATGCAGTGGTATATTCGTGTACTAAGTATTTAATGTGTGTGTAGTTTATGCAGAGCATTGCATCAAACTGTAGAGCAGCTGTGCTTTTTTCTGCCCCCATCCCATCCCCCTGGAGTGGCAGTTCTTAAAGTCCATTTGTACCTAAGATTTACCTGCAGAGCATAATTTTAATGCATATTTCCAGTCTCCACACCCAAATTAGTAGGTCTATGATGAGACCCCCAACATTTCTATCTTCAAACCACAAAGCCTCTGGTCTCTACAGATACAGGTCAAGTAGTGTCAAAGGGGATACTGAGTTTAAAAAAAAGGGGGGGAGGGGGGCGCCTGGGTGGCTCAGTGGGTTAAAGCTTCTGCCTTCGGCTCAGGTCATGATCCCAGAGCCCTGGGATGGAGCCCTGGGATGGAGCCCTGGGATCAAGCCCCACATCAGGCTCTCTGCTCGGTAGGGAGCCTGCTTCCTCCTCTCTCTGCCTGCCTCTCTGCCTACTTGTGATCTGTCAAATAAATAAATAAACTCTTAAAAAAACAACAACAACAACAACCTGTGTAGCTTCTGACCTCAGATAGCTTATATGATCATATGGGAGATGAGGTGAATTTATAAGTAACTCAGAGAAACAAGAAACAGATTATTTTGCACCTGGAGGGGATGGAGGGTGGGTAAGAAGTAACATACTAGTATTGGCTTTAAAGAATCTTTAGGTTTTGGACCCACCTGTGGCAACATTGGGGAAAGACCTTATAGGCAGTGGAAATAATAAAAGCAAGAATAGGGGCCCCTGGGTGGCTCAGTCATTAAGCATCTGCCTATGGTCATGATCCCAGTGCTTGGAATCTGGGCTCCCTGCTCAGTAGACAGCCTGCTTCTCCCTCTTCCACTCCCTGCTTGTATTCCCTCTCTTACTGTCTCTGTCATAAATAAATAAAATCTTAAATAGATAAATAAATAAATAAAAGCAAGAATATTTAGAAGTTGTTTAGTTTGGTTAAAGATATATGAGTATTCAAAATAAACATTACAAAGACAGGTTGGGGCCAGATGCTGAAAGGCCTTTTTTTTTTTTTTTAATATTTTATTTATTTATTTGACAGACAGAGATCACAAGTAGGCAGAGAGGCAGGCAGAGAGAGAGAGGAGGAGGAAGGCTCCCTGCTGAGCAGAGAGCCCGACATGGGGCTCGATCCCAGGACCCTGAGATCATGACCCGAGCCGAAGGCAGAGGCTTCAACCCACTGAGCCACCCAGGCGCCCCGCTGAAAGGCCTTTTAAACTCGGCAATAGAGAATATTGAAGAATTTTGACAGGGTCATGATATGACCAGAGCTATAGTAGAGGAAGGATAGTATGGTAGTATAGTATAGGATGAACTGGGAAGGAGAGAGAAAGGGAGCAGGGAGAACAATGTGGAGGGTAATCAGAGATTACCTGAGATCCAGGATACTGGGAATACAAAGTAGTGGGGAGGAGAAACAGATTGGAGAGAGGATAAAAAATAGAACCAATGGGTGATTAAGTGGGGCGCAAAAATAAGACGAAGGAAAGATGATTGTAAGGAGTCTAGCCTGAGTAACTGGGGAGATACCTATGGAGTCCTTTGGGAATGAAGGACTGAAGAAGGGGAGAGAGATTACACCTGCATATGTGTGTGTGTGTGTGTGTATCTGGATCAGGCACACACATTTAGGAATTAATCATATATAAAACAGTAGTTGAAGCCTGAAGAGTAGATGAAATTACCACAGGGGATAAGATGTCAAGGGAAGGAAAAAGAGCATTACAGGTAGTGTTTAGGAGGCAGATGGAGAAAAAGAGATAGAAAGAAGCAATCAGAGAGGTAAGGAAAGAAGTTACAGTTTCACTGAACAAATAGGAGTATAGAAGAGGAAGGAATGATGGTCAGTAGTATAAAGGGCTACAGAGAAGTTGGGGAGAATAGCACACAAAAGGCCATTTGGTATAGGAATCAGGAGATGACTTATAATCTTCAGGGGAGCAGATTCAGTGAATTCAGTGAATTGTGAAAGTGGGAGCCCAATTAGAGGGAATTTTACATGAGATTTGAGAATATGGATATAAAAAGCATAGCTTACTTTTGTAGTAGATCTGTCTGGAAAGGAGTGTTGAGACAGGATGAGTTTGGGTATGATGGGATGAGAGGCTAGACCAAATTGCAATAGGAAACAGAAAAGAGGAATTGTCACCAGAGAGCCTGAGGAAATAGAATTTATAGGTCTTTTTTTTTTAAGATTTTATTTATTTATTTGACAGAGAAACAGTGAGAGAGGAACACAAGCACAGGGAGTGGGAGAAGAAGTGGCTTTCTGCCTCAGAACAGAGAGTCCAACATGGGGCTCGACCCCAGGATCATGACCCCAGCCGAAGGCAGATACTTAACAACTGAGCCACTCAGGCACCCTGAATCTGTAGGCCTTGAAGACTGATTTGATGTGGAGATTTAAAGGAAAAGGATTCCACTTTTAAGACTTGGAACGGGAAGAAGGAAGATGCCACTTGGAATTATAATGAAGTCATAAATTAGAAACAAGCTGGGACGCCTGGGTGGCTCAGTTAGTTAAGCAGCTGTCTTCGGCTCAGGTCATGATCCCAGGGTTCTGGGATCGAGTCCCACATCGGGCTCCTTGCTCGGCAGGGAGCCTGCTTCTCTCTCTGCCTCTGCTGCTCCCCTCCCTACTGTTCATGCTGTCACCCACTCTCTCTCAAATAAATAAATAAAATCTTTAAAAAAAAAAAATTAGAAACAAGCTTGGGTTCAAACATGACAAGTTTGATTTTAGACATACTTTTAATATTTTCAAGGGATACTAAGTAGTAGAATGCTCCCCTTTGATTCCAATAAATCTTCCCAAGAGAAGGAGATTAGTGTCTTCGCTGATCTTTGTGGTGGGCTCTGTTTGGAGGCTAAGTGCTACACCCAGTAATCTCTCAGAAATCCCATGTGTATCTCAGTACTAATGTATTCTAATATTCAATTCTGTGTATCTTTACATGGTAAAGCATGATGAATTGTTCATCCCCAGTAACCATACAGAGAGGCCATTCAGTTCTTTCATCTACAAGTAGTACAATTCCAAAGACAAACCAACAACTGTCCGAAGAATTCTTGGTTAAATACCAGGGACTTTTCCTATATCCTATCCATGTGTCTCTTATCTTTCCCTCAGAGGTCTGTGTCTCAAATACCATCTTTTTTGTTCTACAGCTAAATCCTAAGGGACAAAATCCAAGATTTTCTCTTGAGCCGGGTCGGTATAGTATTTCAATTTGATGTCAAACCCATTAAAGACCAAGTACTGAGGGAAGGAACAACTCTCTTTTGTCCTGTGTTTTCAGAAAGACCTCACACATTTATCTTCCTAGTTTTTAATTGTCATTGTCCATGGATTGGCCTGGGTCTGTTCATATTAACATTTTATAACCAAAATGAAAAGGATCTTCTTTCTGCTGGCCCCTATCTGCTGTTTTTGGTTTTCAGTAGCTGAAGTTTTCCGTTGAGGTTCTTTTAAACGCCTACATGCAAACTGAAGAGCACTCAAGCTTTGGTGGGATATCACCCACAGCTGGAGTGATGAAGGAAGGGAGGAGGGTACAAGCCTCAGGTGCATCCTTCTTTTAAATTTTTTTTCTTAAACAAAACCTCTTAAGCAAACAAATTCTATCTGAAAGGCAGGCAAGACCTATCCAGAGAAAGAAGGGAATGAATCTCTCTCCATGTAGGAAATGGATATGAATTCATATGTGACTCAGATGCATTAAATGGGCAAATTTTAAACATGTTGGACTGATCCTACAGCCCTACATCTCTTCTAAGCAAAGAGTGAAATGCTATGAACCATGAACCGTGGTGAGAAGCAGAGGAACAGTGTTGCAGCAATGGCTCCTCGGTTGGTGGTTAGGCCCTGTCTTGCTCTATTAAGCAAACACAGTTAATATAGATAAAAGGTAACCTTGATAGAAGTGAAAATTGAAACTTGAGTTGAAGGTAGCAAGCCAGGCACAGCTGCAGTTGTACTTCCTCCTATGTGGCAACAGGAGCTGCACTTACTGGTGTTTTTTGGAAGGGATGCAGTTTTTTAAAGTATCTTTTGTTCAGTGTTTTGGTTTTTAATGTCTACACCACTGATGGGAGAGTGGAATATGTTAGTAAGAAGCCACCTAGACTTTCTACATCTAGTGTGTGAGGTCAGCATTCTAATCACACACTGGCTGTTAACTGACTGTGTAACCTTGGGCAAGTCACTGAAAAGATCTCTGGTGCCAGATTTTCTTACCCAAAACACCAAAGGGTTGGACTAGGTGATCTCTTCCAGCCAAAGACTCCACTGATTTATGATTCCTCATGAGGAAGCATAACTTCCAATTTCTAAAAATAAATGTTGGGAAAAAGTAAGCATTTATACAGCTTATTTTATATATGAAAATCCCTGGCAAGTATTTATTATGATTTTATCAGGCAATTATTTAGGTGTTATTAGTGTCACTACATAAATTTGCCTTCTTCACTTCTTATTTCTTCAGCTTAAGAGTATTGCAGCTTTTTGTAAGACAGTGCCTGGTCAGCTGAATCATGTGGGCCAGGCCCTCCTCTCCTGTCCAGTCCTACAGTTCTAAGATTTTGAGTTCCACCTGCCCTGCCATGGGTGTAGGTGTGCTTCCCCTTGCTTAGGCTGAGCTCCATTTACCTATGTCAATGAAAGTGACTCCTTAGAAGAGTATGTTAAAGAATTACTTCTCTTTTTATCTTTCTCAACAGTATTTCACTAGTACAGCCAGCTTCCTCTATATACAAGGTTGTCTCATTATCAGTTCCAAGAGAAACAGAGAGATAAGACTCATTTTAGCAGTGCATATACATGGAAGGGGAAGAGGCAAAGCATGGCTCTTAAAATCAGAAAAACCATTTTAAATATTCAAACCTCACTCTTAGTTGCTTAAATTGAATGCATTTAAAGGATTAAAACAGTATTTTCTTCTTGAAACTGAAGAGCTCCACCACCTTGCCTTTTAACTGCAGCCACCAGAAAAGGTACTAAATCTGAGAACCTTTCTTCTCCCCCAGTACTGGAGAAGAGTTGCTCAGAATGTTTTTTTCATGGTCGCTTTAAGCAGTGACGGCTAAATCCGTTCTCTCATTTTCTGGATGGTCTAAAACTCTTATCTATTTGTGTGTGTGTGTGTGTGTGTGTGTGTGTGTGTGTGTGTGTGTGTTTTCCACTGACTGTGGTTCTGAATTCAAATAATGAATGCTCATCCTAATGGTGGTTTCTTGTATTATATTAGCTTCATTTGGTATTTAATTGTCAGTTGTGGGTCTCTCTCTTTGAGCCGCTTTGATAACTCCAAAAACAATCATTGTTCATTTCTTGCATTTCCTTCCCTGCAGATGATTGCATGAAAGTGAAAGATGAATACTCTGAAAGGGATGAGAATATTTTAAAGCCAGAGCCCATGGGAAATGTGGAAGAGCCTGAAATTCCATACAGCTATTCAAGAGAATATAATGAATATGAAAACATTAAGTTGGAAAGACATGTTGTCTCATATGATAGTAGCAGGCCAGCCAGTGGCAAGATGAACTGCGATGTGTGTGGATTATCCTGCATTAGCTTCAATGTCTTAATGGTTCATAAGCGGAGCCATACTGGTAAATAGTTTTCTTTATCATTCTTCTGAAAACTGTCCTAATGCAACCATGTGAGAAGTGAAATGGTGGAATTTGGGATTTTTGATTACTTCCATTGATTTTTGCTGTAATTCTGATGTATTGCTCCCTCTCTGCCTTTTCATTTACCCAGTGATTTTTATTCCTGTTTTACTATCCGTTTGGCAAACATTGCAAATGTCATGAATAAAAATACTGTAGTAAGCTGAGTGTTCTAGGTCAGCCAAATATTTTTCTTCACTTAATAAGTAAAAGTTGAATTGTGTGATGTGCTTCCTAAGCATCATTCATACATTTTTGCATAACTTTTTAAAAAGCAGACAATTTGGGTTCAAATTTGATAGCTGAAACGATATAGTTTTTATTACCAGTTTAAAAATTTTATTTTCAGACAATAAACAGCCAGCCTGTAGAAATGCATACAAACGCACAGTCCCACTGAGCCCAATAGACTCCATCTGACATCTGAAACTTTAAAAAAGAAGCACTTCTGGCCCTCCATACCTTATTAAGATTTGAGTCTGTGATTCTTTTTTTCTCAGATTGAGATTATATTAAAAAAGAATGGTAAGTGGTGTTACAAACTTACATCTGGAAAGCACTTCCAGAGCTACTCTTGTTTTTTTGATGGGGGGGGGGGAATGTTGGTTCTTTCTTTATTTATTTTTTGCTGTAATCCAAGACGATAAGTAAAATAGTCTTGCTATTTGGGAATGGAGGACTGAAGAAGGGAAATGTTTTTTCTCTCCTACAGGGAAGACTCCAGAAGTAAGTTGTACACTTGCCTTGAAGTATAGCTCCAGCTGATCCCAATATGATATGAACAGATATTATCTAAAAGATGAGCTTTTGCCATAGGCATCTAATCTGTGCATATGCTTTGCCACTTGCTTGCTGGGTGATCAGAAGTCTCCTTTTTGTCCTTTTTAAAGGTGAACGCCCATTCCAGTGTAATCAGTGTGGGGCATCTTTTACTCAGAAAGGTAACCTCCTCCGCCACATTAAACTGCACACAGGGGAAAAACCTTTTAAGTGTCACCTCTGCAACTATGCATGCCAGAGAAGAGACGCACTCACAGGTCACCTTAGGACACATTCTGGTAAGTGAGAGCAATGAGCGTTCCATATCTAGTAAATATGTGTTCCTTGGTGCCCACTGAGGAAACTAGAAAGAGTTAAGTATGGAGGTTTCAATCCGTCATTCCTGTTCTGAAGGGTTACAACAGCAGAGACCTCTAGGGCTAATTACACTTCCATTAAGGCATTAATTGCTCTCCGTCTGGCTCAATGGGGATGATCATCTCCTTACCATCCTTGCTCCCCTAGAGAACAAGACAGTGAGACAGGAAAAGTCTGCTCTATAAAAATGCCTTTTAAATTTTTTGTGAAAAAATTATGGTCATCAGTATTTTCTTATGGTAAACTTTATTAAGAGATTACTTTCCTAAAAAACACACAGACACACTTTTCATTCAGAAGTCTGGACAAGCACATGATGTACATACAGTCTGTAAGTTACATAAAAGTGTAAATGGAGTATAAATCATTGTCAGAGGGTTCCTTTTGGCCATTCTGGGCTAAAAATTTTTAAACTGGGATATAATTGACAGTATAACGTTGTATTGGTTTTAAGTGTGCATCTCTTAAACCTAACTTTCTTCTTGGTCAGCCTATTTATTTTTAATCTCTAGAAGATGAGCAGCAAAAGAATTCATAAAAAAAAAAACCCAACTATGTTCTATTTTGATGTTTTCACTCTTTATTTTAACCAAGCAAGATGATAAAACTTTTTTCAACGTTTAGAATTTCCCTCCTAGAAAAATAAAACTGAGTTTATTTTCAAATTTGGGACCTCATGTTCTTGATGTTATCTGACAAACTTTTTAATTGAAGAAAAAAAAAAGGTTTGTTTTTATGTCAATCCACATACTGCTTTGACTAAAACCCAGCCCCAAACCCACAACTGGTCACAATTCAGAGACTAAGGATTAAACAAGTCAGCCCAAGCAAAACCCACCATGAGAGACCATAAGTAGTGAGAGAAAGGTTTCTTTTATAGTTCATTGTTCAAAGTAATGAATTAAGGATGAATTTGGTCCAAATAAATTAGAATAGTTCTCTTTTGTTGCTTTTTTCAAGTAAGATCCAAACATAGTGGTCACTTTTTAGATAGATTCTCAAGGACCCCACTATGCGGGTAACAACATTTTTAGCCCTAGCAAACCTGCATTTATTTTAATTTGGGATTCGAGAGGGATCTTTTAGTACTTTAAGTCCCAAAACTCTGTTTTAACCAGAGCAGCAGGATTAGAAAATAAAAATCTCAGTTCCTAAAACTCTGACATATTCATAGGGTACATTTATCAACAAATCAGAAAGGCCAGCCCTGGACACAGAGTTGAAGTTATTACTTATAATTAGCTCAGTTTTTTTCAAGCCCAGACTTCACTATAACCACTTAGCAAGGATAAACTAAATTTATCCAAATATGTCAGAACTCTGAAAAATCCATCAGTTTCTGGCTGAATGTCTAACTCCCAGCATTCTTTACTTACAACCAGATGGATGTCACAAAATAAGGGATTTCTTTCTATTTCATTTTTAAGCCACACTAACCTCCTTGAGGAGAAAAAAACAAACGAACAGCCTTATATTTTTTCCTAAAGAAATAACATTTCATCTAGAACCAAAACACTGTGCTCAGTGATAGTCATTAAATCCAAATCCTTCCACATGTGAAAGGAGGCTATTCTTTTAAAGAAAACTTAAATATAACAGTCAATTGAAGATTATCACCTTATTTCAGTTTACTAAATTTAAAAATAATATAGCTGCATAGGTATCCAAATACCCTGACTTCTTTCAGCAGCCTCATTCCTAAAGGACAATTTGCACAGAGCCCCACGACACCACTTGTTCTGTAACCCCTAAAGGTCACTGAGTGCCCCCTTGTGCTCTCCTTATAGTTGAGAAACCCTATAAATGTGAGTTTTGTGGAAGGAGTTACAAGCAGAGAAGTTCCCTCGAGGAGCATAAGGAGCGCTGCCGTACATTACTTCAGAACACGGACCTGGGTGAGACTGGTGAGTTCATTCGTTCTACACACATGTAGTGAGCATCTACTCTTCTAGGTGATGGGAGACATAGTAAACAAACAAACAAACAAACAAAAGTCTGTCCTTGCAGTTTATATTTTAATGGGGAAAGGCAGACCACCATAAGCAAAGTAAATAAGTAACATATACAGTATATTAGAAGGTAGTAAGTACTATTAAGCAAAATGAAGTACGTCCTGGGGGGAAAGAAGGTAAGTCAGGGAGGCAACATTTGAACAGACTTAAAGGGATAAGGAGAAAACCCTGCAGAGAACTAGGAAATAGCAAGTGCAAGGGCCCTGTGGCTTGAGTTTGAAGAAGTATAAGTAGTCCTGTGTGGCTGGAGCAGAGTGGGGAAGGGAACATGAGGCCAGAAAGGAAATGGGAAACCAGATCTTATCAAGCCTTGTTGGCCATTATAAAGGGTGGCTTTTACCAAGTGAAACTGAAGATCTTCAAAGGGTTTTGAATTGAGAGGTAACATAATTGGACTTTTCATTTTAGAAGAATCACTCTACTTGGCTATTAAGAAGAAATTTTTATTTGCAGCAAGATTGGGATTTGGAGAGTCTAGTTAGAAAGCCATTATAGTAATTCAAGTGGGAGAAGACTGTGTCTGGGGTAGTGGTAGAGGTGATGAGAAATGTTCTAATTCTCTAAACATTTTAAAGGTAAAGCCAACAGGATTTCCTAACAGATTGATGTGGGATGTGATGAAGAATGCAGTTGCCATTCCCTGAAAGAGCAATTAAGAGTAGAGCAGGTTGAGGGCTGGCTGAGGCTGAGTCAGTTAAAACTACAAGGATTTTCAGAATGCCTGGGTGGCTTAGTCAGCTAAGTGTCTACCTTTGGCTCAGGTCATGATTTTGGGGTCCTGGGATCGAGCCCCACATTGGGCTCCCTGCTCAGCAGGGAGTCTCCTCCCTCTCCCTCTGACCCTCCCCATGCACATGCTTTCCCCCTCCCCACTCTCTCTCTCTCATAAATAAATAAATAAATAAATAAATAAATAAATATCTTTAAACACTGACAACAACAACACTACAAGGATTTTCTTTGCCCAAAGCCCTCAAATCATATACTTGTCTACTCATATGATTTATTGTGATGTCTGTCTTTGGCTTCAGGAATATCATATTTTATTCAGTGTTTTGAATTATATGCCTAGGGGCAATTGGTTGAAACACTAGATGCTTTTCATATATCAATTGTGGTTTTATTTCCTTCTCACTCTACAGTTGAAACAGCATGAAACGTCTTTGTGTCACATCTTTGCAGTTGTCCTTTGTCCCATGCAGGTGACTGTTATTCTGGTTCCATAGATTGGGTTGCCTGACATTTTTATTTGGTTAATTGGACATGTTGTGTATTCCGAGTATTGAATCCTTAGGGGATGTGTTGTTTGCCAGCAGTAGGTGCTGTTGAATGGTTTGAATATTGTAAAACAGAAAGATTACAAAAATATGAAAAAAAATAATGTGAAACTCAGGGAAAATGGAGTGGAAATCATTAGTAGCCTAGCTGTACTTACTTTGAGTGAGAGGAAACTTTTCTTTTAGATAAAGCCTATTTTATGGTGTTAGGAGCTGGCCAACTGAATTCTGTTGTTTGCAATGCTTCTGCTTTTTATCCTGATGGCATCTTTGGTTTTATCAAAGAGTTGGATTTCCTCCTTATTTCTAAAGAGAAATGTTTGCAATAGAGCTCTTTCTGTGAGACATTCCCAGGTTATAAAAATCTATTATATTCCAAATAAAATTATTAATATTTAAAGCTAGAAGTTTAAAGACAGCATCTAATCCTACCACCTCATTTTAGAGGTGAGGAAATTGAAACTCATAAAAAATTGAGTGACTTGCTTCAAAATCACTGGAAGTTTTGTTTTTTTCATGGTTAGCTATATTTATTTTCAAAAATTCACTGCAATATAATACACCTACCATAAAATTCACCTTTTTAGGGGCGCCTGGGTGGCTCAGTGGGTTAAAGCCTCTGCCTTCAGCTCAGGTCATATCCCAGGGTCCTGGGATCGAGCCCCGCATCAGGCTCTCTGCTCGGCAAGGAGCCTGCTTCCTCCTCTCTCTCTCTGCCTGCCTTTCTGCCTACTTGTGATCTCTGCCTGCCAAATGAATGAATAAAAAGTCTTTAAAAAAAAAAATTCACCTTTTTAAAAAGTGTATAATTCAGTAGTTTTTAATATATCCACAAAGTTATACAACCATCACCACTAATTCCATAACATTTTCATCACCCTCAAAAGAAACCTTGTACCCATTAGCAGTCATTCTCCAGTTCCCTCCTCTTTAGCGCCTGGCAGCCACTGATCTACTCTCTGTCTCTATGGATTTACTTATTCTGAACATTTCACATACATAGAATCATACAATACATGGCCTTTTTTGTTTGGCTTCTTTCACTTAGCATAATGTTTTCAAGGTCATCCATGTTGTATCCCATATAAGCACTTCATTATTTTTTATGGCCTAATAATATTCCATTGTATGGATTTAGTGTTGTTGTTGTTTTTTTTAAATCCGTACATCAGTTAATAGACATCTGGGGGGTGCCTGGGTGACTCAGTTGTTAAGTGTCTGCCTTTGGCTCAGGTCATGATCCCAGGGTCCTGGGATCGAGCGCCATATGGGGCTCCCCACTCAGTGGGAAGCCTGTTTCTCCCTCTCTCTCCCTCTTTTTGCGTTCCCTCTCTTGTTGTCTCTCTCTGTCAAGTAAATAAATACAATCTTTCTTTTGACAATTTTTTAAAAGATTGTATTTATTTGTCAGAGAGAGAGAGAGCGAGCACAAGCAGGCAGAGAGGCAGGCAGAGGCAGAGAGAGAAGCAGGCTCCCCACTGAGCAAGGAGCCCGAGGTGGGACTCGATCCCAGGACCCTGGGATAATGACCTGAACCGAAGGCAGTGGCTTAACCGACTAAGGCACCCAGGCATCCCTAAATAAATAAAATCTTTTAAAAAAATTACACATCTTGGTTTTTTTCCACTTTGGGAAAATATGGCTTGATTAGTTGTTGTTTAAAGTTATATATTATCTGGTTTGTGAAAGAAATAGAGAAGCACACACACCAGTAGACACATATGCGTGTATGTGTATTAAGTTCAAAATACTGATTTCAAAGTGAGGTTACCACCTTATTTCCCATCCCCATAACGCTTTTTTTATTTTTTTAGGAATGTCAAATTAGGAAAGTATGAAAGAAATATTTTAGCTATCTTCAGTGGTTTACGGTGATTCAGGAAATGCTGAAATACAGAGGTTGAGTTAATTTGCATTTCATAGGGTGGTTTGATGCGTGCAAATTCTTTAAGTCTCAGCAAAAAATAAAGGGTTAACTAAGTCAGCAAGTTTTGATTTCTTTGTTTAAAACAAATATTTTGTAATGTTGGTTTCATGTTATAAAATGTATAAAGTCACAGTTTAATCAAGTAAAATAAAAACAGCATGTCAGTCGATATATTACTCTTTTGTATTTCAGATAGTTCCCATGATTTTTCCTGAAATCCAAAATGTAAAGAATGTGGTTTTTTTAGTTTATTATTTCTTTTAGTCATCTCTACACCCACCATGGGGCTCCAACCCATGACTCCAAGACCAAGAGTCATGGGCTCTTCTGAGTGAGCGAGCCAGGTGCCCCTAAAATGTAAAGAATGTTCAGTTCACACAAGCCAAGCCTTTTGTTATTGCCACTACTCCTGATGTGGTTTTCATTTCTGTTTTCTTCTTTAAATTGGGAGTCCCAGTCTGGATATCATGTTCCATTCTGAACCTGACCAACCTGACCAGTGGTACATCTTACCCCTTCCTCCCTTGCTTTTAAAGAGATGACACTCCATTGCTACTGTGGCTATGGCACTTTATTCATCAAGTGCTTATTGTCAATTAAGTGCAGCCTAGTGTAAATCCCTAGCTTTGGGTAAGCAGGTCTTTATGGAAGCAAAAGAGAAAAAAAGCCCTGGGCTAGGCACCAGTCTACAAAAGAATGCTGTGTTAGGTAATGGGACTTCTGGCCTTACTAATAATTTTTATTTCATTCAGATAGCAGTCGTTGGATTCTCTGTGTGCCAGAGCTGTTCATAAAAATGAGTGAAAGTTTAGCCCCTACCCTTGGACAACTCGCAATCCAGCAAGGCAATGGGTACTTGATCTGTTAATAAACTACCAAGGTCTAGTAGAGGCACATGTGATATTGCTACATCAGTCCAGGTTTCTACTCCAGACCTCACAGATGATGTCATCCGATGCTCCAATTCTGCAGTCTTAATGGAGTACATATGAAAAGAATAGAGATGAGCACGAACTTCATTTTCACATTAGCTTGATTCTTATTCCAGAAAGGGACTGGAATAGAGATTCATTTAGCCTAATTTCACACACATTATGAGTACTTGAAGTGGGACATTTTTTGACCGTGAGTTCTAGCAATAACAAGATTTTTTTTAAGTAATTGGGATGCCTGGGTGGCTCAGTGGGGTAGGCTTCTGCCTTCGGCTCAGGTCATGATCTTAGGGTCCTGGGATCGAGCCCCACATTGGGAATCTCTGCTCAGTGGGGAGCCTGCTTACCGTTCTCTCTCTGCCTGCCTCTCTGCCTACTTGTGATCTCTCTCTATGTCAAATAAATAAATAAAATCTTTTTAAAAAAAGATTTTTTTAAGTAATTGAATAATTAAATTTCTTTTTTTTTTTTTAAAGATTTGTTTATTTGACAGAGATCACAAGTAGAGAGGCAGACAGAGAGAGGGGGGGGAAGCAGGCTCCCCGCTGAGCAGAGAGCCCGATGCGGGACTCGATCCCAGGACCCTGAGACCATGACCTGAGCCAAAGGCAGCGGCTTAGCCCACTGAGCCACCCAGGCTCCCTGAATGATTAAATTTCTTTATGAATCTTTGAGTCACAGCCTTTTATCTTCATGCTCATTGTTTTGGCTGAGCCAATACAAGCACGAGAATTTTCAAATAAACTTACATTTTTTGCGAAGTAAGAGGCCAATGAAAAACTTTAAAATGTTTTAAAAGTTGATTTTCCCAACTGATTTTTCTTCTTAAAAAGTGCTACCATCTGACAGGTAGTATTTATTCTACTTGCTCAAAAAGGCAACAATTTTATGTAACTTTTTTGCTAGAACCTGCCTCAATCTTTGATAGCAATCTTTTGTTAGACAATTCTTGTTACACAATAACACCCCTTTGTTCCACTGTCCATCAGCTACCTACTGACCACACCAGAGAAGAGACAGGAAGCAATGCCTCTTAGTTGAGCTCCATTTAACACTTCAAGATCAAATGAAAGATTCTGAACAAACACAAAAACACAACCAATTACATGGTTAAATCTGCAGTCACTTTGAGATAGGAATTGCATCATGGAAATAGTTAACTGAAAACCAGACAATTAAGACTTATATGGAGATGAAAGATAGAAACCGGTTCTGTAATTATGGCTTCATATTAGTTTTATTATTTATATCTTCAACGTGTGTTTAAAATCATTTTGCTAATGAAAATTGATACATCCACTATATAGTAGGCAAGTGACATGAGGAATTGATCCAGAATTACAGCCCTCCTCCAAGGCTCTCATGAACCAAGTATGTAAATTGTACTCCTGGCCACTATCCGTATTCCACACCCACCTCTTGCAACATTAAACTGCCAAACACCACCCAGGAACGGATTTCCTATTTCATCATTTAAACCCATTATCTTGTCCCGTTGCTATCTTGCCAAACTGGTTTCCCTCCACTTACATTTTTGAGACATGATGTGGCAAGATAACAAGTCTAGACTATATAAATAGACAGTTGGGTCTTCAAGTTGAAGCAGAGGACCAAAAGGCAGAGGTCCTCTGCTGAAAAGAGTACTGCCTAAGTTTATAATCCCGAGAGATCCTCTAATTCCAGAGGACTTCCTTTTGTTTTAAAGCGTGCCCAAGTAGTAGTAGTACCCAGCAAGCTGTCCAACTGACTGCAAGGCAAAAGACCAGCAGTTTGGGGGAAAAAAAGAGTGCAGCATATTCTGTTAAAGTTGGAACTTTTGCCTAACTTGCCAAATAAAAAACAGTTAACTTGGTAAAGATGAACTTAATTTCTAGAGTGTGTTTACATGTCCAATGACAGTTGGGATCTTGGAGTTCATATTTTGAGTGAACAAACCAGGGAGAGGGGGTGGGGTGGGGGAAGCCCTCTCGATTCGCCTCAGAGGACTGAGGCTCTAACCAGAATTGTGGAGATGGGAAAGTCTCCACCCATGCCCCCAATTATCTGTCCATCCAAACACTTCAGAATGTTATCTTTTTAAATGTCAGGCATTTGGCCACTGTTCTACAGAGTAAGATTTATCTAGAAATGACTTGTCAAGACAAGCTTGGTGAGTAACCAGGGATAAAAGGTGATGTTATCTCGAAGGCTGCCATTTAGTGACATGCCCTCATTATGTTATTTAGGTCATGCATCCCCGCTCTAGCATCCTCCTGAATATAGAAGGTATTGAGTATGTGTCCTCAGAAAGCTGCTAGTGGTAATTGATAGTGACTTGGTAAAATGTAGACAGTGACTGCAGAGAGCTGAACGGGAAAAGTAGGCTGGTGATATAATGCTTGGGGTGAGTCCTGGGGCTTAAAGGGACAGATTTCTGGGGGATGATTAGCCCATTAGAGGAGTGACTGAAGAACCAATATGAATAGTGGTAAAATGGGGGTGGACTTAAAAATTCCCACAGGACTGTTTTTCATTCATGTTTCGCTGTAAAGCTTTCTGATAATAATACAGAGTTGGAAGGGGAGGTGGGAGGGGGACAGGGGGGTTAACCTGGATTTAATCCCCTCAAAGTTGCTCAAACCAGAATGACTGTTCTCAGTCAAAGCACCACTTCACTGCCTCTCAGATGATTCTAAGAAAAAGTGTCTTTGTAACAGCCTCAGGAACTGATTTCAAATCCCAGGCCTTTGTCTTTCATCTCTCTGCTCTTGGGGCTCTGGGTAGTGCCACATCTGGTGGTGGTTTGTGTGAAAGGAAATAATATATATATAATAGTTTCCTGTTTGGTCATTTAAACCTATCCCTGTGCTGGACAGAATTTGACCCACTTCACTCAGTAACAAAATGTCCTGTCTCTAAAGTGCCCATTATTTGCAACAGCAGGTCAGCCAAAGTGATAGTGCTTTACCACCAAGCCCAAAGCTGCCCAGGCCCCCTATTCTAACCTTTACTGTTTTCATTTACACAAATAGTATTGTTAGTAACTGAACCCGGAGCCTGGGACTTACTTCTTTGAAGCATATAATTACATTTGACAAGAAACTCCCAAAGTCTAGTAAATATGGTCATTGTCCTTTTAATCCTTTTTGGAGCCAGATTTCATTTTATTCCTGAATTTAAAAACCATCAGCTTTATAATTTATTGTGCAATGACTGGGAACACAAACAAAAACATGCTAATAATAAAATAAAACATATTTAATATTTTGAATTCTCTTTCTTTAATTTGGCTTTAGTTTTCTTGCCCTGACAGTTTTCTTACTTGACAGTCTTGCCCTGGAGGTTTTTCACTTGTTTACTTGCAGAGGTGACTGGTTTTTTTTTCCCTCTCTGGACATGTCAGTTTGTGGTACTGAATGTCTGAGAGGACCATAGAATTCGTGACATTATTTCTGTATATTAGAATCTCTTCACACAGCAAACTCTTCAACTACAGAATGATCACTGACCATTCCTAAAACTGTGCATATGTTTGGGGGAAAAATCTATTCTGCAACCATCACTTCTTTTTATTCTAGTCTCTTAAGCTAATTTCAATTTCTTCCTCCTTAGAGATGTTAGAAATGTATGGATACATCATTTTAGTTTGGTTCTGCTGAAATGTTTATGTTAAAACAGAAAGAAATGTTTGTAGTAACACAATATGAATGTGTAGGACAGGAGTGAGCAAACTGTGACCCTTGGGCCAAATGTAGGCAGCAGACAGTGTGCAGAGGTTTTTACATTTTTAAAGGGTAGTGGGTTGGGGGAAAAACCAAAGAATATGGAACAGAGACTAGATGTGTCCCACAAAATTTAAAGTATTTACTATCTGGCCCTTTACAGAAAAGTTTGCAGATCTGCAGCTTGGGCTGGCATCATGTGTTCAGGTTCAAAGCCTTAACATTTAGAGCAGCTGGTATCTCTTTGAACTTTAGGCTTGGACTCTTATGGACTACTGCCTGCTGTACCAGGGTAAATTATACTCTATTTATTCTAGTGTACTATTTAGTTGACTAGATGTTAGTACTATTTATATAATCTAGTGGTTTCCAATTCTGGCTGCATTTTAAAATCATCTGGAGAGCTTTAAAAATACTGTTGCCTAGGCGCCTACCCCAGAGATCCTGATTTCAGGATCTGAAGGAGAACCTGGGCATAGGTGTTTTCCTACATTCTCTTCAGAAAGATTGATTCTAATGTTCAAGCAGGTCTGAGAACCACAGGCCTAAACCGCTTAATGGTCTATTCATGGATTAACAACTAGACCATATTCTTAGGCAGTTTTTATTCACATTGTTCATTAGAAATATAATAAAGATGAATTATACAAATTGCTCTTTAATTTCAAAACAGAAGTGTTGCTCAGGGAAATTTTAGCTGAGACAACTTTGAAATGTGAGGAGCATATGAAACAGATAATGCAGAGCCCAGAGAAATAGAATTTAAAAGATAGGAACTGAAAGGAACATGCCGGGAAAAAAAAGAAAAGAAAAGAAAAAAAAACCACTAAAAATCTCAATACACAAATCACTGAGTAGATTTCTTGCTGTCTGGGTAAGTGTATCTATTTTCAAAAGTGCTATTAACATAAACAGAGCAGTAAATCTGGGGCACCATACTTTTTTTTTTTTTAAGTTGTTAAGAAGAATTATATCAGTCTGCAGGTGTCACACGCAGTTACTCAGAATCAGAAAGAAGGCTGATCAGGGGTTAGAAGATCTCCATCTATCTATCTTTTTGCAACCAACCACGTCCAGGCTGTTTATTTAATACTTCCTCTTGCTAATGAAGATACTCGTTGGGGATGGGTCGGGCTTTTCCATCTCAGCATAAGACTGCAAGATTTGAACGTGCCCTGGTGCTGGCTTCACTGACCACAGCAGGTACCCCAGGCAAGAATCTGAGCAGTTAATAACAGGTAACAACAGAGTGTGCATCAGATCTCTGACACTTTTCCTTCCATTTTATTTCCTTTTTCTCCCTCATTTACCACCGTGTTCTTTTCCCTCTTCTTTTTACATTTTTCCAAACCAGCAAGTGCGGAGGCAAGACACATCAAAGCAGAGATGGGAAGTGAAAGAGCTCTCGTTCTGGACAGATTAGCAAGCAATGTGGCAAAACGAAAAAGCTCAATGCCTCAGAAATTCATTGGTAAGAATACGAGCCTTTTTCCTGCTGTTGTTAGTAGATAGTTTAAATGAGATAACGTAGGATGCTTATATACTACACAGGCCCTTAATCTCTGTTAAAATAAGATAATTGGTTTTCCATTATACACGTTTATTCTTCGTGCTTCATTTTGATAACTAGGGCAAATAGAACAGAATACTTTAACTGAATAATCTTAACTCCTGATGGTGGGAGTATTTGACATCCAATTTCCTAAATGGAGTTGGTGTTAAAAATGCTGTTCCTTCCTCTTTATTCTGAATGACATATGTTGCATGAGAGAGTTTAGGCAATTGACACCAGTAAGATGTTTGAGATAGCATTTTTGTAATCTTTTGTAATTATATTTTACAAGTGGGTTCCGTAATCATGCCCCAACTTTTTTCACGTTCTAAAACTAATTGCCATACTTTCCCTTTTTCTTTTTTCATACTTTCTTGAATTTAATTGAAGATTGGCTTTAAGAGAAAGTTGGGAAAACATAGATTTAAATAACAAGTCTGGATTCAATCATTTGTCTCACTGGAGTTAATTTTTTTGCCACCGGTTTTCACATTGTCAAATAATATAGCAGAATGAAATGGCAAAGAAAGAATTATATTCTTTAAAGTGTTCAGGCTGCTGAACGGCAGAGATGTTTTGCCCAGCTCTCCCAGATGTTTACATGAATGTGACCATGGTATTTAAAATAGATTTGTATTTGTAAAGGGGGCAGCTGAATTGAATGTATCAGTTTTGCTATAAACTGAAATTTGGTGATATCAAACAAAAATAGTTATCACACGAAAATAGATCTCCCTCAAAACCAGTAGAATTTTAGAAACCTGTCAATCTCTTTTTCCAAAGCTATTTGGTGCTGCTGATGTCTTACTACAATCCTTTTGTGCTTAATTCTTTTCAGTAGCTTTTATAGATACTAAGTACCTGCCTAGTTTTTAAATCTGGTTAAATTTTATTCTGGTCTAGATCTTTTTTTACAGGCAGATATTTTATATGCATTATAGAAAGAACTAATATATTTTTAAATTACCTAGGTAAATATTTATGCTTGTTTAAGTGCTTATGCCTTATTTATTTTATTGTGATTAGCTGGAGAGTTTTGTATCCTTTTAATCACTTAAAGAATTGTGTCAGACTGAATAAAGTTGGTGCATTTCAGTTTAGAGAGACACACCCCTCCACCCCCCACCCCTGTTACCATCTTCCCCCTCCTTTGTGAGAAATGTCAGGGGGCGTGTAGTGACCTTCATTTGGGGTTTAGGAGCAGTGGATCAAGTGGGCCAATTGTGATTCCAAGACATGATCTTAAGACATTGCTCATACATCTTTTGATTTCCACTTCTGTGAAGAAGTTCTGACTGGAGTCAGAACAAAGCAAAGTAGAGGTTTTTATTCTGTAAGTGTAATTTACTTTGTAATTTGATTTGGGGACAGTTTTGACTCTAGAAATGCCTGTACTTGATGTGGAGAGGGACATGGGGAGAAATGGGCAAGGAAAAAAAATGTGAAGTGACTCAATTTCAATGGAATTATGGTCAAGGCTCTTTGGTCTAAGAGAACTAACATAAGAAAGAAGATGCTTGGTTCCTGTAGCTGTCCTACACCTATATAGTTGCTTTGTTGTTGTTGTTTTGTTTTGTTTTTTTAAGACTTTGTTTATTTGACAGAGATGCAGCGAGAGAGGGAACACAAGCAGGGAAAGTGGGAGAGGGAGAAGAAGGCTTCCCGCTGAGCAGGGAGCCCAGTGTGGGGCTCCATCCAAGGACCCCGGGATCATGACCTGAGCTGAAGGCAGACACTTAACGACTAAGCCACCCAGGCACCCTGTTTTGTTTTAAGATTTATCCATTTATTTGATAGAGAGCACAAACAGGGGGAGCAACAGGCAGAGGGAGAGGGAGAAGCAGAGAGCCCTGATGCAGGGCTCCATCCCAGGACCCTAGGATCATGACCTGAGCCAAAGGCAGATATTTAACCAACTGAGCCACCCAGACGCCCCTGTCCTAACCTATAGTTGAGCTGAAACCCTACTTAATATAATAAAATTTGCTGTGATATTTTCATGGGTTTAAGAAAACACATTTCCTGGGATGCCTGGGTGGCTCAGTTGGTTGGACGACTGCCTTCGGCTCAGGTCATGATCCCGGAGTCCTGGGATCGAGTCCCACATCGGGCTCCCAGCTCCATGGGAAGTCTGCTTCTCCCTCTGACCTTCTCCTCTCTCATGCTCTCTCTCACTGTCTCTCTCTCAAATAAATAAATAAATAAAACTTAAAAAAAAAAAAGAAAAGAAAACACATTTCCTGTGTCCAAGTCCATACCATTCTGCTTGTTGCATCAGGGATCTGTTCCATTTGTTACCCTTGTAAGCAGAGGATTTTTACTCCTTCATTTCCAGACTCAGGAGAGATGCTTACAGGTACTGATGTCTATCATCTTCAGAACCATTATGTTCTCTCTATGCTGGAATCAGGAAACCTAGTAAGAGTTAGCTCTTGATTTAAGCTGAGGTAGCAACTTCAGGGCTTCAGGGCCCTGAGTAACCAGGGGAAATTTTGTTTGGTAAATTTGGTATTGCATAGTAGGAAGAACACTGGATTTGAAGCCAAATGACCCAGGTTCCGATTCTAGCTCAGTCATTTCTTAACTGTGTGTGTTTAGACAAATCACATAACCTTTCTGGGCCTCTGTTTACTCATCTGTGAAATGAGGAGACTGAATAGGTGATGAGGTGATCGGGAATGTCCCTCCCAGCTCTCTCATTCTACAAGTCTGCACGATGAATTAGCAAAGGCTGCAATTATGAATACCATTTTGTGTTTCTAAGCCCATATGTGTAGATTCAGGTAACTGTTTTCTCAAGGTTATACAGGCAACATGTTTATGTTATGAACCATGTCATATACTTTAGGTTTTTTGTGGGGTTTTTTGTTGTTGTTGTTTTTTAGGAAGGTGTGGTTAAATCTGGGAATCTGTAAAACAGCTGCATTAGCCCAACATTCATCTCTTTTACTGAGGCCATTCATTACTGCTTGTTCATTTGCTCTCTCACCCACCCATTCATTCCCTTCTGGAAGTGGCGACAGCGCTCCTGCCATATCCACGATGTTCTTGTTCCTAAGCCCTGTTCTAATCTTTTGGAATTAGCTTATAACCTGAACCTCCCTTTTGGAGATCGTTTTCAAATAAAGGAAACCCCTTGAGTCATTTAATAGAATCAACCTTTTCCAGAGAAAACAGTAATACTGGGGAGAGAGAAGGAGCATTTTGACCCTGAATGGGATGAAGAGCTGCAGAACATACAGGGCTAATGTTTTCCCTCCTCTTCTCTCCTGTCTCCTGTATTTCCTCTCCACGGCGCCGTCTTCTGAAAAGATTCAGCTGCCAGAGAAATGGCAAAAAGTAAAGTGTGAAGGAAGAATGAGTCACTCCCTTTAATCCTTGCTGACAGTTGCACAGCATTCAGACCAACCTTGGCTTCCCTGACCTCTTGAACTATGAGGGTAAAGGTGAAATTATGCCTTCAGGGCAGCCTGCTACTTTTTCAGCAGGCTCAAGAGAACTACCAGTAGGTAGCATTTTTCACACATTAGAAGTGAACTGAGGAAGAGAGACAGATTGGGTTAAGTCTAAGTGCATTTAGAAACACAAAAACACTCCTCTATTGAAGAGTAAAAGTACAATTAAATTGCCCATGTAGATGAAAAATAAAATCCTTTCTTTCTTAATTCTCCAAGAAATTTTGTTTCATTCTCTGTGTTTAGACATAAATTGACATACCTTCATTAGAAATCAGCATCTTTACATCATCAAAATAATTCTTCATTGCTCTTTTAGCACCTAACCCTCTTAAAAGTTGTCCTTTCTCTGCATCTTATTCTCCTATTATAAACTTGTTTGACTAGACTTCTAACTAGGCCATCTTCAAATACTTGGCTCAAAATAGAGGCCAGATTTCTCTCCTGGAGGGAGGAGGAAAATGACTACATTTCTGCATATTTCTTTTTCTGATTTTCATTCTTTCTCCAAAAACAGATGTGTTATTCCGACCAAAGTGGTTACCATAGCATCTCCTTATTATTTTTAATTTTATGTATTATTTTATTAAAGGAAGTTTGCATGTTGAAAAGAACATGAAAAAAGATTTCACTCACCCGCGGTAAACATGTTAGTGAGGTTTTGACACTTCAACAAACACCATCAATTCTCCCTGTGAAGTAACTAATGAGAAATTGTCTGCTTTGGTTAACAGAGCGGCAGGAAGCAGTTTGAATACCCGTTTCTAACAGCAAAAAGTATCTTCTACTACCCCTTCCTGAAGGGCTGAAATTATAATCCTATAAGTACTACAGAATCATAACGTTTTAGAGCTTGAAGGGATATCAGGAACACCCAGCAGAGGTCTTTTCCCAGGGAAGGAGAGAGGATTGGAGAGATGGAGAGATGCACCTAGCGGTGACAGAGCAGGGTAAGGACCAAAGGCCTACGACGAGCTACAGTCCAAGGCCTTCCTGCCCTGGGAGGTCACCCTGAGCAGCGTGTGTCATGTGTGCTGCACCAAGGCTCTGGACAGAGAGGAATGTAGTCACTGAAAGCTGGTGGAAGAAAAAGCCCCTGAAGAAGGGTGGTCATTTCCCGCCCAGAGGGTGTATTTTCTTGAGAAAAGTAGTTTTCCCCTGGTGACTCCATCGGAACTGGTGACACCCGAATAGCTTGTCTCGTAGAGGACAAGGCTTCTGCCCCAACAGAACATGGTCTTCACCTCAGTTTTCCTCACCCCACGCCACCCCATGGCTCTCTCTGTGTTTGCTCTCCTTCCTGCCTATTCTGTGGCTCCCTTCTACTTTCCTCCTCCTGAAAGAAATGTTAGTCACTTTACTCTCATTTAGCTTGAGAGCAGAGCCATCACCTCACAGATATTCCATTTACCCTCCTGCCTGGTCCCCAACTCTTTTGTAAGCGTTAGTGCACATGGGAGATGGCATGAAGGTACAGTTCAGGGATGCCTGGGTGGCTCAGTGGGTTAAGGCCTCTGCCTTCGGCTCAGGTCATGGTCTCAGGGTCCTGGAAGCAAGCCCTGTGTCAGGCTCTCTGCTTACTTGTGATCTCTCTCTCTGTCACATAAATAAATAAAATCTTTAAAAAGAAAAAAAAAAAGAAAAAGAAGGTACAGTTCAGTGACTTGAAGAAACTTAAAAAGAAAACCCAAGTATTTCCCATCACCCCTCATGGTGCCTATAATAGTGGAAATGTGTTATATTTCTAAAGTTCAAATCATCCCCCTCCCCTTCAAAAAACCTTTCAGTGGCTTCCCATTGGAATAAAATCTGAACCACCCAGGTGTTCTGAGCCTTGCACAATCTGTCTCCAAGTTACCTTTTCTAAATTTATCATTTCAGCCAACTAATCTTTTAATTCAGCCACAGTGAACTACTTGCACTTCTGTGTAATACTTTCCCTTTTGTATGTAATGGTTCTGTCCAGGCTGTCTGTCTGGAATGCCCTCCCTCCCATCTGCCCTTAAAAGTACACACAGAAAAAAAGAAAAAAAAAGCACATGTGGTTGGAGTGCCTGTTAGGCATCCAGCTCTTGGTTTCGGCTTAGGTGGTGATCTTGTGTCCTGGGATGGAGCCCTGCTTGAGGCTCCACACTTGGTGACAAGTCTGCCTAGGACTCTCTCTCCTCCCTCTGCCCCTCCCCCTCTAAAACAAATAAATAAATCTTTATTTGTTTTATTTTTTAAAATATTTTATTTATTTTGAGAGAGAGGGAGAGAGCAGAGGGAGAGGCAGAGGCAGAGGCAGAATCCCCACTGAGCAGGGAGCTCGACATACGGCTTGATCCCAGGGCCCTGAGATCATGACCTGAACTGAAAGCAGACCTTTAACTGACTGAGCCACCCAGGAGCCCCAATAAATAAATCTTTTTTTAAAGATTTTATTTATTTATTTGTGAGAGAGAGCACAAGCAGATAGAGTGGCAGACATAGGCAGAGAGAGAAGCAGGCTCCCCGCTGAGCAAGGAGCCCCATGGAGGACTGGAGCCAAGGGCAGTGGCTTAACCGACTGAGCCAACCAGGCATCCTAAATCTCTTAAAAAAAAAAAAAAAAAAGGATTCCCCGGGTGGCTCACTTGGTTAAGTGGCTGCCTTTGGCTCAGGTCATGATCCCAGCATCCTGGGATTGAGTCCCACATCACACTCCTTGCTCAGCAGGAAGCCTGCTTCTCCCTCTGCCTCTCCCTCCCACTCTGTCTGCCTGTGCTCACTCTCTCTGACAAATAAATAAATAAAATCTTTAAAAAAAAAAAAAAAAGTACACGTGGTCTACATTCCCATAGTCTCCTGAGTTCTCTTTCTGCTCTGTTCTCCCACTGTACTCAGGATGAGTTTAACAGTTTGTTGTGATGTACAGAACTGTCTCCACCACCACCACTGCCACCTCCTCAGATTACAAGGAGAGTTTTAAAAATAAACGTAATATTTGTCCCACATTACTTGGCATATTTGAGAAGCTGTATTTTTCTCTCTTCACTTTGTTGACTATACTTTGTCCCACCACATAGTTTTAGGGGTACCAATTTGTAATGAAATTGTGTAAATGCTGCATCTCCTGTTGGACTGTAGTTCTGTTTGTACTCCTCAAAGCACCTAACATGGTGTGAGGCTAATAATAATAGTAATAATAAAAGATCTAGCACTTACTGAGTGCTTACATATGCTAGGCACTCTGTTAAGCACATACAAACACCACAGCAACTCTGTGCATCATAGATATTTCTTGAATGCACGGTGCTGGTCCACATGGAACAAAGCACAGTTGCTTGTCCACTGCTTATGGGACGATCCCAGCAGAGAATCTGAAGCCACTCCCAGTGGTGAGATTGTGCAGCCATGGTAGCAGCCAGGAAACATCACTTAAAGCTCAAGCACAGGGGCACCCAGGTGTCTCAGTCAGTTAAGCATCTGACTCTTGAATTCAGCTCAGGTCATGATCTCAAGAGACGTGAGATAGAGCCCCACGTCCGGCTCCACACTGGGCATGGAACCTGCTTAAGATCCTCTCTCTCCCTCTCCCTGGTAAGACACAGACAGATTATATATATTGGCCCTTAGGCTGCATCCTAGTTCTCCATTTACTAACTAAGTGACCTTGGCAAGTTAACCTGTTTGTAGGTTAGGCTTTTCATCTGACTCAGAGATGCTAATTCATTTTATGCAAGAAGTACCTAGGACAATACTGGATATATAGTAAATGCTCAATAAATCATAGCTGTTCTTGGTAGCAGTATATATAAGGCAGAGTGCTAGATAGCGTGAAGTATAAAAACCAGAGGTAAACAGATTAGGGTGGTGGATCTTGTCACTCGGCCCCAAAGGCAGAGGTCTGAATTCACGTGCTCAGTTAAGGTCCCTTTTAGCTCTAGGTGGTGATTCTGTACTTTCAAGTTGGCACTTGGAAGCCAACAACCGTACATCCTCTCCCCAGTGCAGCTCTTCGGGTCAGCCAGTTACTCGGTTTAAAGTTACCAAAGCCTTGGGGCGCCTGGGTGGCTCAGTGGGTTAAAGCCTCTGCTCAGATCATGATCCCAGGGTCCTGGGTTAGGCCACATATTGGGCTCTCTGCTCAGCGGGGAGCCTGCTTCCCCCTCTCTCTTTGCCTGTCTCTCTGCCTACTTGTGATCTCTGTCAAATAAATAAATAAAATCTTTAAAATCTTTACCAAAGCCTTGATGGTAGGGATGGACACCTTAAAAAAAAAAAAAAATAGCACAGGTAAGGAATGGTCCTGGTTCTTAAAGTCAGGACTTGCTGTTGCCAGTTGTGATCAGAAGGAAACCTCTAATTCAGCCTGAAGCTGCGATCATTAATCATTCAAAGGTGTGGTATGATTCTGACTACAAGCTGGACTAGAGGCTCCGTGCAGGTTTGGGAGAAGTTATACTCTTGTGGTTTGACTAACCTTTTTTATGAGTGTGTTACTAAAGAAACGTGAGCTGTTGGCTTTTCAATTACTGTAGCTTACCCCTTCTGGGTTTCATACACATTGAGTCATCGTGTCTACAGGTGACTGATAATCATCTGCACTACTCAAGTTACCGTAACTCAGAGATGAGGGGATCTGATGATTGCAGGTTGCATGCACGTGAAGATCTGAGGCTCTCCTGTCTTCACAATGAACAATGGTCTGCCTTAACCACAGAACTCAGTCACATATTTCCACTCATCCAGGGGTGTATTTTCCTCTTACTGTTTTGTCTCTTACAACTTGAGCATTCAGCTGTCTTCTGACATGTGCTGCAGGTGGGAGAGACTGTGAAACTGTAGGTCTAGTTCAGTAAAGCAAACTCTTGGGAGAAAGGATAAAAGCAGAGTTTGTGATGTGCCTGCCCCACCCCGGAAACTTTCTGGAACCTCTCCGTTAGACAAAAAGATAAAAACATTCTCAGGGGACCCTGGTATTTGAGGAGCAGAGTAGAGCCAGCCACACTGGGAAATCATCAATGACCTCGAAAAGGCCAAGAAACCAAAGTTCATTATTTCTGTGTCACTTTCAGGGGAATGAATATTTGTGACCTTAGCTGGCTTTCATGTTCTCAGCCTCACTCTTTCAAACACCTTTGATCAAAGATATATCCAATCTGGAAGTTGAAAATAGGAACCACTGGTGACCTTGGAAAAGGTCTACTTTCCTGTTATTTTTCATTGAGTTGCTAAGGCAGGGTATTTTTCTTTGCAGATTTTTTTCTAGAAACTGTCAGGTTGGCCTTAAGATAGTGTGGACACAGGACAAATCCATCTTACTCGATTAGATCTTTTAGCTGGTCTTTCTGGCTCCAGTTCCTCATTGTTCTGGTCTTACACTTGGTTCTTCCAGTAATATTTGGAAAATAACATTTTGATGCAAGCCTACCTTGCTTAAGGGCATGAAGCGGTTTGCTCTTTGTTCAAATCTAATCATATGGTTGGTCATTCAGAATGCCCATCTTTTGGTTCTACCACGTGTTAACTTTTTTCAATATCTCCCTAAATCTGGGATGCAAAGTGCCAGGAAGCCCACAGGGCAAGAAAATTATTTTGTTTTTAAGTTCTCTCTCAATCTCCCTGATTATACCAAGGAAAAAGATTTAGACTTAATTTGATGTTAGTCTTCTTTCAAACTGATCTCACAATTGGTAATCTCTGTTTTTAACAAAGAGAGGGGTTCTTTGTGTCCAGGTATTCACAATATATGATCAAAACTTAAATAAATCTCTCTGTTTCCTTATCTTTCTTCTTTCTTTTTTTTTTTTTTTAAGATTTTATTTAGGGGCACCTGGGTGACTCAGTGGGTTAAAGCCTCTGCCTTCGGGTCAGGTCATGGTCTCAAGGTCCTGGGATGGAGTCCCGCATCTGGGCTCTCTGCTCAGTGGGGAGCCTGCTTCCCCTTCTCTTCTACCTGCCTCTCTGCCTACTTGTGATCTCTCTCTCTGTCAAAATAAATAAATAACAATTTAAAAAAAAGATTTTATTTATTTTGGGCTCCTGGGTGGCTCAGTTGGTTAAGCCTCTGCCTTCAGCTCAGGTCATGATCTGAGAGTCCAGAGATCAAGTTCTGCAATGGGGGGGGGGGGGGTCCCTGCTCAGCGGGAAGTCTGTTTCTCCCTCTGCCCCTCCCCCCTGTTTGTGAGCTCACACATGCTCCCTCTCAAAAATAAATTTTAAAATGTTTTTTAGGGACGCCTAGGTGGCTCAGTTGGTTAAGCAGCTGCCTTCGGCTCAGGTCATGATCCCAGCGTCCTGGGATCGAGTCCCACATCGGGCTCCTTGCTCCGCGGGGAGCCTGCTTCCTCCTCTGACTCTGCCTTCCACTCTGTCTGCTTGTGCTCGCTCTCTCTCTCTCTGACAAATAAATAAATAAAATCTTTAAAAATAATAAAATAAAATAAAATTTTTTTTAAAAAAAGGAAATTTATTTTAGCCAGAAAGAAAGGAAGGAAGGAAGGAAGAGAGAGAGGGGGGCAGAAAGAGAGGAAGGAAGAAAGAAAGGAAGAAGAAAAAAGAAAGAGAAGGAAAGAAAGAAAAAAAATGTGAGCTCACTGCAACAAAACAAAACACTGTCACATTTACCAGGTGCTTTCTATATATCAGGCATTGTTCCATGCACTTCTCAGTGACCGTGGGAGGTAGATACAATTATTATCCCATTACACATGAGGACACGGAGCCACAGACATGTCAAATAACTAGCCCAAGGCCATCCAACGAGTAACTGATGAGCCAGTGTCAGATCCAGTCCACGTGATCCAAGAACCCAGGCATTCAACCACCACATTACCCTGAGGTGTCAGTATTGCAGAATGTGAAGGAATAAGTGAAGTTTGAAAATTCTGTATTTCATACTTCCAGATACAGCTACAGCCAGACTCTCTTACTCTTCCCTGGTCATGTGCTATGTAGTCCCACTTCCCTGCCTTCAGTCAGGCTCCTCCCTCGATTGTCTTGTTGACCTCTCTGAAAATCTAAGTTGTACTAGTAATATTGACTCTTCTCAAAATCTCGGTTTTCTAAGAAATGCTTTCCCTGTCCCAGGTACTCCTGAATTTTTTGCACTTCCTTAACACTTAAATATGCAATTTACACCAACCTGCTGTAATCGTGCCTTATAATTCTTTTTACAGAAGACATGTTACTCCCCTGCTTAAGTGCCTCAAACATGGCATTTAGAATAAAATCAGGGGTTCCTGGGTGGCTCAGTTGGTTAAGGGTCCAACTCTTGATTTCGGCTCAGATCTTGATCTCAGGGTCATGAGATTGAGCCCTTTGTCAGACTCTGCCCTCAATGTGGAGTCTGCTTGAGATTCTCTCTCTTCCTCTGCCCCTCTCCCCGTTTGCACCCATGAGTGCTCTCCTCCCCACCTCTCAAAATAAATAAAGTCTTAAAAAAAAGTGAATAAAATCAAAGGTCCCCACAGAGCAGGACAACTCTTTCACAACTTCTAACATTTATTTTTTTTCCAATTCCACGGATACAGGTCTTGTTTCTCTCCCACTAAGTTGGAAATTCCTCAAGAACAGGAACTGGTTTTTCCAATTATTTTGTTTCCTTGTGTTCTTTCATTATTGGACCCTTTACTGTGTGGCAGTGACAGGTCTGGGAACCATAACATGCCTAGGGAGTGTGGCAGAAGAGAGGATATGGTTCAGCAAATCTCTCCAGAATCTAGTGTCTGCAGAATGGAAAAGCATTAGCAATATGGTAGCCTCACTTTCAGTACCTGACACATCCTGCTTTCTCTGCCTTCTACCAGCCACTCACCACCGAGCACATCTGCCATCACGGCAGACCCTGCTCCTGCCTTCCCTGTGGCCAGAGAGCCTCTGTTTTCTAACAAACACCCACACGCCCCAAAGGTGGCTAAACTCTGTTTTCAGAATTTCTCAGCAGTTTGACATGAGCAGTAGGAGAGGGTGACCACAAATAAATTTTTCAGTTAAATGTGAGATGGGCCCAGGGCGCCTGGGAGGCTCAGTGGGTTAAAGCCTCTGTCTTCGGCTCAGGTCACGATCCCAGGGTTCTGGGATCGAGCCTTCCATCAGTGGGGAAGCGAGTCTTCCATCTTTGCTCAGCCGGGAGCCTGCTTCCCTTCCTCTCTCTCTGCCTGCCTCTCTGCCTACTTGTGATCTCTGTCTGTCAAATAAATAAATAAAGTCTTTAAAAAAAAAAATGTGAGATGGGCCCTAATGATCACATGTGTATCAATGATACTGTTTTTTTTTTTCAAGCAAAATAATAATGTACTTTATAAAAGGGACAAAGACCATGATCTTTCAAGAAAACTTTTCTAAAACTTTCTACATTTGAAGTTCTTTTACTAAATCTCGGTCTGGTGACGATGTGTTTGGGGAGTGATAAGTTGGAGGTTTGGGGGCTATTTTTTCTGCCTCTGTAGCTATTTAAAAAGCTGCCGAGGCCAGTTGCTGAGTGTCTCCACTTCTTGCAGCACTTCCGTCCCCCGAGCTCCCTTGTATTACAAGCAGAAAATAACAAGCACAATAATAGTTTGGGAATTGACTGGGTGCTGAGAGGCCATGGACAGTCGGAGTGCACAGGTGGCCACGCTCCTGCACAGGGACAGCTCCCTGGCTCCCTGGCACCCTGCCCTGTTGTCCTCTTGTTTCTTTTTCTCTGCTTTTCTCCAGCACACCCCTCTGATGTGAGCGGTAGAAACAGCTCACATTGTAGCTTCAGCTTAACAACATCTCTGACTTCCCCCTTTTGCCTACTGGCTTAGTTCATTTTGACTATCCAAATGTGTGCTGTCAGCCACTGTCCCTTGAGATTGTCCCCAGCTCCGAATGGAAGCATCCTGCCTGGGCTGGGTGTTCTTAAGCAAGCCGCATGTCTTTCCTCCCTTTTCAAGGATTCCGGAAGATTATTGAACAAGCTCTGCCTTTGTGTTCTTCCTCTTATAATTCTTTCTTTCACTTCTAGGTGAGAAGCGTCACTGCTTTGACGTCAACTATAATCCTAGCTATATGTACGAGAAAGAGAGTGAGATAATCCAGACCCGGATGATGGACCAAGCCATCAATAATGCCATCAGCTACCTTGGTGCTGAAGCCCTGCGCCCCTTGGTCCAGACCCCACCTGCTCCCACCTCAGAGATGGTTCCAGTAATTAGCAGTATGTATCCGATAGCCCTCACCCGTGCCGAAATGCCAAACGGTACCCCCCAAGACCTAGAAAAGAAGAATATCCACCTGCCAGAGAAGAGCTTGCCCTCTGAAAGAGGCCTCTCCCCCAACAATAGTGGCCATGACTCCACGGACACTGACAGCAACCACGAAGAACGCCAGAATCACATCTACCAGCAAAATCACATGGTCCCCGCTAGGGTCCGCAATGGGATACCACTTCTGAAGGAGGTCCCCCGCTCTTATGAACTCCTCAAGCCCCCACCCATCTGTCCGAGAGACTCCATCAAAGTGATCAGCAAAGAAGGGGAGGTGATGGATGTGTATCGGTGTGACCACTGTCGAGTCCTCTTCCTGGATTACGTGATGTTCACTATTCACATGGGTTGCCACGGCTTTCGTGACCCTTTTGAGTGTAACATGTGCGGATATCGAAGCCATGATCGGTATGAGTTCTCATCTCACATAGCCAGAGGAGAGCACAGAGCCATGCTAAAGTGAACATCTGGTCCCAGAGATGATTTATGCCTGAGGATTCAACATAATTTGTAAAAACCGACACCCCGCCTAACAAGCTATTCTCCAAACAAACTCAGTTCCAAACCCCTTTCCATACCACTTTTAGTGTCCAAAGGGTCAAGTTCACATGGACAACAGAGAAATGCTGTCTTCATTGAGAAATTGTTTGCTTTTATATCATGTTATCATTTTTGTGAGACCTTTGTTTTCTCATCGGGGACTTGAGTTTTTATGACATTTAAAAGCCATTGAAGTATTTGGTCATTACCTTTTGCAGCAATAGAACAAGCAGTCCTTGGAGTTTGTTGCCAGTCAAAAGAGTCCCCCAGCTGTGCTGCATGAGACATTCTTTCTGAGATACAGTGCCATATGTGGAAAAGTCATACACCCAGGTCCATAAGAAGAGCTCACCAGCTAACTTCGGTGGGAAGACATGCCCTTCTGCACTTAACAGAGGCTGAAAGTCTAGGATATAATCTCCTCATCCCTAATTAGAGTCTAATAGTAAGGAAAAGAACAGTGATAAAATAAGTATCTGTTACCAGTTCCTGAAGACCCCAGTCTCCAAGCAGCAGACCCATTTCTTATCACACAAGGAAAAAAAAAAAATCAAGTTATTCGATGATACTTCTGCTTCTAGCCTCCCATACCAATTAAAAAACTGCTTTGGGTTAAACCAGTCCTGTATAAGAGAAATTCTATACCAGAAGAACTAATGGTTTTAAACATAGACTATCATTGAAACTTCACAAAGTTGTCTGTTAAGGCATACATTTCCTGTCGTTGAAATTGGCAGAACTGGACTCTGAGGGGGAAATAGTTCAGCAGCAGGAGGAGAGGGGCAGCTCTGTGAACGTTCTTGGTCTCCTTCACGGAGCATTAGTATACAGACCTAAGGCACACTTGCCGATAATTTTTTTTTTTTGACAGAAAATAGACAATCCAAAAAGCATGACTTAGTCTCCCCTTTCCCACAGGAGATGAATGAGGGACAGATATCATGAGTATTGTCTGGTTCAGTGTTAAGCTTCCTGAAGAAGTGAAGAGAGGCGTACCCCTGCTAACAGGTTCTCCTTCATCAAGGCGGATAAGGTTTTCTCCCTGTTTTAAGCTGCTGTATGCCAGGAAGATTCCTGAAAGTCTGCTCTTGGCTCTGCAGATCTATTGGCCAGCTTTGTCATTAATTATGAGAGATATGCTATCAAGGAAAAGTGCAGGGATAATTGTAAAATTAGTACTGCAGTAGAGGTCCCAAGATCTGTTTGCAAATTCCATATTGGCTGCTAATTAGCTATATGACTTTGGGCAAATCACTAAACTCTTAAAACTAAGTTTCTTTAACAATAAAGAATTGGGCTTAAACGCTCTCTAAGGTCCCTTCCAGCTTTAAATTTATGTGATTATGCTGTAGCTTCAGTTATCTTTTAAGCCTTTTCATGTATGGGTACTAAGCAGGAGAATATGTATGTGAATACCTGTTTCACATTTCTTTGGTGTGAAAATGGTAGTGTTAAATTTTTCCTTTAACTACTGAGTTGTGAATGTGAAGAGGATGGTGGGGAGGAACAAAAAACAGGAAGGTATTTTGATCTTGCCCCAAAGTGTACACACAAAGTGGCACCTGCAGCTGCTTACCAAAGCCTTTTTTTTTTTTTTTCTTTTTTAAGAACTGGTGTTAGAATAAATTCTGCTTCCAGGGACAACTTCATGGAATCTATTTACAAATCGAGAGTAGTTTTATGCACACTTCTACCAGAGTCAAGAATCCCCAATTCCTGTTAGATTTGCATTTTACGTATCTGCCTTGGTATTTCAAAAGGGCTTAGGCATTAGATTCAAACTCAACTAACTTATGTGCTGCCAGTAATTAAAATGTTCCCCCTCAGACTGCACAAATGGCTTAGCCTTCTTTGTAGCATGGTGTCTGTCTCAGGAAAACAGATTTTGTGAAATTCCATGGTAACAGTCCCAACATGTTTGAGATTTCGGCTAAAAGACTGGATGTATTTCAGTTCGTAGTCCTCAGCATTTCACTGTATTTCCGTAATCCTAGACTCCAAGCTACGCCAGATTACTGACACGCATTGTGGCAGAGTTGCTCCTTGTTATACTCTTGAAATGCCACACGTCCTGCTGACTCTTCAGGGGACAAAAGAAAGAGAATTTGGTTGGAGAGAAAACTGGGGAAAGCAAGCATTTCCAACAGATTAGTGGGAAAGTCTTTCTGAAGAAACCAGTGTTGGCTCCTTAAGATAGTGAAAGAGGCCCATCCCACTAAGCTGGGGACTTTTTTTTTTTTTTTTTTTTTTTTGAAGACATGCCTCATTTTCCCTGTGACTAACAGATTTTCTGAATGATTTCCATTCTTCTGAGGTCAGTTTTCTAAGCGCAGTGACCACTCACAAATGCTACTTTCATTGTAGCCTTCTGGGCCTAGCTGGGGCACACGGAGTGCAGAGAAAATTTGTATATGCAAACTGCACGTTTGTAAACCATCAAGTTGAACCAGGTAGTATGTAGTGGCTATCACCACACTGGTAAACATGTCCTTCTGTAAGGCACCGCTTATGTCAATAAATGCCCTTTCCCTGTGCTGGGGGTCGGGGAGAGGGTGAAGGACAATCTTAGCATGGTCGCTTAAAGAGAAGGGCAGAGTCAGGATTCACATCCAACCACATTGGACAGTGAGGTCCTGCAGCAGCCTGTAGATCTGAGCTGTCTGTCACTTCCCACCACACACCCAGGGGGCCACAATCCAGGGAATAACCAACCCCACGAAAAGTTCCCTTGCAGCCAAGGTGACAGAATTGGGATGAGGGGGGAAGGGAAGGGAATTGGCTCTCCAGATGTTCCTCATCACTCCTCTTGAATTGCTGCACAGGTACTTCCTACTGGCAAGAACTAAACAGAAGTGTCTCCCCCATTACTTCCACCACCACTACCAGGGGAAAAAAAGATATAGATAAATCCACCAGCCTTTAGATTCCTTAAGTCATTCTCCCTAAAAGATCCTTGCTTGACACAGATAAGCTAACTAATCTTTTCCCTTATTACCGACTCTGAACTGTTCCTGACGCAGCTTCTGACTTTGTCAGTGACAACTTTTCTCACCCTTTAAATGCAGTGCTTAACATTTTGCTAGGCCCATATTCACAGTGGCCCAGATATAAAGTGACCTCAGATTTCTTTTGCAAAGAAAAAAAGCACAAAATTTTGCTCAGTTGAAACACTGTGTTATGAACAAATCTCACACCAACATAGTTTTTCCAAGTAGTCTCTGTATCACCATTCTTACTCTCCTCCTCTGCTTTTTCCCCTCTGCCAAATGTGAGGTTTAGCATGTTTTAAAGGAAAAAGCCCAACACAGGCAGTAAGATCATAATGGAAATATTAAATGGTTAGTGTCCGGGGCGCCTTGGTGGCTCAGTGCGTTAAACCGCTGCCTTCGGCTCAGGTCATGATCTCAGGGTCCTGGGATCGAGTCCCGCATCGGCCTCTCTGCTCAGCAGGGAGCCTGCTTCTCGCTCTCTCTCTCTCTGCCTGCCTCTCCGTCTACTTGTGATCTCTGTCTGTCAAATAAATAAATAAATCTTTAAAAAAATAAAATAAAATAAATGGCTACTATCCTAACTTTAAAGTGTACCCCACAGATAACAGATCCATTGGTCTCTAGTGGAGATCTAGAAACCAAACCACTCAAGATTTGAACCTTCAGAGACAGCCAAGTTCTTTCACAAAGACTTGGAATTGAGATTTAAGAGCTAAAGACAAGAAAGTGGAGTGAATGGGGCGCCTGGGTGGCTCAGTGGGTTAAAACCTCGGCCTTTGGCTCACGTCATGATCCCAGGTCCTGGGATCAAGCCCTGCATTGGGCTCCCTGCTCAGCAGGGAAGCCTGCTTCCCTTCCTCTCTCTCTGCTTGCCTCTCTGCCTACTTGTGATCTCTGTCTGTCAAATAAATAAATAAAAATCTTAAAAAATAAAAAATAAAAAGATAGTGGAGCAAGGTAAATTTTGTCCTAGAAAATACCATCAGGCTTTGCAGAGGAAGATAAGAGATACACAATGATGTCTCTTCTCTTTTAAAGAATTGGGAGCTATTTTTATGCTCAGAGAGTATAGATCAGAGAACCTCTCTCTATAGGCAGAGTTCAGAAAAACAATGGATGTGGGACTTAAGTGCCTGTAAAGAAGACAATTTTGGCCTGAAACCAAAGGCTAGACCTGGGCCACCCTAGGAAAAGGATTCTGTTCTCTAAAGCTGAAGGACTGAATGGTTCTCTGAATGATCAGTGAAGCCAGGGCTGGAACCATTTTCTCTAAGGACCGTGGACTCAGAAGAGCCCTCAAGAGAAGTGTAGGCTTCAGACTTGCATGAGCTCAGAACACAGGACGGTAGCTCCATTCACCCAAGCTGTAGATAGTGTGTACCCCACCATGCCGTCAACATGATAACCAGGTCTTTGGACTTTGAAAAAGCTGAATGCAAGTTTCCTCTGAATATTACAAGACTGGACTATTGTATACATTGATGTTGATTGAGCTGACGTTTGAAAATGGAATGTTAATGTTTTGATTAAAAAATGTAAGGATGTAGTATCTACCTCCCGAGTATGTTATGAGCTCTTAGGTAATTTTGTCTAGGGGATGGTGTTACTGGGCAGGGGCTGTTTGAGATGGTTACAAGTTTTCTACTGTATGCACTATATGTGAATTGAAAGACATGGAGATATTCAAAGGCCATTCTAGGACTATGATTCAGTAATTCAGTAGCCAGTGGAGGCCTTTAATCTCAAACACAGAGTTTCCTTCATGTTATTTTAATGTGTAAGAGTAAAGAATATGCTGACAATTAGAACCAGTATAAGTGAACTTCATGCTAAAGATACTTCATGACATTGTAGCCAGGGAAGTAGAATGGCTTTGCTCCCTCCCTGTCTCATGAGCTCTCGACTATCGACTCCCCAAGTAACTTAGAGTTTCCTCAAATGGTCCTCACTGTCCATCTCCCTGTTGACCCTACTCTAGAAATCCTGGAGAGCATCCCAAAATGTCACCCACCTCCTCTCAAGCATGTGGGACCTAGCTTCTGAAGTTACTTTGCTTCTTCCTCTCCTAAATAGACTGAGAACAGATATTTTAACACTTTAGGAAAATGGGGCAGCATTCAAAATGATCCCAGTGCCAGTGACTCATTTATACAAGGACTTTTCCAGGTTAGCAAACAAAAACCCTTTTTGGTGGGCCTGCTTCTGTGGGTTCACAGAAACCAAATTACTGTGGGTTGCAAAGAATTAGCAGGTCATTTGAAAAGCAGACATCTCTTCACCCAGACTGTGGTTTTGCATGTTCAGGTTCTCAGTCTATGAGCTTTGGTGAGGGATCATTTTGGCTACTGGAAAAACCATAGGTTATTTTTAATTTCTGGTTGCCAAAGCCACCACACGTGTGGTCTGTGGATGACCCTTGTCTGCAGAATGGCGGAGGAAGAAGGGAACCTGGTTTGGGGGTTCAAAGGGGCTCAGGGTGGCCTTCCCCCAGGGAGGAAGGGAGGGAGGCCTTGCCGAGTGGTTTTGACACGGCCTGTGCTCATAACATTCTCATCTGGGTTTCTCAGAAATGCCCTATCTGCCCAGCAGTGACCTTCCCTCTTAACTCCTCTTGAGTTTTACCCAGAGTCCAACCATTGGGAGCACTATAAGGTGTCCTACTCCTCTGTAAAGACTGTTTAAAGAAAGTCAGCTTCTGAAATGTAGCAATGCTAACCTTGCTAGAACCATAATGAGTGCACAGTCACATTAAAAAAACAAAAACAAAAAAACCCTGCTGATAGATTTCAAGGTTTCTGTATCATGTTTGATTTTTACACTGAGAAATAAAAAATACTGGTGTGTTTAAAATTAGTCATTGTGCATGCCTATCATTTGTAGTTGTCAGAAAATGGAAGGGTTTAATTTTGCCTCTAAGACTTTTTTTTTTTTTAAAGATTTTATTTATTTATTTATTTATTTGACAGAGAGAGAGAGAGAGAGAGAGAGACAGTGAGAGCAGGAACACAAGCCGGGGGAGCAGGAGAGGGAGAAGCAAGCTTCCTGCCAAGCAGGTGCTTGGCCGGATGCAGGGCTCCAGATCCCAGGACCCTGGGATCATGAACTGAGCCAAAGGCAGATGCTTAACTACTGAGCCACCCAGGCGCCCCTAGGACTATTTTCTTAATTTAGCCCCTCTGGCTATTTCTTAGTCCAAGTACCAAGGTAAACAAATTACCACCAAAATAAGGCATCTGTTCTGATGCCTTGCTGAGCCTGCCATTGGCATCCTCTTGCTGGCTCCCAGCCCCCTAGAGTGGGATACTGGTTCCACTGGCCCTTAGCTCTCTAAGGGGGCCCGAGAAATTTGGGAACTGGATTTAGCAGGATCAACACCGCAGTGTCTCCCAGTTCCAAGACACAGCTCTGCCCTTGCTCTCAGCAGAGGCTATTTCTAGAAGATAGACATGTCCTGGCTTTTTCATCTCTGGGGTCTCAGAAACATCCAAATTTCTTGGGAATCTGGGAAATTCAAGCGCCATCACTAAACTCAGCCACACTTACCTTTTTACTTTTTTTTTTTTTTTAAAGAAGATTTTAAGTAATCTCTACACACAATGTGGGGCTCAAACTTACAACCCCAAGATCAGGAGTCACATGCTCTACTGAATGAGCCAGCCAGGGGCCCCAGCTGCATTTAAATATAGTCTTAAGATACTTGGAGGCCTAAACCTAAGGCACTGAAGACAAAGTCCTAGGAGAATGACATAAAAATTATCCAGCTTTCTCCCTGACTTGCTGTCTTCTGTTCTCTCTTAGAACATATCAGTAAAGAGTCTAGGAGATGATCTGGCCTTCAGCTCAGCCTCTTCCAAAACATCTTCCCTTTCCCCTCCTTTGTGAGCGAGGCAGGAAGAAGCCATTTCTGAAGTTTAGGGTTAACAAAGATGGGGTCGGGTTGGTGGCAGCCTCCTCCCACAGGGCCAGATTGTTGGGAGGTCCTCCAGCAGGTTTTGCAGTCCCAGCGCTCAGGGCAGGGAGAGAGGAATTGTGTTGCTGCCTGCCTTTTTAGTGTAACACTAAATACATTGCAGAGTGGTCTATGGGTGGCTAAGTCCCAGCCTTAGAGAGAGTGGTATGTGGCCCTCCTCCTCCCCACTCCCTTCCCAAAGCAAAAGCAGCTCCAAGAGTAAGCAAGACCGGTAGACCTGTTCCTAGTTGCCAGTGAGCAATGGAGACAGCCCGGGGACTGGCTGGGCTTCCAGCCTAAGGACAGTTTCCTTTCCTAATTCTTGGGAACTCATGTGACACTTCAGAGGGTAGTGGGCCTAGCAGGGGAGGCCACCCCACACCTGCACATTCTTCCTCCTCCTCCCCCATCCCTCAACACAACCAGGCCAAACCTCCACCTGCAGGCAACTGCCATCCAAGGGCAAGCAGGGGGACAAGGACCTGTGTCTCTTCCCTCACCTCCTGTTCCCTAGCACCCGGAGTTTGAGGAAAAGCCAGAAGAGAGCTCAGGGAAGGCCAGGAATGCTGAGGGCTGGTTGGGGAGTGAGCGGCGCTGGGGATACCAGTTCTGGCTGGGGAGCATTCCCGGTCAGACAGTTGTTTGCATAAAAGCCAAAAGCCACTGCACCTGGGGTGGGGAGGCCCTCTGGGGAGGTACTCCCTGGCTTGGGGGAGAGGGGGAAGGAAGGTGTCATGGAAAGTCCCTGAAGGACACGGGGTGTTGAATTTGCTGCGGTTTTGTTTTTAACTCTGTCCTGACCCGTGAAGTAGGCAGCTGCCTCCCTGCCCCCCAAATAACAGATCTTCCCCCAGAAGAACATGAATTTACCCAAGGAAAGAGCACTGCAGTGGAAAGTATGGAGGTTAGAGGACCTGTGGGTGATGTAGGCTGCCCCCGTTCCCCAGGACTGAAGGGGCAGGAAGCCCTCCAGCAGTCTTCCCCATCACCGCCCCACCCCACAGGCCCCCCCCCATCACCGGCCCACCCCGCAGGCCCCCTAGAAGAGCTGCCTAGTCAAATAAACCACAGCCCTGGGGGCGGCTGGTGGGAACTAGGGGGGCAGATGCCACCTCCTCCCCAGACTTGTCCTTCCACCAGGTCAATCCCCATCCCACCCCCACTGGATTAATCTCAGCACCTCAACCTCCCTGTCACTCACAGGCCCTAGCCACCCTCCCGAGACTCTTGGGGTTGGGGAGAAGGGTACAGGGTCAATGAATAAAGCAAATGACAACCCGGTGCAGACTCCAGCTCAGTGTCTGGACTCCTGGCTTCCAACCCCAGCCTTGTCACTCTCTCGGTGACCCTGGACACTTCCATTTCCCTCTCCCGGCCTTAATTTTTCCCTGGAACTGGATCTTCTCAAGTTCCTTCCAACGGAGACTAAGCCTAGCCTCGACCCCATGGCTCCAGCCAGGCCCTTCCTCTAACTCCAGAAAGAAGAGGAGAGAAAGAGGGTCCTGTGCCCTCTCCCTTCTCTCCCCATCACACTCAGGCACTGAGGGAGGTGGGGCCCTGGAAGCAAGGGTTATGGCGGCCTATGATCTCCCCAAGTGGCCACGTTGTAAACCATTCTGTGAAAGTCCAATCCTGGCCCACAGGAGTCTGGGGGACAGGGAGGTGACAGTGGAATTGTGGCCTCGGAATATGGGCACGGAGCCTGGGTCTTAACTCCCGGCCCCGGCCTCTCTCAGGTTCTCTGAATTCTGCGTGGACTCAGACACCAGATTCCCGGGTTGGGAGTGCCCAGGCGAGGATAGCGAAGGCCAGGCGGAGGGGGAAGGGGTGCGGTGCGAGGTGGGAGCTGAGGGGGGGTGTGAGGGGAGGGGCAGCTGCACTTCTGAGAAACAGCTCGGCGTCTCAGCAGCCCGCAGCCTAACCCCCTGCCTGCGGCTTCACAGCTCGCTCCTCCTGCCGCCCACGCCGCTCGGGGCCTCTCCGGGGGTCGACAGCCCCCGCGGAGGCGGCTGCTGGGGAGGAGCGGTAGCTCCGGGGACAGCGTGGTGGAACCCGTGGCGTGGGGTGGGGGTGGAAAATGCAGGGAGGCATGGGGCGCGTGACACCCGGGGGTGAAAGGCCATCCCTCCTCCGGGGTCCTGAGCGCCAGCCCTCCGCACGCCTGTGTGTCCCCCCCCTCTCCTCCACCCCCACCCCAGATGCTGTCCCTTCACACCGGGGTGGGATCCAGAAGTGAAACTGCTCCGGGTCACAGCCCAGCGCCGCCGCTGCGCCCCGCCCCGCCCTTCCGGGCACTGCAACCCCGCAGGATCTCCCAGGGCTCGGGCGACTGCCGGGGAGGAAACTGGGGGAGGGGAAGGGGAAGTGCCCCGCGGGGCAGTCTGCAGAGCGCGGCCTTCTCTCCTGGGGGTGCCCGCGCGTAACCACGAGTGGGAACCTCGAGAGGAGTCGACCTGCGCAGCGGGAGTCAAGGGGCGGCGCCTGCACTTCCCGCCACGGCCACTGGGTGTCACTGCCGCCGCGCGGCTGAGAGGCTCGGACGCCGTCAGGAGGCGGGGGCGCGGGTCCCGAGGAACCAGAGCGTCCGGCCCGCGGCGCCCACCAGGTCCTGCCCCGCCTTCGCCGTTGAGGTCCCGAGAAGCTTGGCTGCGGCGCTCAGGCCTCCCTCCCCGCCTGGCGTCCGGAGGCCCCCACGCAGCCCACCAACTCGAGTGAAGAACAACCTAACTCCTTGCCCCGAGACGAACGGGCCTACGGCTGTGGCGCCAAGCGAGCCTCCTTCCCTGGGGACCGGGGACCGAAGCGCGTACTCTGCGGCCCCCGAGCGCGCCCTCTGGAGAAGCGGGCCGGACTTACCCAGCGCGCGCAGCCCCTAGACGGCTCGGCGCCCTTCCGTCCAGCAACCGCGCGCAGGCCGCGGGAAGAAGGGAGCCCAGGGGCGGGCAGCGGGGGCAGGGTGGGGGACCTGAGCATTCCGCACGTGCTGGGGGACCAGAGCGACGGCGGGATCCTCACTCCGACTCCTGCCTCGTCCGACTCAGGTCTCGCCTTACTCATGCCGCTGCCCTTCCCACCACCACCGCCAGCTCGTTCCTTAGCTGTGGTGGGACGTGGTGGTTCAGCTGGGAAGAAGAGAACCAAAAGGTGGGAACCTGTATCGGGACTGATGGATGTAAGAGGGCTGGGAGGGAGGAGATGCCCTGGCATCCTTTGAAAAATCGCGCTCGTGTCTAGTGGGAATACCAACTTCTATCACGTCCTGCATCTACCTCGGGGCCCGAGGTGTTCAGGTAAACGTAGAGGAATACTGCCTCGGCAGCAGTTCTGTGGAGGTGCAGGTAACCTCCCAGTCTCCCTCAGTCGCCCCTAAACCACTCCAAGATAAACCTGATCCAAGTAAAAACAAGCTTCCCACCATGAAAACGCAACTCCAGCTAACACCCCTCCAGGTACCCAGCAAAGAAAAACCTGCCTCTTCCTCAGACCAGATGCAGCAGCCCTCCTCCCATAGGGCGCTAGCTACCGTCACAGCTCACCCCACAAGGGACTGAATTTCAGACTTCCTTAAGGCCGGGTAGAGCACAATCCATCTCAGCCCAGATAGTACCCCCACTTCCCAACACCCCTACCCATATGGAAATCATGGAGAACCCCTGGGGACCAGCCTCAGCCCCCAGGGACACCCATTCTGTGGCTCTAGACTCTGCAACACCAACTTCCCCAAGATCCTGATGTCTTTTCCGTCCTTGCTCAACTCCCTGCCCCAGCTGGAAGCTGAGAATCCTGTCCTAAGAAGCCACACTCTGCATCTCACTCCCAAGCCGCAAAGCTAAGGTTCTGCCAACAGCATGGGACAGGAAAGCAGACTCTGCCACAGACCCCACCTCTGTGCGATTGGGCCCTCTTTTCTGTCTGCTAGACCAGACCAGTCCTATAGTCATGGAAGCCTTTTTTTCCAACTATACCATGAAGCCGAACTACCATATACAAAGGCAATGCTCTCCCCAACCCCACCCCAACCTGCCTCCCAACTCCTGCTGGAACCTTTGGACTGAAGAAAGGCAGTAGAAAACTGCTTATGTAGATGTTTTGGAAGAAAGGATCCTTCTGAATAGCCTTGGTCTCTCTTGCCTATCTCCTTTTCTTCTTTCCTCTCTCCCTCCTCAGGGTGCCTGGCACTGGGCACAAGGAAGGAGCCAGGCAGGATCACTGACCCAGTGTTGAACCCACCGCTGGCACCAGGATGCCCTCCACCCATGAACTTGGAGTCCGTGTAGATTTCACTGAACAGGATATCTGGGGATCAGTGAAAGCATCAATTGTCCAGAGCTTTGTCTGTCTGGATGTCCCACCTAGGGCATCCTGGGGGAGGTGGGCTTCCCTAGAATCATGCTCACCTGTTCTCAAAGTCCAGAAAGTTGCCAGCAGCCCTCCCTGCCCTCCACACTTGACCGGGCAGGGAGGTCAGCCCTGTGGCCACGTCCTCCTATAGGCCTGGGGTGAGCCACATACCCCGGCTCCAGGCTCACACCAGTCATAATAGCCCTAAGAGCTGGTGTCCAGGATGTGCTACAGACCATTTTGGGCCAGCGCCTGGATAGGGACCATGTGTCACCCCCTGTCAAAGCCTGGCTCCCCCTCAGGGAGATGACAGGGAATCTTCTTTTTTCTTTTCCAAAGTCTTTTTCTGATTTCTGAAATGTTCTTTAATAAGTACATATATTTTTTGGGCACTGGGGTGGCTCAGTGGGTTAAGCATGTGACTCTTGATTTTGGCTCAGGTCATGATCTCAGGGTTGTGAGATCGAGCCCCGCATTAGGCAGGCTCTGAACTCTGGGCTGAGTCTTCTTGAGATTCTCTCTCTCCCTCTCCCTCTGCCCCTCCCCCTGCTCTCTCTTTCAAATAAAATCTTTTTTTTTTTAAGCTTTTGTTTATTTATTTGATAGACAGAGATCACAAATAGGTAGAGAGGCAGGCAGAGAGAGAGGAGGAAGCAGGCTCCCCGCTGAGCAGAGAGCCTGATATGGGGCTCGATCCCAGGACCCTGGGATCATGCCGTGAGCCAAAGGCAGAGGCTTTAACCCACTGAGCCACCCAGGCACCCCTCAACTAAAATCTTAAAAAAAAAAAAAATCACATACACTTTTTAAAATCAAACCCAATAGCTTGATACTGAAAAGACAGTTTGTTAGGTGCTGGTCTGTACGTTCTCCACAAGGCCCCTGCTGCCCTCCCAGCAGCCCAGATTCCATCAAAACCACAAGCCTCCACTAGCCACACTGCAGCTGTCCATGGAAGTCCCTTCTGCCGTCTGGCCTCTTCGGCAGTAGAACAGCAGCCTTTCCATGTCTTCAGAGCTGGGGAGTCTTGTCCTGGATCCCTCTGCAAGCTGATCTTGAGGGGCCCTTGTCCCCCACATTCTCAGCAGCTGCCTCTCCTCCAAGAAGTCAGAGATCTCAGCCACCCCGTGAGGACGTTCATCTGTTGATTGCCAGTGTGCTGCTCAGGGTCAAGCCAGCTGCCTCCTCAAAGGGTCCCCAGTGGTCCAGGTCCTTCACAGTAGCCAGCACTAAGAACAGAGGTGGTAGGGGTACCTGGGTGGCTCAGTGGGCTAAGCCTCTGCCTTTGGCTCAGGTCATGATTTCAGGTTCCTGGGATCGAGCCCTGCATCTGGCTCTGCTCAGCGGGGAGCCTGCTTCCCCCCCCCCTCTCTGCCTGCGTCTCTGCCTACTTGTGATCTCTCTGTCAAATAAATAAATAAAATCTTAAAAAAAAAAAAAAAAGAACAGAGGGGGCAGAGAATGAAGGGCAGAGAAGGGCTACGTTCTACCACCTAAAGCTGGGCAGAGTCTGACCTCTGCCTCTAACTCCATATAAGACCTCAGGTGGGTCATGCTTTTTGAGCCTCAGTTTCCTGTGCATGAAGTGAAAACCGTATCTGTGCCACATACTCTAATTAGCTGATTGACATAGAAGGCCATTGTCCCCTGACTGGTGCCTCAGGCTATGAAGAGACACCGGGCTTTATAAATACAGCTTAAATGCCTGGACATGACTCATTCTGGCCGCTTTTCTCCCACCCCAGCATGGACCCCTAGCACCCACACCTTAGAAGGGGACCTGGGTATCCCTGGCCAGTCACATAGCCAGCACCAGTCAGCTCAGGCCGGAGGAGGAGCTGGTGATGGGATGGTTCTGGAAACCATGGCAGGCAGCAGGCAACAGGTTGCTCTGGTCCCTGCTGCCTGAGGGAGTCCTGCTAACAAAAAACAAAACCGGTACCTCTCTCATGCCTGGCCGCAGTAATTTCTTCAGGGTAAGTCCCCAGAAGGTTCTAAGCTAGAGGGTGGATGAGGCCTATCTTCCCCACTCTGTCTGACAGGCCTGGCTCCCCAGCCCCAAAGGTTGGGGGTGACAAGCCTGGCCCAAGGGCTGACTGTGGTGGCTGGTCCTTCTCAGGGTCACTTCAGGACAACCCCCCCCCCCCCAAGCCAGAGACCAGGGCTACAGAGAAGGGAGGGGCTCTCCAAGGGAAAACACCCCCACCCCTCCTCCCCATCCCCACCCCCGCAGGCCACTTAGGAATTCCACCTGGAAGTCAGCCAGGCAGGGGCAGCAGAACAGCCCAGACCTGTATTCAGACCTGGGTTGAAATCCTGGCTCTCCCACTAACCGTAATTTGGGGCAGGTCTCGCTGAGCCATCAGTTTCCTCACCAACAAAACAGGATCCCACCGCCTCATGCCCAATCTCAAAGATTCGGGGAGAGATTTCTCCATTAAAAATTTTTTGTATTATAGAATTTTCAAGCTAACACAAATTTAAAGAATTTAACAAATCCCTGTGTACCCATCACCCAGCTTCAACCATTATCAACTTACAGCCAGCCTATGACCATACTCACATCCCTAACCTTGGGGTTATTTTAAAAAGCAAAGCAAAGACGTCATTTCACCTATAAATACCTCAGAATGAATCTCTCAAGGTTGAAGACTTAAACACATAACACACGCACACACGAATACCATTATCACCCCTTGAAAAGTTAACCATAATTCCTTGATATCATTAAATATCTCATCAGAGTTCGAATTTCCCCCGATTGCTCATAAATGTTTTTTACAGTTAGCTAGTTCAGATTTGAATCAAACAAGGTCAACACATTACACGTATGGCTAAATTTCTTGAGATCTAGAGATTCCCCATCTTTTCTTGTAATTTTGTTGTCAAAGCTGGGTTCTCTGCTCTGTAGTTTCCTAGTCTGGATTTGGGTAATCGTATCCCCATGTGTCATTTCACATGTTCCTCTGTCCATTTTTTTCTGATAAACTAGCCGCTAGATCCAAGGGATGAGATGGAGGTTCTATTTCTTGGCAAAAATAATGCCGAGGTGGAGCTCACTTGTCTGGAGAGGTCTTCCTCTGTGATTTAAAGATCAAATGGCAGGTCCAGGTGTTGCCAGTTTGAGTCATTTTAAAGCTCTCCTGTCACCTAAGAGCAAAACCTGTAAAACGGTTTTGACAAAACTCTTTTTAGACCATAACAGACCAACATGGGCAGTGGGGAGAGTCCAGACCCTACAGGGTCCACCTGGGCTTGTATATTGTAAAGGTTACTCTGGATGTTGGAGATTGGGTTAGAGAGGGAAGCAAGACTTAAAGGGCTGAGTGTTGTGGGGTCCCATTTATATGGCCTTCTAGAGGGAGCAAACTATAAGACAAAGTAGGAGGGAGGGGTACTTGGGTGGCTCAGTCAGTTAAGCGTCTGTCTTTGGCTCTGTTCATGATCTCTGAGTCCCAGGATGGAGCCCCACATTGGGCTCCTGGCTCAGCAGAGTCTGCTTCTCCCTCTGTCCCTCACCCCGCTCTAGTGCTCTCTCTCACTCTCTAATTAAAGAAAGTCTTTGGAAAAAAAAAAAAAAGAAAAGAAAAGAAAGCAGGAGGGAGAGGGGTTGATGTGGACTTGGGAGAGGTGTTGGGCCATGTATCCGGATAGGGGTGGGAGATTCCTAACTGCGTGTTTGCCAGGACTCATCTGAACAGCTGGCCCACAGGACTTCCTTTAGGGCCTGTCAGGAGATGGCACCTGGATGACAGTCCCTCATACATGCTTTCATTCACTGGAGACTCCGATAACCAAGACCACCCTGTCCTCAAGAAACGTCCAGGCTGGAGGACACGTGGCCCCAGCCATCTGACACATTTGCCGAGGCCTGGTGCCCCCCTCTCCCACTCCTCTGCTCCACTCCACGAGCCAGGTCTTGCCAGACAGAACTCACGGATGTATCAAAAAATAAGCTTTATTATCACTCATATAAAACAAAGCAGATCAACTGGCCTCTCAGTCTGTACAAAGTGGGGGGGAGGGGGCTAAGACCACCTGGGCTGCCCCCATTTCTCCCATAATGCCCTGCCCCAGGGCCGAGCCCAGGAGCTCCGGGGAGGGGAGCCCCCACCCCCAGTGCCTTTTCTTGAGAAGAGAGGTGGGGGGTGAGGCGGGGGCGCTTGCTGCCTGAGGGAGAGGCAACAGAGCAAAGCAGACCGCGCTCTCCGGGGGAGGGGAATCCTCCTGAGCTCCGGAGCCCGTGCGTGAGCTTCTGTGCCCTGGAGTCCGCTCTACACGCACCCAGGCGGCCAGAGCCGGGTCACAGCGCCACGCGGGTGCAGCAGTGGCGGAGCACGCAGGGCAGGATGCCGCGGTTTAGCTGGTGGAACTCCACGAGCTGCAGCAGGTCGGTGAAGCGAGTTTGGCCGTCGTCCATGCTGAAGTAGAGGCGGCCCTCCTCCTCGCTCTGGGGGACAGCCAGAGGGGACAGCAGGTCGGGGGAGGCGCGGGGGTGTAGGCATCTCCCCGAGAGACCCCAGACACACGGTGGGGGCGGAGGGGAGGAGCTGTGGAGCTGCTCCAGGGGCTTGAGGAGGAGGACGGGGATGACTCACCGGGAGGATAAGATAATGTTTGACCTTTTGCAGGTGGCACAGGGAGAGGACAAAGCCTTGTGGGTTCCGCTGACTCTCTCGGACCAGGAAGAGGCTGCCAGGAGACAGGGCACCGTCACCTGAAGACCCAGAGCTGCCACCCCGACACAGGGTCCCTCCTATCCCTGGGTCTGTTTTCCTGCTCAGCCCTGCCCCTTACCCGTCTACCAGGCCCTGCTGCCCGATGAGCCGCTGGCTCTCCTCTCGGGAAATGCGTCCGTGAAACCAGGGCTGGGTGCGGTGGATGGCTGGAGTTGGGGAATGCAGAAGGGCAGTCATTCTGGGGAGGAGGACCCCCCCAACACCCTAGCCACCCCCACCAGGAATGCTCAAAGAAGCCACGGCAACCCCCGCCCCTGAGGACACTGGGTGCTCACCTACCTGCACTGAGGCTTGTGCCCGAGCCTGGGGTGGGCAGGCTGAGACGGTGGTTCTTCTGTAGAGCAGTGGGGGACACAGGGGATCAGGGCGTGATTGGGGTATGACCCAACACCTCGAGAATACAGAGCCCCTTTCCGCACCTGGGGAACTCCCTTACGCCTTTTTTCCTCCCATGCCACGGAAACCCACAAGGAGGGGGGCACCTGGGTGGCTCAGCCAGTTCAGCATCCGACTCTTGATTTCAGCTCAGGTCATGATCTCGGGGTGGGGAGACTGAGCCCAGAGTTGGGCTCCATGCTGAGTATAGAGCTTGCTTAAGAGTCTCTCTCTCTCCTGCTTCCTCTGCCCCTCCCCCTTCTTAAACACACACACACACACACACACACACACAAGGTCCCCAGGACAAACATGCAGATGGCTGTGGGCCCCTCACCCTCCAGGCCTGGGCCTCCTCCAGGGCTGCACTCAGAGCTTCCCGGGGGTTCTCGATGACACGCCCAGCATGGCCAGAGAAGTCCATGGCCACCAGGGTGTTATCAGAGACACTCCTCTGTAGATGGGACAGGATGTGGAGGAGTCAGAAGAGCGCCCATGTTTCCCCAGGATGGGGCCTGGGTGCCCAGGCCCAGCTAATGCCCCCGTGCACACTCACCAAAGGTGGAGAGCCCACACAGGACGGGCGCAGGTGGCGGGACTGGGCCTGCTGGTAATTCTTATACAGCTGTGCCCCATACTTCGGGGCAGAGATAGAAAGAGAGCCTGAGGTCAAGCAGGTGCTGGGGACGGGGCTGTGAAACCCCCCTACCACCAGATAAGGAGCGTTCTGAGGCCAGAGCCAGGACTCAGCCTTGGCCTGGGCATACTGAGAGCGCTCCCTCGTTCCTGAGGGCAGAGCTACTTGTGCAAAAGGGATCCGGAGGGTGAGGCCCACCTTGAAGAGGCGGAAAGCTGCTAACCAGCAGCCACGGCTCTGCTCATCCTCACTGCAGAAGACCCGAAGCCCCTTGTGGCCATTTCGAAGCTTGTTGGGCTGTAGGAAGGGCAAACAGCGGGTCCCGTATCTGCCATTAGGACCAGATGTCTGTCTCCGAGGGGCAGGGCAGGGTGCAGGGAGAGGCATCTGGGTGTCCCAGATGGAGCTCAGAAGCCCTAGGTGGGATCCTGGGGCCTAAGCAGCTCCCATTCCCTCCAGGGCCCAGCCGGGGTCTTTACCTTGATACAGAAGCCGAAGTCGGTGGGCATCCCATAGAGCTTGCGGCCCTGGGTCACCACATACACGTTGGACTCGTTCACATCTGCTATATACTGCAGGTGCCTCGGATCCTAGGCAGCATGGGCAGGACCTGTTACAGACAGCCCCTGTCCCCCTAACTGCTGTCCCTGTAAGCTAGCTGGGGAGATTTCTGAAAGGATCAGAGAAGTGCCCCAGGTCACACAGCAAACAGAAGGAGAACCAGGATTCAAACTCAGTCTTCACCTGCCTTTCCCACTACTACTTCCTGGGGTAGGTGAGCCAGGAGGGAAAGAGAAGCAGCAGAGGGTCTCGGGGCGCAGGGAGAGAAAGATCTAGGCATTCCAGGAAGGGAAGAGACAGCTCCGGGAATGGGATATCCCAGGGGCTGAGGCTGTCAACCCTCAAGACTTCACCTTGGAGGGGCGCTTGGGTGGCTCAGTGGTTTAAAGCCTCTGCCTTCAGCTCAGGTCATGATCGCAGGCTCCTAGGATGGAGCCCCACATCGGGCTCTCTGCTCAGCAGGGAGCCTGCTTCCCCCTCTCTCTCTGCCTGCCTCTCTGCCTACTTGTGATCTCTGTCAAATAAATAAATAAAATCTTTAAAAAAAAAAAAAAAAGACTTCACCTTGGAGGTGCCCTTGGTGGAGTAGTAGAGGCCAGACCGGCGCAGAAAGCAGAAGAAGCGTTTCCAAAGCTTCCGTCCTGATCCCCGGAGCTGCAGGAAGCCCTGGATCTCTGGGAAGCTACCTGCATTCAGGAAATTCTGGGGCCGGAAGAGAGCAGGAAGAGGGTGAGAGGGTGAAATGCCAAGAGGGACACACACACGCACACGCACATGCACACGCGCACACACACACGCACAGGCCTTCAGGAGAGAAGCCGTGCCGCATACATTTATTGTCCCATTTCACAGACAAAGAAACTGATGGTCAGCCAGGAAACGTGACTTGTCTAGTCACTGAGCACTGCGCTAGACTCTCCACCACACAGAGGGGAGGCAAAATGCTTAAGGGCCAAAAAACCAATAGGGGGTCCTGGGCAATCATGAGTATGCCACGGGATGGGGGTGTCCCTTTACCTGGATGAGGTCTTCGTGGGATATGCCTGTGTGTGCGTCCACACAGCTGGAGACCATCTTTTCTGGGAATAGGGTGTGCTGGGGGGAAAGGAGTCAGGAGTCAGGGGTCGAGGAGCCAGGGTGGGGATCGGGGTATCCCAGTGCCCAGAGTCCCCTCCCACACACTCACTGGAGAGCTCTTGAACAGTTCATACTTGGCGAAGTTCTTCCGGAAAACAAAGCGGCTGTCTCCACCAATGGGCCAGGCAGCCTGCACTTCCACCACGGACTCATGGTCCTCCAAGCCCCGCTCTGGGGTCAAGGGCAAACAGCAGGGGTCGGCGGAGACCAGGCAGGCACCTGCCTAGCCCAAGGTGCGAAGCATCGCCTCCCTGTCCAGACAGCCCCTGGCACCCCAGCTCACCCAGTGCTAGGTGGGGGTGGCACTCCACCAGCCCCCAGTTTTCATCACTCAGGGCACGAGCTCGCTGCACCAGCATCTCACAGACGTAGCGGGCTGTAGCGCCCGCCGCCACCTCCACAGACCGGCAGGCTCCGTCCTCGCTGTACACCTTTACTACCTGCAATCCAGGAATCGCCAACGACTGGAGAAGGGCAAGGGTGGTTCCTTCCCTTCCCCTGCCTGCTGTACCCACAGGGACCCCTGACCAAATCCACCCACCTCTATGGGAGCAGCACCATATCCACCCCAGTCCCACAGCACCCCCATATCCCTGCCTTCTCTCTCCCAAGACAACTCACATGGGGGCAGCTGGTGTCTCGAGGGGGCAGCCCCCTGGCACTGGAGGACCCCCCAAGAATGGGGGTCTGTGAAGGAGGACTGCAGAGCTCAGGGAAGGGGTTGGGGATGGAAGGCAGAGAGCTTGTCCGCAGCTCCTCCTCTCGAAGAAGATTCCTGGGGCCCAAGGAAGGGAGGCAGAGAATTTGTGGACTGCAAGCTTCTGCCTTACCCAGCACTGAAACCCCCCCAACCCCGACCACCACCAGCCCCTCCTCAGCTCCATCCACCCATTGTACCTGGTCGGAATGGGCAGAGGCTGGGACCTCTTCACCTCCCCAGGAAGAGGGGCATCGGGAGGCGGGGGAGTCCCAGGAGGGGTCCCAGGGGCCAGGTACAGGTCTTCTGGGGAGCTGCTGAGCTGAGGTGGAGACAGACCCAGCTCCATACCATCTGAGGGAGAAGAGGGAGCTGAAAGCAGCCACTCTTGTGCCCTTGTCCCACAGAGAGGGGCCAAGAGGACCCAGATGTCCTGACTTCACACAGCTGCCAAGGAGCCCCTCGGAGCTGACACAGCACCTCCTCTAACTGGAGTTTCCCTGGAGCTTTTGGGGAAGGGTAGTATGAGCCCGTTTGCAAAAGGGGACACCAAGTTCCTGAGAAGGAAGCATTCTTGCCCCCGTCACAGGTGAGTCAGGTACTGGAACTCAGTGTTTGGACTCCAAGTACAGTGCTCTTCTGTCAGCGCCACGTTGCCCAGGGGAAGAGCTAAGAGGGTCCCCCCACCACAAGCCCAGCAGCGGCAACAGACTCTGTGTGCCACAGACTGTGTGACTCTCAGTCTCTGAGCATGCCCTAAGCATGGGGCATTCACTCCTCTGGGCTCTGCCCCGGGTTTTTCCAGTGCTTCATTGCCAGACCTAGCTGCCAGAGCCTGTTGTGACAACGCCTGCCCAAGTGCTGAGTGATGCGCAGAAGGGGAGAAGGAGGTGGGGAAAGACAGGAACCAGGAGGCCAGGAGGCAGGCTCAGCAGCAGGGAGGACAGGACTAGCCTGGGGGGGCCATCCCCCAGCAGCCCCCAAACTTTGGGTACCCTCTCCAGATTCCTCCTGCCCAGTTTTCTTAAAGCCCCAATGCCAAGGCCACCTCCTCCAAGCAGCCTTCCTGGATTTTCCACTTCCAGACAGAAGGGCTCCTGCTCTGTACTGTGCTGCGGCCTCTGCGCCAATTCCATGCACCTGTCTTATCCACCCACTGGTCTGGAGCCACCCAGCACCCCCAGGCAGGGCTGGGGTCCTACCCACATCCTATCGCCCACAGGTACTGCATAGGCACCTACAACAAGTAAGGACAGGAGAGCTGGGACAAAGATGCCCACCGGGGACAGAGGCAGCACAGGCCCCTCCTCCACAGGAAGCAGGACCCCTCCCCCTGGCTGGAACTTGGGAGGACCTGGGAGAACTGGAGACCTAGGCCAGTGCTGTTAGGCTGCCTGCAGGACCTGGCACTGACCCTCCAGGACGGGGCAGGCCCCTAACCATTAAGTGAGAGGATTTGGGGGACAGGTGAGTCAGGGTGGGGCGGGACACCACTGCCTGGGGCTCTCTATTCAACCTTGACTCATCTGCACGACTTCCTGACTTAGGAGAAATACAAACAGCCCTGCCTCTCTACCCACCTCTCCCCCCTCCCATCCCCAACCGACCAGGCGGGGAAGAACAGGGGGGAGGGGGAGGCGCAAAGCAGGGATCGGCTAGGGGAGGAGGAGAAGGAAGATGGTGGGCCCTGCAGCTCCTCCGACCTCATTTTTGCCTCCCCACCCCGGCCCACCTCCAGTCCAGGTGGGACCTGCAATCTGCCTTTCCGGGTCCCCTAGTCACCTAGTCACCTCTCAGTCCGGGAGTCCCCTTACCTAAGGAGAGAAAAAAGACCTGGCCTGGCTTCAAAGGCCTAGCTGGAGCAGACCCAACCCCCCAGTGATGCCCTCACTCACCCAAAAAAGCCATGTAGTGCTCCCTATCCTGTCTGGGACCTACCAGGCTTTCATTCTGCTGCCTCCCACTCCTAGCACCCAGGCCACAGTGGGCCCAGAGGACTCATCTATGTCAACTTTGGGGGGGATGAGGTCCTCCCAATACACTCTCTGGGATGTCCCAGGCAGAGGGGTACTACCAGAGCAGAAGTAGCAAGACACCCAAGAGAAAGACACAGGCAGACGAGGAAAAGGCCAGGAGGGTGAGGCAGGGAGGGGCTTAGGGGACTCAGGGTCCTGCGGGGGGGGGGGGGGGGGGGGGGGGGGAGATGCAAGACACACCCAGCAGCAAACATCAACAAGTCTCCAGAACACCAACGAGGCACTATGTCCCAGCTCCCATCCCCTCTACCCTGGGGTCACCAACCCTGGTGACTTCACTCCAGGGAGAGCTGGGGGGGGGGTGGTACCCAGAGACCAAAAGTGGGGTCCTACTCCATCCCAGAGGGAAAAGGAATCAGGGCAGTGTTTGGGCAGGGAAATGGGAGATTTAAATCAGAATCAGATTAGAATCTGGCCTCAGAGGGCTGGAGGACCCGTGAAGACTTGGATTTGGCCTTTGGATTCCCACCTTGCCTTCCAGACCCTTCTAAGGCAAGAGAAGAGTGGGGCAGTTAGAACCAAACAGATGGGATGGGAGGAGAAGCGGGTCCTAGCTCTGGGGCCCGGGGAACACTCTCCCAAGAGTCCTGAACCTTTCAAACGGGGGCCCTAGGAAAGCTTCTATGGAAAGAACCCACCCCCAAGGTCTCAGTCCCCTCAACACTAGGACTCCCAAGTCCTGGCTTCCCCAACCGCCTCTCCTGCCCCGCGGCTCCAGCCCCACCCTCTTTCCCGCCCTCCCAGCCTCCTGCCTCCTTGTTTACTTCCTGAATCTCGCCCCACCTGGCTGGCCCCAAGGGCGGGTGGCAGGGCCCAGTATTAAGGGCCCTTGGAAAACAAGGCCACCTCCGTCGCTAGCCAGGGGAGGGGGGAGGGGCTGGCAGGGCCGAGGCCTAGACGGGGGGACCAGCAGGTGGCGGGAAGGCCCCGGTCCAGCCAGCCCAGCACTCCACGTCCGCCCCCATCGGGATTTATGGGGGCCGGGGCGGGGAGGGGGGGCGGTGGTTGGAAGTTTCAACCTTGCGGGAGTTGTGAGCTTGCAGGGCCCAGGTAAGGAGGCGGGAAACCCCTAGATGACCCGGAGTTGGGAGGAGGGCCCAGGTCGCTGAGGCCCCGCCCACTCCCTAACTCTGGAAAAAAACGCCCAATGGGAAAGGCGGGGGGGGCGGAGGGTAAGCTTTCTTAAAGTTTAATTTGGGAAGAATGCTAGATTGTGTCTGTGGAGTTAATCATTACAGGCTGCTTGCCTTCCTGGAGGGCTCCCCCAGCTCCAAGGGGATGGGGCGGAGAGGGGCGAGCAGTCTAGCACAGGCCGACCAAGACAGGCCCTTCTGGAGGGGCAGTAGAGTTGGGAGGCCTTCCAAGGGCGGACAGGTGCATTCTCCATCCCCGCGGTATCAGGGAAATCCAAACTCGGGTCTTTCTCCAAACACTGCCCCCTGCCCCCAAACACGCACACACACACTTTCCCTAGTCCCCGCTCCACCGCAGACCCCCCGCATCCAGACCTCTAGCCTTCCAGCCTTCATTCCGACGCCAGGAAGGACCCCGGGGCCTGCCCCGCCTCCACCTCCCCTTCCTAGGGCAGGGCCCTGTATTTTGAGCAGGCAAACAATCCCGAGACCGAGCTCTAACAATTTAGGAGATTCCTCTCCTCGGCTGCCTTCCAAATTGGAGGGTGCCCCCCGCCCCTGCGGGGAGACGTCAGTCTTGGTAGAGTCTTGGGAAAACCTCAAACGGATAACCTCAGGCTGAGCCAGGAATGCCTCTAGGCAGCCCTGGGTGCTCAGGCCCCCACCTAGCTCTTTTTCTGGGAAGGTGGGGAGGGACTAGTTTCAGCGGGAAAGCCGCGTCTCCCCGAGAGGATCGGAGATCTTTCTTCCCCATCCCCATCAGCTGCTTTGTCCGGGCGCCGGACGGAGGCGGGCTACAGGGAGGAAAGGAAGGACTAAGGAAGACAGGAAATGAGAATAGGGAAAGACTGAGGGCAGATGGTGAGGAAGGGGCGGGATATGGGCGATTGGAGAAAAAGAAAGCGAGGCGGCCAGAGCAACACAGCAGGAGGCTGAATCTTTAAACATTGACCCCGGACCTGCCGCTGCTCCCACCCTCAAGACGAAGTGCCCGCTGGGTCCTTACCTGGACCCTGGACGTCGGAACACTTGGCTGGGGCCACCGGTTTAGAGAGGGAGACGCCAGGCCCTTAACTACCTGTCCCCCTCCTGCCCCCGCCCTTGGCCTGACATCATTGAGGGGGGAGTCAGGCGGCCGCCCGACCGCCCACCTGGGCAACCTGCCAGCTCCTGGCCCTGACATGGGCACAGCCCTGGGCGCTGGGGCGGCTGGGGGTGGGAGCAGGTTGCTGGGACCGATTTTGGTCATCTTACCTGGAGGGCCCCAACAGAAGTAGCAGGACACCGGGTACAAAGTTCGGTTCTGTCTTGGGACCCCAGACACCTGGACTTGATTTCAAATCCACTCCTTCTTCCCTACAGGTGGCAGGAGGGTGTCCCGACTTTGGACGTAGAGTGAGGGTTGGGGGGAGGGAGAGCCCTGTGTGTCCAAGCTCCTGGCCCAAGGAAACTAAAATTATCTTGGGCAGGTGGGGGCGGGGCCTGGGGAAGAATCACAGGAGGAGGAACCAGAGGAGGAGGGGCGGGACTCCCTGACACTCCACGCTGGCTGGCCGGGATTGTTTTTGCCCTTCTTAACCGGGTGGCAACAGGTGCCAGGGGAGAGGCGGGGAGAATGGTGGAGCTGAGCAGTCTCAGAGCGGAAGATCCAGAGTCCTCCTGATGTGGGAGGGAGGGACTAGGGGCTGGAGGGTACGGGAAACGGGGCTCACCCTTCCCCATACTCCTCACCAAATCTGGTCTGCTCATTGGCCAAGCCAGGGGGCCTGTCTGGGCCCACCTGATGGGGCAAGGAGCACTCAGCCAAAGAGGGAAGACTGTCAGAAGGGTGTCCAGGAACAGGGGCTGCTCCTTGACCTCCAACCACAGTCTGGCCACCCAGCCCGCACCCTGGCCCTCAGAGGCATCCAGGGAGATGTTCTCCCTTCTTGACTTTTTTTTTTTTTTTTTTTTTTGACAGAAACACAGCGAGAGAGTGAACACAAGCAGGGGGAGTGGGAGAGGGAGAAGCAGGCTTCCCGCCAAGCAGAGAGCCTGATGCAGGGCCCAATCCCAGGACCCTGGGTCCACCACCCTAGCGGAAAGCACACCTTAACAACGGAGCCACCCAGGGGCCCCGAAGTTCTCCCTTCTTTGCAAAGTCCAGGGTCTCAGCTTCTTCCGAAAGCTAAGGGGTTATACAGGGTCTCATGGTAGGAGGAATGATCTAGGGAAAGCTCTGGCCAGGTGCCAGGGGACTCCCCTTTGAGCAATCACTTTAGCTCTCTCCTCCAGCATTAGGCAAACAGAAGGGTCAGGGAGAGGGCCTGGAAGGGCGCAGATCAAAGGCAGTAGCCACCTCCCAGCCTCAAGTGGGTGACAGTTGGGTAAACAAACAGTACTTAGAGTGATAAGCAGTCTGCCCTGAGGTACTATCAAGGAGTGGCTCAAGCCTCAACTTTCCCCAAATGGGGTTTTCCTAGAAAAACCAGTATGAGTGGACTAAACAAAGAAGTGGGGGAGGGGCGAGGTCACCTGGCTCTTGGAGCAGCAGCTTGTGCAAAGCACAGTAGACGACTCACTCAAAGATTCCTTCCTTCATTCAATAATATTTGTTAAGTACCTACTATAGGCAAACCCCATGCATGGTACTGGGGAAAAAGCAGGGAGCAGCAAAAACAGACCCTGCCCTCATCCTCCTGCAGCCCAGTTGGGGAGACTGATGTTAATAGAAAAATCCCCTAAGGGGCGCCTGGGTGATTCAGTCAGTTATGTGACCAATTCTTGAAATGACCGACATGGTTCATGATCTCAAGAGTTATGAGATCAAGCCCTGTATTGGGCTCCATGCTGGGTGTGGAGCCTGCTTAAGATCCTCTCAGTCTCGGGACACCTGGGTGGCTCAGTTGATAAGCGTCTGCCTTCAGCTTGGGTCGAGGTCCCAGGGTCCTGGGATCAAGCCCCACGTTGGGCTCCCCGCTCCAAGGGAATCTTGTTCTCCCTCTCTCGCTGTGTCTCTCTCTGTCAAATAAATAAATAAGATATTAAAAAAAAAAAAGAAGATTCTCTCATTTTCCCTCTCCTTCTGCCCCTCCCCCTCTCTAAAAAAAAAAAAAAAATCACACACAAATAAGAAGTGACAGGTGACCAGTATGCTGGGAGAATGACTCACCCAATGAGTTGGGGAACCTTGTCTGTGTAAGTGACAAGCGAGCAGAGGGGAAACTGAAGCAGGGAGAAGGGTGGGTGGGAATGGGGGGAGTTCCATTCCCGATGAGGAAACAAGTGCTAAAACCCTTATCGGGAGGGGACATGGCATGAAAAGGCACAGTGGGGTTGAGGAGAAGGAAAGAGAGGAGGCCACACAGCTAAGCCCGGGCTGGTGAGGAGAAAGGCAAGTGCTTTGGACTCAGCTGTGTTTCTCGAAGTGTGGCCGGGGACCACCTGCCTCCATATCTCCTCAGGCTTATGTAAAAACAGATCCCTGGGCCCCTCCCCATCTACTGAATCTCAGTCTCCAGGGCCAAGACCCAGGAATGTGTGGTATTGACAAGCCCTCAGGTGGTTAAACCAGGTTTAAGAGCCATCCATCCTGTCTGTCCAGACAGGCAGGAACTATGGGTCGAGGCCATACCCGGCAGTGGCTCTCCAGGCACAGAAAGGCAGGCAGATTTATATTTTGAAAAGATCACGCTGGATGTTGAAGGATGCGGTTAGAGAGGGAAGCTGGACTCAGAAGGCTGAGCCCTGTAGGATTCTATTTATATGGCTTTTGGGAGGGGGTGGGACTATAAGGACAGAAGAGAGATCTGGGGTCAGGGAGGAGGGAGATGGGTTGACAGCGAAGGGGAAGGGGACTTGTGAGGAGGTAGTGGAGCTGTTCTATATCTTGGTCATGGTGGTAGGTACACAGCTCGGTTAGAACTCACAGAAAGGTACATTCAAGAGGACAAATTTTACTGTGTATAAGTTATATCTGAACTTTTAAAAAGATTTTATTTATTTTTTTGAGAGAGAGAGAGAGAGAGCATGAGAGAGAAAGATCACAAGCGGGGGGAGGGTTAGAGAGAAAAGCAGACAACCCGATGAGTAGGGAGCCCCATGCAGGACTCAAATCCCAGGACCCCGGGGTCATGACCTGAGCCAAAGGCAGAAGCCCAACGCCTGAGCCACCCAGTCACCCCAGATTAATCTTTTCAATAAATGGTTCTGGGACAATCAACTCTCCACATGCCAGAAGATGAGCTTAGATCCTTACCTCACAATCTACAAAGATTAACTCAAGATAGATCATAGACTTAAATGTAAGAGCAAAAATAAAACGTCTGAAGAAACTATGGGGAAAAAATCTTCTTGAGCTTAAGTTAGGCAGCGATCTTAGATACAACAGCAAAAGCACAACTGACCAAAAAAATCAGCAAATTGGACGTCATCAAAATTTAAGTTTTTTGCACTTCAAAAGACATCACTAAGAAAATTTAAACAACAACAACAACAACAACAAAAGCCAACTTGTTGGGATGCCTGGGTGGCTCAGTTGGTTAAATGTCTGACTTCCACTCAGGTCATGATCCCGGGGTTCTGGGATCGAGTTCTGTATGGGGCTCCCCACTCAAGGTGGAGTCTGCTTCTCCATCTGTACATCTCCCCCTGCTCATGATCTCTCCCTCTCTCTCCTACACACTCTCTTTCGCAAATAAATAAATAAAAATCTTTTTAAAAAATGGCAAAAGAGGGCGCCTGGGTGGCTCAGTTGATTAAGCGACTGCCTTCAGCTCACATCATGATCCCAGATTCCCTGGATCGAGTCCTGCATTGGGCCCCCAGCTCCATGGGGAGTCTGCTTCTCCACTCTTATGCTCTCTCTCACTCTTTCTCTCTCAAATAAATAAAGAAAAAAAAAATTTTAAGATTTTACTTATTTATTTGAAAGAGAGAGAATGAGAGAGAGAGAGAGAGAGAGAGAGAGCATGAGAAGGGGCAGGATCAGAGGGAGAAGCAGACTTCCTGCTGAGCAGGGAGCCTAATGCAGGACTCCATCCCAGGACTCCAGGATCATGACCTGAACCGAAGGCAGTTGCTTAACTAACTGAGCCACCCAGGCACCTAATAAAGAAAATGTTTAAAAAAAAATGTTTTAAAATGGGCAAAAGATTTGAATAGATGTTTTTCTAAATGAGGGCCATGGATGGCTAATAAGCATACGAAAAGATGCTCAACATCATTAGTCATTAGAGAAATGCAAATTAAAACCACAATGATATACCACCTCACACCCACCAGGATAGCTATAATCAGAGACAGACAATAAGTGTTGACAGGGATATGGGTAAACAAATCCTTGTATATTGCTGGTGGGAATATAAAATGGTACAGACATTTTTGAATAACAGTTTGGCCGTTTCTCAAAAAGTTAAACATAAACTTACCATGCAACCTAGCAATTCTACTCCTAGAGAAATGACAACACGCATAACATACAAAGACACTTACATGAACGTTCATAGCAGCATTATCCAAAATAGCTAAGAACTGGAAACACAAATGACCGTCAGCTGATATTGAATAGATCAGCAAAAAAGATGGTATAACTGTACAGTGGGATACTGTTCAGCAACCAAAGAGAGCAAACAGCCCCATTGCTACAGCGTAGATGAACCTCAAAAGGTTTAGAATGAATGAAAAAAGCCAGAAGCGAAAGACTACATATTATAGCATTTATATAAAATGTCCAGAAAAGGCAAATTTATAGACCGAAAGCAGACCAATGGTTGCCCAGGGTTGAAGCTGGAGGCTGGACTGTAAACAAGCAGGAGGGACCTTTCTAGACTGATGGAAAGGTTCCGGAACTGACTGTAGTGATGGTGGCACAACTCTGGAAATCACTGAATTTTTTTTTAATTGCATTTTTTTTTAATTATTTTTTTTATTTTAGTTGGGGAGGGGCAGAGAAAGAGAGTCTTAAGCAGATTCCTCGCAGAGCACGGGTCCTGCTGCGGGGCTCCATCTCAAGACCCTGAGATCAGGGCCCTGAGATCACAACCTGAGAGGAAAGCAAGAGTTGGTAGCTGAATTGACTGTGCCACCCAGGAGCCCCCCAAAATTCATGATTTGAGGGGATGGTAATAATGTAGGTGACCTGTTAGGATATTATGGTATATCCCAAGGACTCCTGAGAGAAAAAAGGCAGCAAAACAGCCTCCATTTTCAGAGTTCAATGCCAGCCCAGGCCAGGATGAGATGGGGGAGGTGCAGGAACCCGGCAGGTGTGAGTGTAGAGCCTAAGGAGTGGAAGCCCCAAAGCCTTAGCTTCCAGACTGCAGGGAAGAAGCAGTCACTGTCCCCGACTGTGCCTACAGCTTTGGAGCTTGAGTCTGAAGCCCCGGAGTGTTGAACTATGGGGTGGTTTAAAACGCCATCAGCATGTTAGCAAGAAACAGCAACCATCTCGTAACATCAGCCAACCCCAGGCCCTGGATCCACTTGCCCCATCACTTTCTCTTCCTTTTGTAAACTGTAAAGCACTTGCAGTCTAAGATAGTTCATGAGATTATATGTATGTAGCCGTGACGTCCAGCGGACACGAGATGCCGGGCAAGTCCGGCGCTCTGAGAACCCGGGCGGGGTAAGGTGATCAGGACCAGTCCACCCAGCCCACAGCCCTCAAACTGGGGTTAGGGTCAAAACGCAGCAGCAATCGCGGCCTGCAGGGGGCGCCCGGACGTAACGCGCGGCCCGCTCCGCCCAGAGGCCCCGCCCCGTCACGTGCTCGCGGCGTCGCGTCACACCCGGAAGCGGCAGCTGAAGCAGAGTCGGGAGCAATGAGCGGGGAGCCGGGGCCGACGTCTGAAGCGCCCCCTCCCGGGGAAATTGAACCGGGTAGTGGGGTACGCATCGTGGTGGAGTACTGGTGAGTGTTTCCAGCCCGTGGGGTGTCCCGACCGAATGGGGGTGGGTCCACGGGAGGCCCCTCCTCCGAAACCCAGGCAGAGCCCAAGCATCTTGTCCCTAGTGAACCCTGCGGTTTTGAGGCGACCTACCTGGAGCTGGCGAGTGCCGTGAAGGAGCAGTACCCCGGCATTGAGATCGAGTCGCGCCTGGGGGGCACAGGTGAGGCCCGCAGAACACCTGCTGAGTCAGTGTTCTAAATCTCAACTCTCCCACTTTCTAGCCCTGGAACTGGCTGTGTTATATAGTGTCCAGCAGTGTCTGGCACAGAGTAAAACGTCCGACCAACTCGAGGCCCCTTCCAAAGGTGAGGGCGGCGGACACAGAGGAAACCTGTAGGGAAAAATGGGTGAGACTGCAGAAGTGTAGGGTTGGAGGGGAGGGAGCGCTTCTTTGAATTATGAACCCAGAGTTCAGAGGACACACAGGTAACTCCTCCCTGGGGTTCCTTTGGCTTGAGCCGGGTTTGGGAAATGGCTCAGAGAACTAGTCTCTCGTGGGGTCGGTGGAGACAGAAAGGAGCCTGCGAAGAGTCCAAGGAGTGTGAGAGCCTCTCCTTACATGCCTGTTGTCAGCATACAGTTCATTCTTTTAATACCAGGTGCCTTTGAGATCGAAATCAATGGACAGCTGGTGTTCTCCAAGCTGGAAAATGGGGGCTTCCCTTATGAGAAAGATGTGAGTATTTATAATGTCAGGAGGCCCCGGTTCACCCTTCCCCTGCAATGGATCATTCCATTCCACCTCTGCCCTCTAGCTCATTGAGGCCATCCGAAGAGCCAGTAACGGAGAACCCCTAGAAAAGATCACCAACAGCCGTCCTCCATGCGTCATCCTGTAACTACACGTGATTCTGGGTTCCTGCTCAGTTTTGGGACCCAAGCCATGGTCTCCTGTCTGGTCCTGCTGAGGGCTCCCCACTGCCTCTTTCCCCTCACCTGGGTCCTGGTAAGCTAAAAGACTCTGGCCTCCACTTTGTCCCTTTGGATACCAAGAGGGAATAGAAGCTGCCGTGGTCTTGGGGATGGGAGAGAGACCTTCTCCATGGACATTTCCACAGCCGCCTTATACCCCCTTCCCAGGATCAGCGCCCAAGTCTGCTCCCCACTCCAGCTCAGCTGTACCGGTCAAATGCCACCACGGTTCTAACTCTTACCTTCCACTAGCCCTGGGCAATGTCAGCTATTGGAAATAAAGTGGTACTGCAAACCCCTGTACCAATCTAGTGTGTGTTTTTATGTTTGTGTGTGTGTGTGGGGGGGGGGGTTTGGTAGCATAGGGGCCTGCCCAGCCTTTATACCACCAGGGGGGCTCTGCTGAGTGGGTGGGCTTTTTTGGGATAGTTACTTCTAGTTCAATGATTTCCTCACTCATAGCCAAGGGAAGGAAAACGAGTCACACAGTATGCATTACCTCCCTCCCCACCCCCCCAAGGGGAGGAAATAACCCTCATTTCCAGTGCGTGGCCTTAGGAACTCATTATTTCTAAACCAGAATGATCTGGTTGTCAAAGGGCTCTCAGATTAAAATCCCAACTTGAAGATTCCACCCCCCCCCCCCCACACACACACACAACCCAAAAGCCAAGAAACAGGATAGTCTTCTCATTCAAGCTTTCCGGATTCCTAGCCACTCCCTCCAGAGAAGATGACTTGAATTTAAGTTAGGCAGGGGGTAAGGGTTGGCACAGAGCCACCCCAGACATAGGCTGATGCCCAGCTATTTTCCAAAATATATTTGCAAATGGAGAAAGTGGGTATGGAGAAAGGACACTCTTACCCCCACCCCAGGGTCCCACCCCTCTCCACAACACCCGCTCTCCCGGAGTCCTTATTTCATCTTTTTAAAAAAAGTAAAAACAAAACAAGAAAAGCACTCTGTACAAGGACTGATCTGGCGGCTTTGCTGCTCCCGTCTTCCAGGGCGCAGAGTTAGGTCTCAGGGACCGTCTCTGAATGGGCTGCTCTTGCTTAAGACTCTCCCTCAGAGCCTCCTCCCCTTCAGAGGCCCAGCTTCCCCATGTCCTTCAATGTCAAAGATCTGGAATAAGTGAGCTGCTCCCTCAGGTGAGGAGACTGGCTGTGGCATCCATGGGACCAAAGAGTTGGCTGGGTAGGGCTCCAACATCGCTCAAGACTCCCCAGTGCTGTCCCCTCCACCAACCAGGCTGAGCCCCTCTCTGGGACTTGGAGGAGGGTTGGTTCCTAGTGCAGCAGGATGCCCTGGATTCAGGGCCAAGGGCCCATTTCCTGCCTCACCCCAACTCGAGCCAGAAGTCAGGCCTTCCCCTGACTTCCCTGAGGGTTCGGCAGGGCCTCGGCAGACTTGGACTTCTGGCTCACACTGGCACATCCAGGCCCAGGTACTCAGGGTTCTCTGCTGTAGGGGTCCCTTCAAAGGTGCTGGGTGGAGAGCCCCGCTCTGATGGGTCCTGGTCCCAGTAATAGAGGTTGTCAAAGGCTGGACTGAAGGCTGGAGGAGGGTGGGGCTGAGGGGCAGCCCTGCCCCGGGGTACCAAGTACTCAGGGTTCTCCACAGCACTCCCAAAGGCAAAAACGTCTTTGGCAACCCCATTCTTGCCAGGGGAGAGAGTCTTGGGGGACAGAGTCTTGGGCCTTTCCAGAGTGGCACCGGCAGGTCGAGGCGGTGGCAGAGGGCCTTCTAGGGGTGAGGGGGGCTGCGGCCAAACCTCCGGCTGGTTCACGTATTCTGAAAGGGCAAGGGGGGGTGCCTTGTTAGGGGAAGGAACCCATGAGTCCCCATTGCTACCACTGCCCCCCACACTCCCAACTTCCTCCCGCACTTCCCTCCCAATCTCTCAGGTTGGGCCTGGATTCCATACCAGGCTGGGGGCTGCAGGTCAGGGGGGCAACGTAGCCATCAGTCTCTGGGGGCAGGGGTGCAGTAGGGTCTTCGCTGTACCGCTGTAGAGGGCTGGTGTCCTGTGGGGGAAGGCTCTGCAGCCCCTTGGCTGCCCCCATTCCCAAGTCGCCATCAAACACGTCAGAGCCAGCCCCCTCTGAGGGTGCCCGTGGAGACTTGGGGGGCTCCTCCTCGGAGGGCTCCAGTCCCAGTGTCAGCTCACCACCGCCACTCTGGAGACGAGAGGGGATTGTGATGGGGTTATTCATGGATCTGGGATGGAGACTCCAAGGGAAGTGACAAGATCACAGGAGATAAACAGGTCACCACTGGGGTTTGAAACAGTCACCGTGGAGAGAAAGAGGTCAAGGGCTGGAAGGCAGGAGGAGTCCTCAGGAATGGTGGGGTCTCCATGAGAGGTGATAGGGGGTGACATAGGAGAAAGAGACCCTAGTCCGTGGGGGAGGGAAGTACGCCCACCCACCACAGTGTGACTGAGCGCACTGACCCTCGTGGATGAGCTGCGGTGCCTGCGGTGGGCTGGGCCCCCAGCACCTGGGGCAGGGTCGGGGCAGAAGAACCCCTGCTGGGGCACCAGGTACTCCTCAGCATCCACGAGGTCCCCCATGTCATCATCTTCCAGCAGCGAGCGGTAGAAGGTGCTGTCCAGTGGGCTGGCGGGGCCCAAGTCTTCATTCTGGGGAGGGAGACAGCGTGGCAGCCTCTCCTCGGCCTCATGCACAGCCTCCCCGGGAAGGCTCAGGGAGGACCAGGTCTGACAGATCCAGCAAGGGCTGGGCTTGGAGGCCTGGGACCGGGAATCCTCTTCCTTCCCACCCTCTGCGGGTGAATGCTCTTCACTCACAGGCAGGGACCGAGGGGAAAGGCCCAGTACCTGGATGACCACGAAGCGCTGGGGGTCCCTGGCCATGCGGGAGAATTCGGCCACCAACTCCCGGAACCGTGGTCGACATTCAGAGTCTATCATCCAACCTGGAGGTAGCACGGAGCTCAGCATCTCAGTTCTGGCTGCAGCCTGTGTGCGGCCCAGCCCCACTCTCTCCCCCTCCAGTCTGATCTAGACACCCGCCCCCCCTTGAGCGGGTGGGGTAGAGAAGACTCAGACTCAGGTCCTCAACTAGATCCTCTGAGAATCTCTACTAGTTTCCCCTTTCTATGTTGCATGTAAGTCTCTAACTAGCTGGTCTTCTAGAGCTCCTCTGGCCTGGTAGTGTAAAAGAGAAGTGAGACCCTTCCAAGGGCTCCTTTAACCATACTAGGGACCCTGCACTTGGTCCTCTCCCAGCCCCCTGGGAGGCCCTTCCACCCAGGACCTCTCATCCCTCCTCCAGGCAGCCAGCACAGCTCAGCCACGCACATTTGACCATGATCATGTAGACGTCAATGGTGCAGATGGGGGGCTGGGGCAGCCGTTCCCCCTTTTCCAGCAGGTCAGGGATCTCCCGGGCTGGGATCCCATCGTAAGGTTTGGCCCCAAAAGTCATCAGTTCCCACACAGTCACACCTGGGGCAGAGAAGGGGGTAGGGTTAGAGGTTGGGGTGGGGGGGAGGCAGGATGGCCCTTTAGTGCACTGAGCCCCAGAGGCTTTACCCAAGAGCCTGGCACCACGGGGGAAAGAAAGGAGGGGGTACTGCCAAGGGGCAGAAGCCACCCAGCCTATCCCTAGTCTCAGAGAAGTGCATAGACCCTGGCAGCCCCTTTCTTTCCTCCCACATTCATGCTAAAATGTCTCCATTCATTCTCCCATTGCTTCTCTCTTCCTCCCTCCGTGCCCTCCACACCAGGGCCATGGATCCTTGTCCATCTCTCCTCCCAACCCTCCCGGCCACACACCGTAGCTCCACACGTCACTCTGGTGGGTGAACCGCCGGCGGAGAATGGACTCCAGCGCCATCCACTTGATGGGCACCTGGGAGAGTGAAGAAGTTCTCAAACTAGGTGTGGTGGGGACATGGCTATTCTTAGAGTTCTCCCAGCGGCCAGACCCCACCCCACCTTGCCTCACCCTGCTCCCTCCTCTTACCTTGCCCCCATCTGCGTGGTACTCGGTCTCGTCAATGTCCAGCAGCCGAGCCAGCCCAAAGTCTGTTATCTTGACATGGTTGGGACTCTTGACCAGCACGTTCCGGGCAGCCAGGTCCCTGTGCACCAGCCGAACATCCTCTAAGTAGCTCATCCCCTGTGATCAGAGACATCGCTGTGGACCCCACTTTGGCTGTATTCTCCCAAGAAACCTACCATCCTGGCCCTGCGTGGAGAGAGAGGCTTGCCCTCAAAGACACCCGCAGAGCCCAGGTCCTCCAAGCGCGTACCTTGGCGATCTGCACACACCAGTTCAGCAGGTCTTGGGAGCCCAGGCGCCCACGATGCTCTCGGACGTGGTCTAAGAGGCAGCCATAGGGCATAAGCTGTGTCACCAGCTGCACCGTGGATGTCAGGCAGATGCCCAGAAGGCGGGACACATATGGGGAGCCCACGCCAGCCATCACATATGCTTCCTGGTGGCAAGGATACACACTGAGAGGGAGTGGGAGACCAGAGCCCCCCAACAACCACACACCCCTCTTGAGGGCCGAGGCATCACTGGGGACCCTCAGTCAATCCAGCCCCATCTGTCACAAACCAGAACCGTGGCCCACAGGTAGGAGGTTAAGAGTCGAGGTTTGGATGACCACAACATATTTCCCCAAGCCCCAGTGAAGAGAGAGAGACCAGAGCCCAGACCTGCAGTCTGGGGTTCCCTCATGTACTCCCGGCTGGAGAGGGTGGAGGGGCTTACGTCCAAGATTTCTTTGTTGGCTTTGGGAGATGTGTTTTCCCTCAACACTTTAATGGCCACTGGAATCTTCACATTTTCCCCATCAGGGATCCAGATGCCCTGCGCAGAGAGAGGAGGATGTGAGAAGGAAGAGGGCACACCAGATCCAACCTGCAGTCATCCGGAAGGTCCTTACTTGTGTTCCCAATGCCCTGTCCACCACGGGGCCAACCCCACTATTTAAATCCCGCCCTCCTCTCCCTTTCCTCTTGTTCCAGCCTCCTAAAACAGCACCCCTCCTCCACCCTGCTCTCAGCTCTCCTGGCCACACCCCCACACCGCCGCTGGGACCGCCCACCTCTGGGACCGCCCCCTCGGAACTTTGGCCCCACCCCTGACCTTGTAGACAGTGCCAAAGGCTCCGGATCCAAGCACTTTCACCTTCCTCAGTTCTGTCTCTTTCAGGATCCGCATCTGAGCCTGGTTGGGCATGGCTCCGCTGGGCGTCAGCGGCTCCACCAGCTGGGGTGAGGGAGGTGGTGCGTCAGTGACAGAGGCTGGACCGCAGACCCCAAACCAACAGGGAGGCCCTCAGACAGGCTCACCTCGGTTTCCTGCAGCAGCCTCCGCATCGTGTACTTGCGGATCTTCTGCCGCCTTCGCTTGATTAGGATGCCGAGGACCAGCCCCACAAGCACGGCCAGCAGAATGCCCACCACAGCGGCAATGATGGACGTCACAGGGCTGAGGGCGGAAGCCAAGGATAGTGTTAGGGAGTGAGGAACAGGCGGGGCCGTGCAGGGATGATGGAGGGGCATTCTTCCAGGAGGGGTGAAGGAGATGCAGGTCACTAGTGTTTGGTAAGTAAGTTGGGGGGTGCCAGGGTGGCTCAGGTCATGGTCTCAGGGTCTTGGGACCAAGCTCCCTGCAGGGATCCAAGCTCAGTGTCAGGAATCAGCTTGTTCCTCTACCTCTCTCCTGCTCATTCTCTCTCTCAATAAATGAAAATCTTTAAAAAAGGCTGGGGGGGGGGGGGGGGGGGGCCCGGGGTGGCTCAGTGGGTTAAGCCTCTGCCTTCAGCTCAGGTCATGATCTCAGGGTCCTGGGATCAAGCCCTGTATCAGGCTCTCTGCTCAGCAGGAGCCTGCTTCCCTCTCTCTCTCTGCCTGCCTGCCTCTCTGCCTACTTGTGATCTCTCTGTCAAATAAATAAAAACCTTTAAAAAAATAAATAAATAATAAAAATTTTAAAAGGGGGATAGTTGGAAGGACGACCCATGGACTCCATCCTCTCTTTCTCCCTTGGCTCCAACCACCTTGGAGTGGTGGACACTTCTAGCCCTTTTTAACCCCATCTCCAAATTATGTGCCTGCCCATGGCTCTAGCCTAGAACTCTGAAACTTCCTGACAAAAATCACCAGGGAGCTGGTTAATGGGCCCAAGTCTGGAGCCCCACTCCCAGCAACTCTGACTGTGGTATGGGGCGGGGCCCAGAAATGCACACCCAGTGATTCTGATGTTTGAGCCAAATTTTTCACCCATAGGTCATGATTTTCCACACCCCCAGCCTTGGTGCATTCCATTACTTCTGCCTGGACCACCATTTCTCCATAGGGTCATCGTTCCAGCCTCAGCTCATCCTGGGACAGATGAAGCTCCTGGGGGTTGACCCCCGCCATGGCCACGCGTGCCCCCCTCCCTTGCTTGGCCAAAGCCTGGCACACCACAGACCTCTCGTGAATGCTTGTTTCACGGACAAACAATTGCTGAGGACACACTCCGATCTGTTTTTGTCCCCAGAGTCTTTCCCAAAGCTCCCCACTGCCCAGAAATCAAGTCCAACCCTGTGGCCCAGTAGTGAAGGAAGGTCTATGCCCTAACCCGACTCAGACTTCATCCCTTCCTCCCTTCTGTGTGCTCACTCAGTGGCCCACCACACCAGAACCTTCAAACTGAACACTTCCTAGATGTTCCTGGCCCCTCCCCCACCGTGACACCCGGTTGCCTTCTGTCTAATGCAAGTGACCTACCTTCAAGGCCTGGCTCAAATGCCACCTCCTCCTTGAAGCCTCCCCCACCCGGTTAAGACTTCATCATCCGCTCCAGCTGGCAGTTAACCAGCTCCCTGGTGATTTTTGTCAGGAAGTTTCAGAGTTCTAGGCTAGAGCCATGGGCAGGCACATAATTTGGAGATGGGGTTAAAAAGGGCTAGAAGTGTCCACCACTGTCTTCTCAATCTACCTTTTATCCTGGGAGTTGAATGCTCCCTTTGTCCCTTATGAGACATCTAGCTACTCAAGGGTAAGGAGATAGTGGCGGGGTCTTCGCCATCTTTTCCTGTTCCCCGCCCCCTAGGCATCCTAAGGAGGTCCTCCATCCACTCGTTGAAACAAACTGAAAGGGGAATCAACAGTGGGAGACTAGGCTAGGAAGGGACAGGTGTCATGTCAGGAGACCCCCCCCCAAACAGCAACAACCACCCAGGGACTGGTAGGGGGTTGAGGGGCAGCATAGGGCATGTCCCGGGGACTGGGCTGACCTGGCTCTCTGCTCGGCGGGGCAGCCCCTCTCGTCCAGATCCGCACAGCTGCAGGAGAGACAGACCCATCAGCCACGCTGAACACCACCTCCCGGGCTTACTCCAGCCTCACAACCATCCTGGGATGGCAGTGGCTGGGCTATTAACCATCTGACAAAGGCAGAAACTGGACTCAAGGTCACCAGTGCTGTTCCTACCACCCCACAAGGAGATTCCTTCTCTGGCCTTGAACTCGAATTTCCTGCTCCCCTCCACCTCCCTGGAATTGGGAGGGTAGGAACTGAGGGGCACCCAAAGGAGCATCAAGTCCAAAAGGACGGCCACTTCTGCTGCAAAAGAATGCCAGGGGAGAAAACTGGCCCAACGTCTGCAGGGGACCGTTTGGCGACACCTAGGAAATCCTGTTTGTGACCCAGTGGTTCCACTTCTTGGGATAGACCCTAAATATGACAACACCTGTACGCCAGGGGGCACGTACAAGATGCTCACCCGTACACGGAGCTCAAGTGTAATAAAATACAACAGAAAGAAAAAGAAAAGAACGAGCAAGAAAAAAGAAAGAAAAAAAATACTACTACATCTGTGCTGCAGATGTAGTAGTTAAAAAAAATGGGTGCATTCACACGAAAGGACCCCAAGATACATAAACTGGGGGGGGGGGGGACAGGAGGGAAGCGAAATACAGAACAGTGTACAGAGCATGACCCTGTTTGCATTAACTGATGTGTGCACACAAACCTGACGGTGTAGCAGAGGAACTATATGAAACTGCGGTTCCTTGACCATTTCTGACCTACAAAAACAGCACTCTTACAGGACTCAACTACTATAAATGTAATATATGTTTACGTGAATGTGTAGGGAAAAGCCTGGAAGGATGACAAACTGGAGTCAATCTGATGGTTCTTCCCAGGGGAGTGGAACAAAAGGGCACGTTTGCTTTGCCGTATTTATACTTTAATATTGCTGAACATGTTCAACATAAGGATGTATTCATGGGTCTCACGTGTAACTAAAGAACTAAATGAAAAATAAAAAATAGAATAGGGTAAATCACCATGTTAGGACATGGAAAAACATTGCAAGCTTCTGTTAAGTGTAAAAAAAAAGCAGGGGCACCTGGGTGGCTCAATCAGTTAAGCATCTGCCTTCGGCTCACATCATGGTCCCAGGGTCTTGGGATCGAGCCCCGCATCGGGCTCCCTGCTCAGCAGAAAGCCTGCTTCTCCCTCTCCCTCTGTCCTTCCTGCCTGTGCTCTCTCTCTCAAAAATAAAATAAATAAAAATCTTAAAAAAAAAAAAAAGAAAGCAATTTGCAAACAATATGTATGGTCTATGATCTTATTTTAGTAAAAAATAGTATGTTAGCGTGTGCACAGATAAAAACAGTAAGAGAATAATAATGTATATTAACAGTTTATCTATTATAATAACATGTTAGAATGTGAATAGATAAAAACAACTAAGAGTAATTATATATATTCAAACTCATTTAACGTGGTATAATAATAATTATGTTAGCATGTGCACAGGTAAAAACTGGAGAAAAAATATTACAAATTATTAGCAGTGGGGATACAACTGCCAACAACATTCATTTATATTTCATGCTTTCATTAAAAATTTTTTTTTAAGATTTTATTCATTTATTTGACAGACAGAGATCACAAGGAGGCAGAGAGGCAGGCAGAGAGAGGGGAAGGGAAGCAGGCTCCCTGCTGAGCAGAGAGCCTGATGTGGGGCTTGATCCCAGGACAGCTGGATCGTGACCTGAGCCAAAGAGGCTTTAACCCACTGAGCCACCCAGGCGTGCCTCATTAAAAAATTTTTAACAGGGGCCCCCGGGTGGCTCAGTCAGTTAAACGTCTGCCTTCAGCTCAGGTCACAATCCCAGGACCCCGGAATCGAGCCCCATTCCTAGATCAGCAGGGAGTCTCCTTCTCCCTCTGCCTCTCCCACCTGCTAGTACTCTCCTCTCTCTCTGTCTCTCTCTCTCTCTCAAATGAGTAAATAAAATCTTAAAAAAAAAATTTTTTTTTTTACAAGTGCTACTTTGGGGATTAGAAAAGAACAAAACAAACTAAGAGTCTCAGGATAAGCAAAGGCAGAGTTATCCCCCTTTTACAATAAGAGCCCCAGAAAGGCTCCGGGACAAAGTGCTCCTGCCTGCAGAAAGGGCCTCAGACTCACGAGTGGGTGCAGTTGATGGGGCATGGCTGGCACGTGCCCTCCTCATCGGCGAACTTCCAAATGGGCATGAAGGAGAGGTCGGGTTTCACGCCACTGGGGCAGCGAGCCACGCAAAAGGGAGTGTCTTTGTAGTGGGCGCAGGCCACACACTGGTCAGCTTCCTGGGAGGGGAGGAAGGATTTGTAGGGGGCTGGCACCAACACCTCCCAGGGCAGCAGGACCTGACCCATGTGTCCCCTTCACGCTTCCCACTCAACAGCATGCGCTCCTTCCCCCTCAACCCCGCTCCTGGGACAGCCCAGACCTGCTGCAGACCTGCTGGGTCTCCCGCCCCAGGTCCCAGGCTTCAACCCCATAGGAGAGCCTATTACTAAGATAAAAGAGCAAGTTAACAGTAACTAATATGTAGCAAATCCTTCTGGTGCTTGAGCAGGGCACCAAGCCCTATTTTAAATTCATGCTTACTACTTTCCAGGGAGGTAACTCAAGTGATACTCATTTTACAAATGAAAAAAATCAAGGCTGGAAGCAGGGCCTGGATTCGAATCCAGATAGTCTCATGCCTAAGCACAGAGGTCTGACTGCCATGGCACAACCACAGCCAAGCACAGGGGCCTCCCTGGGCCGCCTACATGGTCCACAGGGTCACGTGGTCTGCCACACAACTCCTGCAGTCCCCAGCGTCCCCCGAGTCCTCAACCCTCCCCTCATCCAGGTCTGAACTCCGAGCCCTCTCCTGGGACAGTTGAGCAGACTTGGCCTGGTTTCCCTCCAGTCCTCGCTTCCCTCCCCACCAGCTCGAGCCCACCGGCAACTCACCGACCCAAAGCAGGTTACTGAGCCGTTCTGCGGCCGACACTCGGAGTGGCATGGGAGACAGTACCTGTCCTTCACATACTCCCGGGGTAGCCTGACAGAGGGGGTGGCTGATGAGGGGGGTGTCTGGAAGGAGCCCCTGGGCCCTCTCCCTGGCCGCCCCCCTACCCCGCCCCGCATACCCCTGCAGTACTCGGCATTCCTCCACGCACTCCTGGCCCCGAAGGAATTGGCTGCAGTTGACGCACTGGGTGGGCCCCGGACCCCAGCAGTGCCCATGGGCGCACAGCGGGTAGCAGGCCAGGCCCTCGCCCACTGCAGTGAGGAGGAAGGGGTCAGAGGAGACACTCAAGGGAGGTTCCAGGTCCAAGTGACCCAGGGGAGGAGGCTGGGGGTGGTGGCTGTGACCCGGAGTGGTGGGTACAGGTGCTGGGCAATGCAGGGGAGGGTGAGGGGACACAAAGAGCAGAGGTTCCAGGACCAGAGAGGAAAGGCAGGGACACCAAGGCGGTGTGGCAGGACCCAGCCAGAAGCCATGCCCAGAGGTCAAGCCAGCCAGAGCCGGTCAGGAACAGGCAATCTGCACGAGCCCGAGATTGCTGCTGCTAGGCTCCCCCCAACCCACCGGGGCACCCGGGTGGGTGCTTGGCAGACGGGGAGCGCGCGGTGCCAGGCTCCCTATCTTACCACACTCAGCCTCTGGCCGGTTGGCGCTGTGGAGCAGGGCCTGGTGCGGGTTCCGGAAGAGCTGGTCCCAGGGCACCGTGTGTATGAAGCACAGGTGGGCGTTGCGGTGGATGAGGACCAGCCCGCTGCCCAGTTCCCGCAGCGAGCGCAGCCCCAGAGAGCTGATGCCCAGCCCTCGCAGGGTCAGCGAGTAGGCACCGCTGTGGGAGGACGGTTTGGCTGTACCACCGACCCTCCCTCGTCGGCAAGGGCTGCCCTCACCTCCCTCCCGTCCCCAGCACACTAGGCAAACTCCCGTGGAAGGTTTACTGCTGGAGCCCCCCCCGGGGAATGAGTGCCCACCGCACCCACAGCCTCTCCTTGGGGCCCTGCTTCCCCGGTGCTCACTCATGCAGAACTCGTCCCCGGATGACTCGCAGGTTCTGGAAGACACTGAGGTCAGGCAGGCTGTCTGGCCATGCTGAGATGTACAGGTAACCTGCAGGCACAGGGGGAGGCTAGAGGTGTGGGGACAGGAGGAGGACCCCCGACCCCATCCGAGCAGCATGCTGAGAGGCAAAGCCCACCTGTGATCTCCTCCAAGGCCTCAAACACTCTGAGCTGCTCAGGCTGGAGGGGGGCAGTGTTGGAGGCTGGGTCTCTAGAAGGAGGATTAGGAGAGGAGTCAGCACGGCCAGGAAGCGGGTGGGCATGACCCCCCGGAGCTGGCCCAGCCCCACCCCCCTTCCCCCTTCCATTAATGACTTCACTTAAACCCTTTGCCCATCAAGCCCGGCTGTTTTCATCCCGAGTTTCAAAGCCCAGGCCCTAGTTTGGCAGGGTCTGTCAAAACAGTATTTATATGCTTTGATCTAGAAATCCTACTTCTAGGAATGTGGCCTAGACAGACATTGGCTCCTGTTCCAGAGACACGTACAGCACAGAACTGTTTCTAAGAGCCAAAACTGATAACGACCTAAATACCCATCAGGAAATAGGGGAGCTGTTAAATATAAACCCTATCCACCCTGACTAGAGACGAAAATTAACATTTAAGAGCACTTAAAAAAAAAAAAAGCACTTAGTATCTGCCAGGTACCATTCTAACAGCACATGAATATTACTAACTCATTCACACGTTGTAACCACCTTGTGAGGGTGGGGCTATCCTTGCCCCCATTTTACAGATGAGAATATGAAGGTACAACAGACAAGTAATATGACCAGACTATGGGAGAGCCAGGTTCCAAACCCAGGCCACCTGGCTCCTCAGCCCCAGCTCTCGCCTGCGAGAGGCAGCCCGACACGAAGGGTCATGGCCAACTCTCCAGGGCAAGAGGCAGACAAGGCCCACAGTGAGCTCCCACTTTAAGTCAACCTCCTCAACAAAATTACTACAGCTATGTTCCTCTGCGTGTGTCCACAGATGGAGAATTGGTCTAGAAGAACCCACGCAAGCTGTCAGCAGTGGTTTCCTCTGAACGGGGAACACAGCTATAGGAAGGGTTAAAGGGAATTTTTTTTTCTCCTTTTTTAACACATAATCTTAAGGAGGTCTCATTCACATGCAATAAAATGCACAATTTTAATGTCCACTTGGAGAAGTTTCGACAAGTGCATTCACTCATGTATCCACGACCCCAACTGATACACGGAATGCTGCCATTCACCCCAGAAATTTCTCTCATGTCCCTTTTCCAGGCCGCCCCCCCAACCCCGGGGACGACCACTGTTCTGATTTCTATTACCACAGGGCGGTTCTGCGTATTCTAGAGCCTCACGTGAAGAGAATCGTGCCATGGGGCCTCTCTCTTGCCTGGCTTATTTTGCGGGACATAAGGGTCCTGAGGTCTGTCCATGCTGTCGAATCCACCAGTGTCTACTTTGTCTCTTTTTTATCACTTGAGAATTCCAGTGTTTAGATATACCACCATCTATTAACCTCTTCACCTTCTGAGAGGCATTTGCATTATTCCCAGCTGGGGGCTATATGAATAAAGCCACTACGAACTCAAGGAGAATTTTTGAATGGCTGGACCGCCCTACAAGTGCATGTTTGCGGAGAACACGTCATTGATGAGAACAAGCCTCCCCCCACCCCACACCCGCCGCCACTCAGTCCCCAGAGAGAGGCTGCCACTTCTGGGCGCTCAGGATTTGGTGAGCGTCCTCAGACCACTGTGCCCGCCCTGCACTTCGCAGATCCTTACCCCTCAAAGCTCTCTGGCAGAAATGCCAGGCTCCCAAAGATCTTCTTGCAGCCGGCAAACTCTTGGATGTTGGCGCTGGTGACCGCCCTCACCTCCCGCAGGTGCTCCATGCCCAGGCCGTAGCACACTGTGGGAAGGGGCAGGGGTGAGGGGGGGCCATCCTGGCCCCCACACGGAGCATTAGGGCCTCCACTTGCGGGGCCCTGCCCACAGCCTGCACCCCAGCCCCCGGCCCTGGGGCCATATACCCCCTCACACACTGATAGGAGATATGGGGGAATGTGTGGGGCCGATCCAGGGAGGGCCAGGACAGAGGCAGAGGAAGGAAAGGACGGGGTCCCAGGAGGGTCTGAAGAGGGTCGGGATAGCGGGCAACGCTGAGCTGGGTGTGCAGAGGGACAGGAAGCGCAGCCTGGCTCAGGGTATGGCCAGCAGTCACCTCGGGCACAGGGCTTGCTGCATTTCTCACAACGCTGCGTTCCATCCTCAGCCGTCACCTCTTGGTTGTTCAGGGGACAGACCAGGGTGCAGGATCCCACATCCGTTGACAGGTAATTGTCTGAGGAGAGGGAGACCGTGGGTCCGGGTGCCCTGGCCCCTTATGCCACAACATGAGCAATGTCCCCGTGCCCACAGAGTAAACAGGACCGACCAATACTGAAATGCCCTTACTATGTGTCTGTGCACTTGACCTTCATTTACACCTCACAGCAACCCTATGTGATGGACACTGACTCCCTTTTTGTCAAGAGGGAACCAAAGCATTTTATGTAAATTACTCGAGGTCTTTGTGCTATTAAGTGGAGAAGCCAGGACTTGAGCACAGTCCGGCTCTACATTCATTCTGACCTACCATGGGGAGGGCACAACCAGGACCCGAGAGCCCACTCCTGTCACCCATGATGGGAAGAAAGAGGGCCCTACATCCAAGGTCAGTCCCTGAATGCACATCAATAAATAGGGAAGCTGTTAAAAGAAACTCTGACCAATCTAGACTATTGAATAAAAATCAGCAGTTAGGGAGTGCTCAGTATGTGCCAGGCCCTGTTGTAAGAGCTTTACAAATATTAACTTATTCAGGGGCGCCAGGGCAGCTCAGTCAGTTAAGCATCCAACTCTTCATTTCTGAGGTCATGATCTCCGGGTCCTGAGATCAGCCCTCATTAGGCTCTGCACTCAATAAGGAGTCTGCTTGAGATTCTCTCCCTCTGCCCCTCCCCCTGCAATCTCTCTCTCTAAAAATAAATAAATGAATCTTTTAAAAATATAAGAACTAGGGGCGCCTGGGTGGCTCAGTGGGTTGAGCCGCTCGCTGCCTTCGGCTCAGGTCATGATCACAGGGTCCTGGGATCGAGGCCCGCATCAGGCTCTCTGCTCAGCGGGAAGCTTGCTTCCCTTCCTCTTCTGCCTGCCTCTCTGCCTACTTGTGATCTCTCTGTGTCAAATTAATTAATTAATTAATTAAAAAGAATATATATATATATATATATATGGGATCAGGCCCCACATCGGGCTCTCTGCTCAGCAGGGAGCCTGCTTCCCCCTCCCCTCTTCCTGCCTCTCTGCCTACTTGTGATCTCTCTTGCTGTCAAATAAATAAAATAAAATAAAATCTTTTAAAAAATAATAAAAATATAAGAACTCGTTCAAACATTATAACCACCTTACAAGGGTGGGGCTATCGTTCCCATTTCACAGATGAGAACACGAAGGTACAGTGGGCAGGTCACATGACTAGAATATGGGAGAGCTAGGTTTCAAACCCAGGCGGCCCAGCTCCTCAGCCTGGGCTCTTGGTTGCACCTGAGCTGCCATTTACATAAACCAGCAAACCAGCCCCCCTCCAAGCAAAATTACGAAATGACATTTGTCCCTGGCACTCACAGGGACAGGAGGTCACACAGCTGGCTCCGAAGGTGTACCGGCCCTCAGGGTTGGGCATGGATTCGAAGGTGTCTGTGTTGTAGGTGACCAGGGCTGGACAGTGTAGCTCACAGATGCCACTGTGGTTGAAGTGAAGGCAGGCCTGGAGGGGTGGGGAGTGGGTGGACAAGAGGGACAGGCAGCTGGTGGTCACTGGGTTGCTCTTCCCTGGTGTTCAAGGGGCAAGAGGGCCGCAGCCGGTGGGGCGCCTCTTGCCTTGTGCCCACCCTGGGGCTCCATGGGCACGTACCAGGCAGTCCGAGTGCTTGGGGCCCGTGCAGCCAGCCGCACACTGCTCGTGGCAGCAGTCCGTGGGTTTCGGGCCCTTGCAGCGGGCACAGCCGCCAGCACAGACGGTTCGCGTCACTGTCAGACAAGGGGCAGGATGAGGCCTGGGCAGTCCCCCGCCGGGCACCAAACCCTCCCTGGCATCACGACCTCCCACTCGAGGGAAGACACCGAGGCCTGGTAACCCGCGCCTCGCCCCATGTCCCCTTTCCTCCACTCAGCCCCCTGTCCCCCAGATTCTGGGCCTAAGACTCACAGCTCTGACAGTCCCCGGAACTTGCTCCCCAGCAGTGGAGGTCTTTACAAGCTGGAGAACAGGGCTGGCCTAGGGACAGAAACAGAGAGACAGAGATCAGAAGGTTAAATACACAACAAGGAAAGACTTGGCAGGAACGAAGGACCCGAGGCGCACTCTAAAAGCAGAGGGAGGCAGGACAGAGGGCCACAGAGATGAAGAGACACGGAGAGAATGGGGTAGAATGAGGAAATGGGCAGGGTTAGCGCAGGGCTCGGATGGTGGGTGTAAGCCAGGAGTCTGGGGCTCCGGGCTGCCCAAGAAAGAGTGGAAGTGGCAGGCAGGGAGGGAGGAGCATGGCTTACAGGCCCGAGAGCGGTTGGTGTCTATTAGCGTGAGGGCCAGCTGGTTGTTCTTGTGGAAGATGTCCTTCCACAGGATCGTGTCCTGGTGGCAGAGCTGTGGGTTCCGCTGAATCAAGACCCCGCCCTTCAGGATCTCTGCAGGGTGAGCAATAATTAGCACCTTCCTCTCCTGCCGGCCACCTTCTGCCTTCCAGTGGGGCCCTCCTGGCTTCTTGAGAGGGGAGCAGGGCTCTTAAACTCGCCCCACAGAGAAGACACCCGCATCTTCTAGCTCTACCAGCCCCACCCCACCCCTGCTCCACATACACATGAACAACCTGAGTTCCAGGGAGGGGTGGGCTGTCCATGACCTGGTCCAGATGTCCACGTCACTCTCTCCTATCCTCCCACCTCTACCCCCTGGGCACACTGCCTCATGGTTAGGAGAGACTCTGGAGCCTGAAAACCAGCCTCATCACTAACTAGCTATGTAACCTTGAGCAAGTCACCCATTCACTGTAAGCCTTTCTGTTTTCTCATCTGTAAAAAGAGCCTAATATTGATGCTTCTTTACAAGATAGCACCAAGATGGGATCCTGTGTGCAAAATAACCAGCCACAGAGTCTGGGATACTGTCAGCTCCGAGGCTGCCACATACAGTTACACAGGTTGTTCACTGCACATGGGTGCTTGGCCAAGAAGTGGAGAAACCCCAGCCTGTATCCTCATTACCAAACTGTGCAGGCTCATACAAGCCGTGACTTCCCGTTTCCCTTCTTCCCGGCACCTTCCTTATCTCTACCTGCATCCATCCTGAGGGATTCAAGTTCTAATTCACCCACAGCCTCCCATGGCTAGCGGTGGCCCCTGCCAGCTCCCAACATCGAGGAGAAGGTGATGGTGACAGTGATGACCACCTGTGAGGCTTCGAAGCTGCAGCTCCCGCAGCCCTCCTGGGGCAGCCCCTGCCACAGAGGGGCCCCCCTCGGGCGGGTCTCCATTGTCCAGCACGGCCAGGGCATAGTGGTCCTCAAAGAGCTGGGTGCCCCGTACAATTCGGAGCCTCTGCAGCGGGACCTGCCTCACTTGGCTGTGAGCGATGAGCACGTAGCCCTGCACCTCCTGGATATCCTGGGAGGGAAGAGGGTCGCGGGGCTGAGGCAGGCCTGGGCCCTGGAACACTACCAGTCCCCTAAGACCCCCTCAGGGTTACCAAGGGCTTGGGATCTGGGGCCAAGCCCCCCTCCACTGAGAAGTCCAGTTCTCTCAGGCATAAAGACCAAGGCCCCTCTCCACCTCCCCAAGTCAGATTCTTGTAGGGTCAAGACGGTGGGTGGAGCACTTTTGAACTGAGAGCAAGCGTCCCACCCGCTCTGCATCTCAGCTTCCTCGGCCATGAAAGGAAAAGACCTGCGTGAGAGGATGTCTGTGATTTGATCCCGCATCACGCACATGGCCCCAATCCAGGTCGCAGTGGCCACAACCCAACAGGCTGGTTCCCGCTCTCTCCCGTTCATGAGACGCTTTCACACACATTTCCCATTTGATAGTTTCCCAGATGGCAGTCTACGCCTCTTACTGCTTCCAAAGCCAAGGGCCAAGACCACACTTGCATAGCTTGTTAGTACCAGAACAGGTACCTAGAACCCGTATCTCCTAGCTGCCCACTCGCCACTCCAGGCAGGGCAGGGACAACGGCTAGGGCAGGGGGACGGGGGGAAGGGATCATGCTGGCAAGAGAGCAAAAAAACTTAGCACAGAATCGAGTCCATTCCACCCCGAGATGTCCGTGGCCTGCCATGTCACAGAGAGGGAGTCAACCACTCTTGCAGCAGCAGAGACAGGGGGCAGACATCAGAAAGGACTTCCCAGTTAAGGAACCGCAACGAGAGCAGAAACAGACAGCACCCTCTTCTCTCAGCACTTATTGGCATAGGGCTCCGCTCAGCTGGAGGCAGAGCCTGGCTGGGTCACCCAGGGGCCTCACCTGCAGGAAGGACAGGCTGGCATTGGCAGGCAGGTAGGTGAGCTCCAGGTTACCCTGCACCACTTGACAGGCCTGGTAGAGGTGGCGGAGCATATCCAGGTGGGTCTCGGGACTGGCTGGGAGCCGCAGCTTCATGTCTGTGCCGGTGCACACTGGTGGGAGGGAGGGCATGGGTCAGAGGGCGCTGCCCAGGGGCTTCTGCAGCCTGGCCCCTCCTCCACACCCCCCCTGCCCCCGAGTCGTGCCATCTCGACGGTGAGAAAGCACAAGCGAAGGAGCCTTTCCCATGTCCCTTACACCTGCAGGAGGCACAACTGCAAAAGAAGGTTTGCAAGTTTGGGAAGAGGAGGGAAATCCAAGGAGAGGCCCCTTCTAACGTGGCCCATCCAGAAGGGGCCCCCACTGTGCCAGGCCTGGGGAGCCTGCCTGCCTGATACAGCGTGTTGGCTGGCAAAGAAAGCCTCCCTTTGTCCCAAAGGCCCGACCCATGGCCAAGGGGTAAAAATCCCCCTAGAGAGGCCATGATGAATCATGCATCTTCGGGGTACCCCCTGCCCCTCTCCCAAGCAAACAAACTCAGGGCACTCTCCGCACCCCATTCCAATACCACCCACATGCCAACCTCTTGGCAAGGGATATCCACCCTCACAATGCCACCCAGGAAGTCGGGTAGAGTCACAGCTGGGGCATGGGGACCCCTAGGGGCCTGGTCACTTGCAGGGACCTCTGGAATTCCCCCAGCCAAAAAAAGGAGTATCAGACCCCCAACAATGGGCATCCGGACCCAGGCCACAGACCTTGGGCCTGGACGATGCCTCCTCTGATGGCTCCTGTGCTGGCACTTCACCCTTGCCACCTCCTCAGGGCAAGGCTCCAGAACCAGCTGGCAGAGTCTTTGCCACGAAACGCCTGCCGCAAGGGCACTACGTCAGCTCTGCCTACCTGCCCGGTGCCAGCCACCAGCCAAGGGGCATCGAGCCGAACTGCCTCCCCAGCCCCCCTGGGCCCCCACAGGGTGTCGCTGAGCCCAGAAGGGCCTACGAAGCCCAGGAATCTAGAAGGAAAGCCAACCCTAGTGAGGGGCTACTGTGGACAACCGCTGGCTCCGTGCCTGCCAGCAGGGGGGAGAGTAAAGTGCCCAGTTGAACTCGTTTTTCTGCTCTGGTGAGAAGATGAATCACCTAGCTCGTCTTGCCCAGGAGGGTGTGCCGGGGTTGGGGGCGAGGTGGGCGGAGGGCACCCCCAGAGACACAGCCCACAGGTGTCTGAGCCACCTCAATTCCTGTGGGCCGCCACCCTACCTCCCCCAGCCTACAGGGGACAGTGGTGGCGGACTCTAAGGTCTAACAGCAGGGCTCCTGCTCTCCTAGCAACGTGGAGCCTGAAGTCCAGTCCTGGGGACCTGGGCATAACAAAAGATCCCTCTGCCTCCCAAAAGCTGGGAAGAGGCTAGTGGGGCAAGCTCCTGGGGTTCCCGCCTGGGCCTGTGGGCCATGAGCTGACAGTCTACCAGTAAAAGCCAGTGTGGTCTCTTCTCCCACCCCTGGGACAGAGAGGGAAGGAAGCAGAGGAGGAGGAGGAGGAAGGGGAGGGCCCAGAAATAGAACTCAAGGGTCCCTCTCTCCAGACTCCCAAGAGAAATAGGAGCTGGGGATGGCAGAACAGGCCCAAAATAACGCCCGCTGCAAGGACCTCCCGCGGCCTCAGCAGCCTCAGCTGCTCTGTAGGCACAGCTGTCTTTAGGCCCAGACCCCAAAGCTCTGGCCCAAGCCTGCCCAAGCCTGCGACAGGGACAAACAGAGCTGAGGCAGAGGCTGTCTCCACCCCCTGAGGCCCTCTGCCACCTCTAAGGGACACCAGCTGTGGCAACCAGGCAATAGGAAAACATCAACAATGGGAACACCCAGGGCAGGGACATTAACTGAGCACCTACTGTTTGCGGGCAGGCCCTCTGGGCGGAGTTTCAAGAACTGCAAACTCTTATCTCCCAAAGAAAGCTGAGGCAGACAGGGCTAACTCTCCTGAGATCATCAAGCTTGTAAGCCAAGAGAGGTAGGATTTGAACTTGAGTCTGACTTTAGATCCTACATTTTTCACTGGACACGGACAAATTCCCCCCCAACGCCTGGTGCAAAGGGAAAGACACACCAATTCAGTTGATGCCACTGATAAACATGATAGGCTCTGGGCAGGGAAGGGGGGCTGCGCTGAGTCCAGGACCAAAGAGTGGTAGTCCCGCCCCGCTAGTGAGTTTGTCTGTGGCTGATTTGAGTCTAAGATTCTTTAAGTATTCGCAACAGGTGGCAAAATTGGTACGGAGACCTACTCTCTCCCAGGGAGCTGGAGGCTGGCAGGCAAATTCCCCCACCAAGTTGACATGAAGCCAAGAAGGGCCTCTTGTCACCTCCCCTACCTCTCTGACTCCTTCCCCTTCACCAGGAAGCTCAGCCCCTCCCACCACTCCCCTTCTCCTCACCAATCTCCTCCTCTCCAGTCCTCACCAGTCCCCCATATCCACCCAGCCTCCACTGACCTTCTGGAGGAGGGGGTGGGAAGTCCTGTTCTACAGAGGGGCTCTGCGTCTCCAGGACACCTGACCTTCAGGGGCCCCGATCTCCAGCTCTCTGGTGCAGCACAATGATGCAGGACCAGCCCAACACCAGGTAAGAGTTTGCTGGATGACGACGGATGGATGGATGGATGGATGGATGGATGGATGGAAGGAAGGAATCCAATCAAGAACTTCCAAACCAAAAGATCAGTTGAAGCAGTGGTGCCCATCCCTCTGCTCAAAGGCTGTTCAGGGTCTTTCATATCCCCTCCGGCTGGACCTCAGTGTCAAGGTTCGGTCCACACTGTGGGAATGCTCTCAAGAGGGTTCTTTCCTCCCCATGACACTTCAGCCCCAGATGCTTCTTTTGCTCACCAGCAAGAGATACTTCCTTTGGTCTCCATGTCACTACCTGCACCCCCAAAGCTCACCTCCCCCAGACCCAAAGGGTAAGAGCCCAGGTGGGTAAGATGCCCAGAACTCACCCACCACACACACGTGGTGTATCAAGGCCAATATCAGACAAGGGCCTGGGCTCAGGGTCATTAAACCAGAACCCTAGCTGGGCTGCTTGTGTGTGACCCTGAGCAAGTCCCTGGACCTCTGGGACAGAGTCCACATCAGGTTCATCTCTAGGCCCAGCAGTGCCTATGACTTTGCAGGCACTCTCAATGAATATTTAGTGACCTGAACTTGGCTGTAAGGATGGCATAATAAAACAATAACAACTCTTACTCTCTGCAGAGAAGTTAAATGAGAGTTAAATGAGATAATGAATCAAAAAGCAGTCTGTAAACACAACAAGGCTTTGTAAACAGAACTGAGACAACACAAACATTGGCTATCATAATTCTCCCACTCCTGGAGAGCACACACCCCTCATGCCCAGGGGTGGGGAAGAAAGGTGGCCCCAGCAAGAGATGGAGGTCTTCCCACCGGCAGAGGCAATGTGGTGGTAGTGGGGGGACCTCTTTCCAGATCATTTCAGCACCCAGGGGTACGCACAACTACTTGGGCCCTCCTCCAGCACCCCCCAACTCTAGCCCCCTACTGGCTTCTCATGCTTCCACTCAGCTGTCCCATACCCTGCAGGCCCCCCTGGTTTCTGCCCTGTCCCTGCTCTCAGCCCCTTGCCATGCCTGGGGGGCGCGAGAGGAAGGCAAGCATGGGCAGGACAGGGAGGGAGAGGACCTCGGTGGGGCCCAGCTAACTCCCCTTTCTATAGCCTAGATAAAGGAGGTCATTTGCCAGAATTACAGAGTAGCACCTCTACCCCAGTCTGGCTACCCAGCGGCCCCTGAGGCTTTACTCACCCCATTCCTGTGGAATAGGATAAAACTTCACCCAACTCTTTTTTTTTTTTTTAAAGATTTTATTCATTTATTTGACAGAGAGAGAGAGAAACCACAAGTAGGCAGAGAGGCAGACAGAGAGAGAGGAAGGGAAGCAGGCTCCTTGCCAAGCAGGGAACCCGATGCGGGGCTTGATCCCAGGACCCTGGGATCATGACCTGATCCCACTTAACCCACTGAGCCCTCAGGCACCCCAAAACTTCACCCAACTCTTAATGCTTCCTCGTTAGACATTATTATTGGGTCTAGACATGTTTGGGTCTCTCGGAAGCCATGGATAAGTCACTTCACTTTTTTTGAACCGTGTATACCTACTTCATGGGATTGTTGCAGAGATGAAATAAACCATCCGTGGAAAAGAACCTGGCACGTAGATAGCACACTGCACTTTTTTTTTCTTTCTTTCTTTCTTTTTTTTTAATTTAAGGCAAGAGAAGTTCATATAGCAGGAGTATGGGTAATTCCAAACCAAGAGAAAATAAAAGGTGCTTTTGTATTTGATTGCCCTGTGTTTTCCCTTTTTCCATTTTCCATTTCATTCTAGCATTTCATTGTTTTTTTTCTTCTCCTTGAATATTAAAATGTAGTTACTTCCCCCAAGTATGGTAAAAAGGAAGTTGTTGGAAGAATCGTTTGGGAATTAAAAATACGAGCTCTGCAAGATAAGAAGTATGTGTTTACTACACTTGACAAAACTTTGACCTCTAAGGATGGATCCTACGGGTATCAGACTGAGACCTCACCTGGGGGGGGCCGCGGGAGGAGGGGGTGGCACTCAGCGGGGCGTCTGCTTGAGAATCTCTCTCTCTCTCCCCCTCTGCCCCTCCCTCCTCCCCCCCTTTCTCAGAAATAAATAAATATTTAGGAATGGATCCTGGCAAAATCCTGCCCCTCCGGTCCTCTCCATCTCCTTTCCTTCAAATTCCTGCCTTAGCCCTCAGCCCTGCCATACAACAGGGACACTGGAGGCAGCTGGGCACAGCGCTGTTGCCGCCACCATTTTCTGCCCGACACGCCCAACATCTGTCTTTGCACCCAGCAGCGCAGACGGAGGGGTGAGATCGACCTGAGGAGGCCCCAGTTGTCTGTGGGAGAACCGAGCCCTCAGATCGGCAGCAACCCCGTCTGACCACACAGCCCAGCCTCACCCATCCCAGCAGAAGGTCAGGGCTGAGGGCACCAGCCTGGGAAACAGGGAGAAGGACGGGCTCCCAGGAAAGCCGAGCCTCCTTCCTGGGAGAGAAGGTGTGGGGCCACCTCCCCTTGTTTACAGCAGATCTGGCCCAGCACCTTGAGGGAGTTCCTCCTGAGGGCAGAGTTCAGCTAAGTCCCCAAGCCAGCAGGGAGACTACTGTTTGGCAACACTAAAGCCCAGACACACAAACACACAGGCCACACAACACCGGAACACCCAGGGACAAAACCCCTCTGATAACACAGCAGCGCTCAGCGCCCAGGGGCAACACACACACAGGATGACACCCACCCCTTCTCCAGACTCCCTGACCAATGGAGACCACCCACCACTCCCAGAACACTCTTATTTCGTCTCGCCCGCTGCAACCCAGGGATGCAGGGAGCAGTCTCCACCATTGTTCAAGGTTGACCGATACAGGGACTTCCAATGTGTGCTTGCGGGTCACACTGTCCGGGATCCAGTCTTGGACCCACCACTTCCTTGATGCTATTTAAACCTCTTTAAGCCCCGGTTTTCACCTGGAAACCAGAATACCAGCAGGTCTCCTCTTGTAGGGTCGGTCTGACGATTTAAAGGAAGGAATGCACACCAACCGCCATGCACCATGCCTGGCATAAAGTGTCTTTCCAGCCCACCTCAGCTTTACCTGTCAGTGCATCCAGAGGGACAAAGTGGGGCAAAACCCACACAACACAGCCCCCACCACCAACCTTCCCCACACGCAGCATGAAGGACGATCCAGCGCCCGGGTACCCGCGTCTGGCTGGATTTCTTCAACTTTCCTTCTCCACCCCGCCCCCACAACTGCCCAGGAATCCCTCGCTTGGAACTCTGGCCCTCTTGTGCCCCAGACCAGGAAACCCACCACCACCCGTCCGTGGTCCATGCTCTCCAAAAGTCACAAAGCGCACAGTCCCCGAGCTGGCCCTAAAGAAACTCGCTCCCAACAAACGTCTCCCCCTCCCCCCACCTCAGTCTCCAGCGTGAGGCAACCCTGCAGTCGGACCGGCCACCCTCTCCCCGGCCCGGCTCTGGCCGGACAGGTTGTTTTCCCCACCACCACCAACCCCCTCCACACCCCGATCCTGCCCGAAGCTGGAGCAACTAAACCCTACCCGCTGCGGGCAGGGGGCGGGGGACGGGGAGGGGGTAGGGGGAGGGGCAGCCGCAGGGACCCCCGAGGAATCCAGCCCAGTCCAGTCTGGAGGCGGAGGCTGCCAACTGGAAAGGCTTTGAGAAGGTCTGAAGGGGCTCCAGAAAGGGGAAAAACGCTCACACACATGCCCCATGCAGTACCACCCTTTGAGGGCAAACTTTCTGAACAATTTCAGAGAACTTTTCTGACAAGTTCCCAGAGCCTTGGCGGAGTCTGGAAAGCGCCAGTCTCCGGACCAGGACGCCCCTAGGGCGTCTTCGCCCCCTGCCCCACCTTCCCGGGGGCCCCCCTCCCCGCCCCGGCCGGCTGCCCGCCGCGCCGGGACCGTCCGAAACCGCAGATCGGCGAGCTCGCGTGGCCCCCCTCTGCCCCCCGCCTGACCGGAGACTTCGGCGTGGAGCCCCGGGCTGCAGGGTCGCGTCTCCGCTCCGCGCCCTCCCCTCACCAGACCCACCTTGGGTGCCCACGGCTCCGGAGGGCAGGAGGGCGAGCAGGAGCCCCCAGCGGCACCAGGCCGCCAGCTCCATGGTGCTCACTGCGGCTCCGGCCCCATGGCTCGGGCTGGACCGGGCGGCGAAGGGCCGAACGGCTGCTTGGGGTCTCTGCTCGGCTCCCGGGGCTCAACGCAGGGCACTCTCAGCTCCACAACTTCATTCTTGTACTTCCTCAAGGCAGCCCTCCTCCTCCACCTCCTCCGCCTCCCGTGATTGGGAGCGAGCGCGCTCCCGGCTCGCCCCCCCACCCCCGCCACCGCATTCCAGCGAGTCCCTGGGAGTGGCAACTCCCAGCTTCACTTTCTCCCTCGGCGCGCAGGCCTGGGGTGCGCCCCTCCCGGCGCCCGGACGCCGGGGTCGCCTGCGCACTTCTCGCGCGTTCCCACGGAGAACCCTACAGCGGGGGACGCCGATCGCCCCCCGGCCCCGACACACACACACCCGGGGGGAGTCCAGGGCAAATGCTTCAGCCTGCCATCCTTAACGTTCCTTGAAGTCGCAGGTTTCACCGCAGACGTTCCCGGCAAGTTCGCATCCTACTCCATCCTGTGCCTATTTAAAAAATATATATCCAACAATGGTTCTCCCACCACATCCTCAAATCAAATTGATAGTAAAGGGGATGGGTGGGTTGTGTTTAACTTGTGGCCTCCGGGACTCCCTTGCCTACCTTCTCGAATTTTGGGGGCATCTCTTCCAGGTTGAAAAGCACAGTTTTAATACTGGGTCTACAAGTTTGGAGGAGAGTCAAATTGAGGCGCATCCAACTTAATCTTTCGAAGAACATTCCTCTCTTGGTTTTAGGGGGACACTGGGCTCCCAATCCATGCAAAGTTCTTTTTTTGTCCTTTGCATTTTACTAGCGTGTCCAATTCTGCCTACCCACTCTGCATTCCATCTGGAGCCCCAGATCCTGCTCTTAAGGCCCAGTGGGAGATAGGATGGGTTGACAGAAGGAAGGTGTGTTTCCGTTGGAAATTCCAACCAAAAATGCATGGGACATACTTAACACATTAATCGTTGTTTAGCTGAAATTCAAATTTGACGGGGCATCCTTATTTTTTACTTCCTATGTCTGTCAAACTCTAGTTGGAATGCCTCGACCAAGAGCAGAGCATGCCTGTGCTGGTCAAGAGGGGATCAGAGGCATCTAGTGAGGACTGGAGAATGAAGGACACCAGCATTTCTTAAACTGTTTTCATATTCCTAGCAGCATTATAGGCAGGGGTGGGGGTGGGGGTTGGGATCAGAACCACCTGGGTTCAAATCTCCAGATCGGCCACATATTAGCAGTATGACCTTAGGCAAGTGACCAAGTTTGCTCACTCGTAAAACAGCATCTGGCATACTGTCCCAGGGATTAAAGGAGACAGTGTTTGCGAAGTGCTCAGAATAGTATGGAGCACAAGGTAATTGCTCATTTAAGTCGCAGGTTTACTTACACTGGGAAAGATGCAGGTTTTGCGGTGCTTGAATTTTGAAATTTGAGGGGCTCCCTTCAAGATAAGGAATAAAAAGTTGTGAGCACAAACTTATATACATGTATACAAATGAGGGGCCTGGGGCTTACCCTTCTTTAACACCACGGGAATAGTCCACCTCTGGCTTGAACTAGCAATGTGCAAACTGCAGGTTAAGTTCTCTTGGAAGGTCAGTCATCAAACCAATTTAGATGATCAATACAAGTCTTTTTTTTTTTTTTTTTTTTGTAAGAAATAGAATGGAATAGAAATGATTGTGCTCATCACATGTTAGTGTGGGTAAGTTTGTGTATATCCTGGGTGATGATACTCAACAGATTTATTCCTTGGATAGTAGTCACAAATGTTTGAGAAATATTGCTGGGGTGGGGGAACACCATGGCAGTCCTTCAGGATGGGCATCAACACCCCTATTTTCTTTGTGCTTAGAGTTGGAGTTAATTAGTGTGAGGGTGGGGTCAAGGAAAAGATGCTCATGTGAGTTAATCAATTTCCCCAGGAGCATCTGTCTCAGGGCTAATGAGGGAAAAGGGGAACAGCTAGCCCAAACCAGTCCATCACCCTCAGCCATCACAAACCCAAACCCAGGGTCCTGGTCAAGGTGTCTCTCAGCCCTGAGGGAGAGGAGACCCTGGACCTAGCTCCAAGAGTCACTTGCTGATCATGCTCACACTCGAGTGTCACTCTTCATGGGGTAGTGTTAGGGTCAGTGTTAGAGATGTCCCTTCTCCGCCAGGTCCTACACTCCCCTGCTCTAGTTAGGAAGGTCTGTCCAGCCAGGAAAGCTGCTATGGAACGTCCTTTACTGGACCCGTCCTCCAGGCCCCCAGCTGTCCTGGGAGTCACACTCCTCTCAGCACGCTGAGTCCTGGGATGTCAAATGAGGCGCATGGTATCTTTCCCCATTTTGCATGAAAGGAGCCTTGAAATTGCAAGGGAACTAAGGGAAACTGAACCAGAAGGCTTTACCTTCATGCGTTCTGCTCCAGTCCCGAATCGAGAGTACCATGAACCACCCCTCCCCCAACACCCCCTCCTCCCACAGCGGAGCTTGAGAAGGACTCTCCAAGGTATCCTGGTAACTACCAGTCCTTCCTCTACAAAGATCCTATGTCCTCCTGCCTAACCCCCACCCAGGCAACAAGCACACCCTCTCCGCATCCCAGATCCCAGGAACCCCCCACCCCCACCACCCCGGACTGGAGACAATGCTCAGTCCCAGTGGGTTGCCCAGAGAAGGCGGGGCCAGCAGGAGCGGGGCGGCCGGCGTGGGGATGGGGGAGGAGCGGGGTCAGAACTCACGCCCGGGGAGGAGGCTCGAGAGGGGCCAGTCTTCCAAAGAGAATGAGCCCATTCAGAGCCGGGAAGGAAGGGGAAAACCTTGTCTGGTGTTTGACAAGAGGAGAGGAAGGGGGGCAGGGGTGGGCGCTGCTGATTCGTTTCTCCCCTCCACTGCCTCTCCAGCAGGGCCTGGCTGGAGAGCCAAGGAAAGAGGATGTCTGAGGGACAGTGGTTGAGGGGGCCTCAGCGGGGAGGGAGGAGGAGCCTGAGAGTTTGCCAGAAGGGTCCGGTGAGGGGCCTGTGGAGAGAGAGGCAGGAGGAGAGGGGCAACTGCAGGGGAGAGGAGAGCCAAGGAGGGGCAGAGGGCAGATGCCTGAGATCCCCCTGAGGAGGTACCTGGGCCTGTGGGTGGTGGAGGTGTAGGGCCAGACCAGTGGTACTGAAGAGGCAGGACGGGGCTCTGGCTTAAGGAGATGACCTCTGAGGGTCAACAGGCTGGAGTCTGAAACCAGTAGCCTGTGAAATGCCAGTCAATCATTGACCAGCCTCTCAGACTGGGGGACACAGGAGACCGTGTGTGTGTGTGTGTGTGTGTGTGTGTGTGTGTGTGTGTGTGTGAGTGTGTGTGTGTGTGTGTGTGTGTCCTTCCTTCTGCCTACCTCACCAGCCAACCTGGGGTCAGAGGACTGAAAACAAACACATAAAGGGAGGAGACGGTCCACAGTCCGAGGTCCGGGCCACAGACTGGGGCCTACTCCACAGGGCCTTGAGTCTGGGGCAGGAGTTGCTGGGGAAGCATCTGTGTGAATTAGTTATATGGAAGGAGTCCCCCAAGAGTAGGCACAAAGCCTCCCTGGAGCCATAGGAGAGTGGAATTTGGAAGCTTCTGACCAGAAAATCCGCCTTTCTAGGAGCGCCTGGGTGGCTCAGGTGGTTAATCGTCTGCCTTCTGCTCAGGTCATGATCTCGGGGTCCTGGGAACTAGGCCCGCATCAGGCTCCCTGCTTGGTGGAGAACCTGTTTCTCCCTCTCCCTCTGCTGCTCCCCCTGCTTGTGCGTTCTTTCCTTTTGTCAAATAAATAAGTAAAATTTGAAAAACAAAGAAGGAGAGAAAGAAAAAGAAAGAAAATCTGCCCTTTTAAAGGTGGCCTTTTAAGGACACTTGCTACCCAGCCACCAGGAGGCTGCTCCCTGGGCCAGGGTTAGCTTAGTCACTGGGTAGCAAAGAGCAGAGCCCAAGCCAATATACCAGACATGCTGACCCCAGGCCTGCTGATCACCCCCCTTAGCCCTTCTCACCCCATCTCAGGAATGCAGGCCCAAGGCCTAGGGAGTTTTGTCTTTCTCGCTCCCTCTCTAGGCTGCATTGCCAAGACAAAAGGCATTCCCAGCCTTACCTGGCTTTAACGCATGAAGTACACAGAGCTTCCCTCCTGGCCCGTACATGCAAGACTGTCGTGATCTGTGTTCCTGTGTCCTGTGCTGAGTGATTGGGCTGGCCATTTAACACGCACCCTCAGTTTATCTAGGGATCTCTCCTCAGACAGTAGCTGGGTTCTGTGACCTTGAACAAGGCTTCATTTTGCTGACTGAAATATGAGAGAACTGAATAGTTCCTGGTCGCTGTTTTAGACTTAAGTGTGGGAGCAGCGACTCCTTCAAACCCAGGCTTATCCCTTGAAAGCCCCACTGAGCCATCCCTCTGCCAGAGTCCAGATTCTCTGTTTCACAAACACTGAGTTTTCCTGCTCTACTCAGCCCCCTCAGGACTCCAGACTACCCTGGCTTGCTGCTGAAGATGCAGACTCCTGGGATGTGAATGAGGACACTCTTGCCTCTGGCTTTTAATCTGGGGAAGAGAAGGCTGGGAAGTTTCCAGAAGCATAAAACTGTGGCAATCACAAAGTCCTGATTTGGAGAGACAATTCCAGTTTCAGATTATTTCATTCACGGGACCCACGTTAATGATTCTTCTTCTGGCCTTTTACATCTGGTCGTTCTCAGATCTACCACTTCCTCTTCTGATACTTGTGCTTTTCCTCCAGCCCATCCAAGGATTGGCATCTTTGCCATCCAGCCCATCCAAGCCTCTATCAGGTCTTCTCTGGGTGAAAGCACTACCCTCTGATCTCCTACGTGTTGCTCTTGCCTTCTTTCAATCCTACCTCCCTTCTTTTCCTAAAACAGCCAAAGTACATGTTTTGTTGTTATTGTTGTTTTTAAGGATTTTATTTATTTATTTGAGAGACAGACAGACAGACGAAGAACACAGAGGCAGAGAGAGAAGGAGAAGCAGACTCCCCACTGAGCAGACTGAGCAGGGACACACACCCCCCATGTAAGGCTCAATCCCAGGACCCTGAGATCATGACCTGAGCCGAAGGCCGACACTTAACCAACTGATCCACCCAGGTGCCCCAAAGTAAATGTTTGAAACATAAGTTTATTTGTTCGAGTGCTAAAATAGCTCACAATGACTTCCCAATGCCTAAACTCTTTTTTTTTTTCAAGATTTTATTTATTTGACAGACAAATATCACAAGTAGGCAGAGAGGCAGGCACAGAGAGAGGGGGAAGCAGGCTCCCTGCTGAGCAGAGAGCCGGATGTGGGGCTCATGACCTGAGCTGAAGGCAGAGGTTTAACCCACTGAGCCCTAAACTCTTACCTGTGACCCGAGACCTGACAGAATCTAGTCTCTGGCTGTCACTTCAAGCTCATAGCCTTCCAAACACACAAGCTTCTTTTCTGTTTTCCAAAGATGCCAGATTTGTTCCTGCCTTAGGGCCTTTGCAAGGACTGTTCCTTCAGCCTAGAACAATCTGCCCCCAGGTGTTCACAGGACTGGTTCCTTTTGGTCACAGAGGTTTCAGCTCAAATGTCACCTTCTCCAAAAGGCCTCCTCAGACCACCCAATCCAAAGTAGCCTTCTCCTCCCTCCCCATTCCCTTACCCCCCCTCCCTATTTACATTATCCAATTATATAACTCCACAGGTGTGACTACCTGAAATTGTTCTTTTTACATTTCCTGTTCCTTTTTATTTTTTTAAGATTTTATTTATTTATTTGACAGAAAGAGAGACAGCGAGAGAGGGAACACACCAGGGGGAGTGGGGGAGGGAGAAGCAGGCTCCCTGCTGAGCAGGGAGCTGAATTCCGGGCTTAATCCCAGGCCCCCCGAAATCAGGAGCTAAGTCTCTAAGGCAGACTAAGCTACCCAGGCGCCCCTTCCCTTCCTTTTTAATGTTTGATGTAATATGTAATATAGGATGAAGCCTCTGAAATCAGAAATTTAAAGGTTTTAAAAGAACCCTATCTCTACTCCAGAGTTCTCTCAAAGGGAGAATCTGCTTTCAAAGGATTTTATCCTCTTTTATGCTAAATTTCTTCATTTTGGGGGGTAAGATCTTAATTATTTATTTAACAGAGAGAGATCACAAGTAGGCAGATAGGCAGGCAGAGAGAGAGGGGGAAGCAGGCTCCCTGCTGAGCAGAGTGTCCAATGTGGGACTCCATCCCAGGACCCTGAGATCATGACCTGAGCTGAAGGCAGAGGCTTAACCCACGGAACCACCCAGGCACCCAATTTCTTCATTTTTAAGAAAGATTTTATTTTGGGGGGTGCCTGTGTGGCTCAGTCAGTTAAGCCTCTGCCTTCTGCTCAGGTCCTGATCCCACAGGCCTGGGATTGAGCCCCACCGTCTTGCTCCCTGCTCAGTGGGGAGTCTGCTTCTCCCTCTGCCACTCCCCTTGTTTGCTTGCTCTCTCTCCTATCTCTCTCTCTCTGAAATAAACAAATAAAATCTTTTTAAAAAATTATTTTTGAGTAATCTCTATACCCAAAATGGAGCTCAAACTTACAAACCAGAGATCAAGCCTGTAACTTCTGATCTCAGAGTTGTGAGTTCAAGACCAATGTTGGGTGTAGAGATTACTTAAGAATAAAATCTTAGAGGCACCTGGGTGACTCAGTTGGTTAAGTGGCTGCCTTCGGTTCATGTCATGATCCCAGGGTCCTGGGATCCAGCCCCGCATCTGGCTCCCTGCTCAGCAGGGAACCTGCTTCTCCCTCTCCAGCCTCCCTGTGCTTGTGTTCCCTCTCTCCCTATCTCTCTTTGTCAAATAGATAAATAATATAATATTTAAAAAATAATAAAATAAGATCTTTAATAGAGAGAGAGAGAGAGTCGTGAACTCTACTGACTGAGCCAGCCAGGCATCCCTAAGGTTCCTCATCTTTAAATGAAAATTCTCAATGGGGTTTCTGGGTCGCTCAGTCCGTTGAACATCTGTCTTCAGCTCCCATCATGAGCAGGGGCTCCCTGCTTAGTGGGGAGTCTGTTTCTCCCCTCTGCCTCCCCCGCTTCCCTGGCTTTGAGCTCATGCTCTCTCTCTCTCTCTCAAATTAATCAATTAATTAATTAAATCTTTTTTTAAAAAGATTTTATTTATTTGACAGACAGAGATCACAAGTAGGCAGAGAGGCAGGCAGAAAGAGAGAGGAAGGGAAAGCAGGCTACCTGCTGAGCAGAGAGCCCGACACGGGGCTCGATCCCAGGACCCTGACTTTTTTTAAAAATGAGGATGCTCATTTAAAAATGAGGATGCTCATTAAAAATTTGATCCCAGAGGTGCCTGGAAGGCTCAATGGGTTAAAGTCTCTGCCTTCAGCTCAGGTCATGATCCCAGAGTCCTGGGATCGAGCCCCGCATGGGGCTCCCTGCTCAGCAGAAAGCCTGCTTCTCCCTCTCGCTCTCCCCACTTGTGCTCTCTCTACCTCTCTGTCAAATAAATAAATAAATATAAATCTTTTAAAAAATGTAAACCCAGCATTATAGTAAGGACAAAATGAAATAAAGTAGTAGAAAAGGACTGATCTATCAGATGCAAAGTAGTATTAGCACTAGATTGCTTCTGGTCAGCTCCTGGAGGGCTGAGTGGTTGTTTTGTTCCTTTCAGCTTCCCAATCATTATCAATTGGGTGTTCAACTCCAGGGGATACTATTCAAGTTATACTTAACTCGAAAAGGAACCATTCACAAAAAATACAGTGTGGATGGTGCACCCCTGAGCGCTATTCACAGAAAATACAATATGAATGGGGCCTCCTGGAGTTGAGTCTTGCCTAGCATGGTGCTAGAGCTAAGTACTCAGGAAATGTTTGCTAAATGAGTAAGTAAATGGAATACAATTTTACTTCTGGTTCATTCCACTTCTCAATATAAAAAGGAAAAGTTGACCTGGTTGGAGAGTGAGAGAGAAGGAAAGGCTGTCATTAATCTACACACACTAATTTGGCATCTAGCTACAAGGCTTCAGTGCTTCAATGACATGGGTATGTCTGTGTGTCCTGGTGGCGATGTCGGGAGGAAGAAATGGATATTAGAGCAAGTATCCTAACCCCAAAGTCCTCTTCTTGATTTTTTTTTTTTAATATTACATCTCAGTGTGGTCTGTATCACGTTGGTGATTTGAGAGCCCTGGGTTTAGCACCCAGATTCTTTTTTTTTTTTTTTTTTAAAGATTTTATTTATTTATTTGACAGAGAGAAATCACAAGTCGGTGAGAGGCAGGCAGAGAGAGAGAGAGAGGGAAGCAGGCTCCCTGCGATCCCAGGACCCTGAGATCATGACCTGAGCCGAAGGCAGCGGCTTAACCCACTGAGCCACCCAGGCGCCCCAGCACCCAGATTCTTACATTGAATTAACATAGTTTATTCGTTTAAAAAAAAAGGGAAGAAGAAAAAGAAAGAAAGAAAAGAAATGAGTTCTCAGCGCCTACCAGAGCCAAATTCTCTCCTAGAGCTGGAAGTAGAGTGGTAAACAAGACAGCAGAGGTCCCCACCCCCCTGGGGGAAAACATACCACTTGTATCTTATATCACCCTGCAGGCGTTACCACTCTCAGAAATGGTGTTTAAATTGAGACTAGAAGAAGAAGTAGGTGTGAGAGTATGAATGATAGAGACGAAGCAAAACCAGGAGGGTTGACAAACATGGCCCCTTGGGTCTAGCGCAGGGGTCAGATCATGCAGGACTTGTGGAATTATGATTTTTATCCAGAGGTAATTAGGAGCTAGTAAAGCATTTAAGAAGAAAAGTTTCACGGTCAAATTTGAATTTGTTAACGGAACGCGGAGTCGATGGGGTCAAAAGGAGGGGGCAGGGAGACTCGTGAAGGGGCCCCTGCGACTGTCTCGGCGACAGATGATGAGGTCTTTAAACCAGGGTGGTGCCGACGGAGAGACATGGACAGTTCCAGGTCCATTAGGAAGCGAAATTCGACGGGGCTGGTGACGGAAAAATAACCATGCCTCATAAAAGAAAGCATAGAGAAGAAAAAGGGCGCATGTTGATAAAAGACCAGTTTATTTTGCTCCTTAACCCACCTGGCGTCCCCCTTCTCTTAGCCCTGTCGCCTCGATATATAGAGATGACAGTAAGACGAGGGGCGGGGCAGGCGCCCACAGAAATCCGGGCACTTTTATATTTAAGGCGGGTGGACTCACCCGAGAGCAGAATACAGAACACAAGGCACTTCCGGTTACTCCGGAAGTGAAGACTTCTTAAGCTCCTCCGCCGGCGGAGGGCCAGGTTGAAGGGATGGCCGGGCGGACGGCGCGGCTGGTGCTGCTAGCTGGAGCAGCCGCGCTGGCAAGCGGCTCCCAGGGCGACCGCGAGCCGGTGTACCGCGACTGCGTGCACCGATGCGAAGAGCGGAACTGCTCGGGGGGCGCACTGAGGCACTTCCGTTCCCGCCAGCCAATCTACATGAGTTTAGCAGGTAAGCCCCACCCCGCGGAAAGCCCCGCCCCTCAGCCTTGGTTCCGCCCCCTTGCTCCCCTAAACCACCTCTGAACCTTCGTTTACCCCTTCTCCGTTATGAGTGTGAATGGAGCCCCAGGTTGATCAGAGCAGCATCAGCCAGTCTTAGTTACTTTTTTATTTATTCAATTTGGTATTTATTTAATATTCCTGGGAATTGGCCCGAGAATGACACTGAAATTGGACCCAGTGCCCTGGCATTCGGGGTCATAGTCTTCACGGGAACAATAGCCTTCTCCAGCCCAAGGGAGAGGATGATTTGAGTCCTAAAAGACCCCTAAGTCAAGCAATAGCGGCATATGGAGGAGGAAGGAATCATTCTGGCTTTGAGACTGTAGGGGCAGTGATCATCCTTGGAACTTTCTTCAAGGGAAGGGCTTCAGGATGGATACATTAAATTTGGACCTGTGGCCATTGTGGTCAGCTGGTGTGTGACAGGAGTCACAGTAGGTCCGGTCATTTTCACAACCCTTGAAGGTGATTACCCTTCACCCAATTTTACAATGGGGAGACTTGGAGAGGTTAAGTGCCCTGCCCTAAGTCACGCAGGCCGAAAGTGGTAAAGCGGAGTTTCCAGTTCTGGCCTGTCTAACTACAAGTTTGTGCTCTTTACTCTGCCTTTGCATTCCAGAGGGAACAGAGAGAATGGAGGCCCTGGGCAGATGTGAGCATCTCCGGTAGCTTGGTTTACTCAGGGAGCAGGGTTCAGGGTGCCTGAAAAGAAGTATGGAAAACAAAGTTGGATAAGCAGTTTGGGGCCTCAGAAGTCAGAGGGAAGAACTTGGGCTTCCTTCATTTTCATGTGAGCGGGGTAAGATGGCAAGAGTTCCTCCCTGGCGAGTGAGACCAAAGCCTGAGTTCAGCAATAACAAATATAGCCCACCTATCTATTGATGAGTCTGTCAGATGCCAAAGTTCCCATCTTGGTGGAAGGAGAAGAGAAGAAACATCTCTGCTCGCAGCAGACCCCCATCCTCAAAAACACACCCACATACACATACCTTTCCTTTATGTGTGTAGCCCACCGTCTCTCATACAACCAAGTGGGAAGCTAGAATTTTGAGATTTCATCTGGTTCTCTCCAACCTACAGGCCCTCTTAGCCTGGATTTGAGTTTGGGTCCCATTTGACCTCTCTCTGTACCTCCCATGATGGGGAGTTCACCGGGTCCCATTTCTGTGTTTCAGGCTGGACCTGTCAGGACGACTGTAAGTATGAGTGTATGTGGGTCACTGTTGGCCTCTACCTCAAGGAAGGTCACAAAGTGCCTCAGTTCCATGGCAAGGTGAGTTGGAGGGTCGGGGTAAGTATATGGTATATGGTGACAGTGCTGTAGGAGAAAGATACCCTTGAGTCAGGCAGTCTGAGCTGTGGGGTGATATGGGTTGGTGTTTAGGGTCAGTGCTTATTCTCAGAATCTCTGGTTTTCATATTATCGGATGGAACCAGTGAGTCTTGGCTCTGGATTTGGACTTAGAAGGTCTGGGAAGCTGTGTGACCTCAGAGAGTGATGGTGGACTTCTTAGGGTGGCTGAATGTCCATCTTGCTACAAGAACGAATTTCCTGACCCCACCGCCCAGCATGCTTTCTTTTGCTTCTTCAGTAGTATTCTGGGTTAAAATAGTAATACCCCCCTCAGATTGCTAATGCTTTTTCTTTTCTTCTTCTTTTTTTTTAAATTTAAACTCAGCCAACGTAGAATACATTTTTAGTTTTAGAGGTAGAGGTCAGTGATTCATCAGTCACATATAACGCCCGGTGCTCATCATGTCACGTGCCCTCCTTACTGCCCATCACTCTTTTTCCCCATCTTCTCACCCCCTCCCCTGCTAGTGCTTTGTCACCCAATAATAACCTTGTTCTAGACTGTTGAAGTTGACAAGAATAATTCTCCCCAGTTAGTCAGAATAAGCTAAGGCTCAGAGGCCTGTGGTCAGTGGTAGAAGATGGACAGATTAGGACCTCAGGTTTCTGGATGGCGAGTCTATGCTCGTTCCCCCAGGCCATACTGAGCCACCTGCACTGGCCCGCCTGGTCTTCCCAGAGACCAGGCTTACCAGTGCTGTGAATCCTGGCCCCACAGAGGGAGGACCTTCAGCTGGGGCCTGGAGGAGAGCACAATGACCCAAACAGGGACTGAACCTGAGGCTTTGGCCAAGGTCCAGAGCTAAGGAACCAGCTGAAGACCTGTTGATGTGGCATGTCAAGGAAAAGCAGGTCGGGCTGGCTAGGGGTTGCTTGCCCCTCAGGCCCCCTCCATGTGTTCCCTTTTCAGTGGCCCTTCTCCCGGTTCCTGTTCTTCCAAGAGCCAGCTTCTGCCATGGCCTCTTTCCTCAATGGTTTGGCCAGCCTGATGATGCTGTACCGCTACTACACCTCGGTGCCAGCCTCCTCCCCCATGTATCCCACCTGCGTGGCCTTCGCCTGGGTAGGTAACTTGCCGGGACTCCTGCCCTACACCCTCATCTAGGAAGGAGGAACTCTTCGATCCCCATTCTCACCCAACAGGGCTTGCCTTCCCCTGCCTTCCTCGGTGCTTTCCAGGTCAAAAACTGCAGCTGTGGGTGCTTAGGTCTAGGGAGAGAAAACAGGGAGGTCCTGGATCAGACCTTACCTTTCTAGCAGAGTCTTAGGCCAGGCTGTTTGTCGGGGAGGGAAGGAGGAAGAGAGAGAGGGAGGGAGGAGAGAATTTTGTCCTGAGGGCAGAAGCCACTAAGAGACCTAGTAGGGCAGTTTACAAGCACAGAAGGGACAGGCGTGGTAGGGAGCATGCTTGTAGGGACCACTCTGGATGAGTCCAAGCAACCCTCAGTCCCAGCCCAGGCCTGGAGGTATGGCAGCCACAGGACTCCACGCAGAGCTCAGCCTGGTCTTAGACCCTCCTGGAGAAACTGAAATATGTCCCATGTGAGTTTCCAGAGTAGTCTTGGAGCTTCACAGTGCAACTGGGCAGAGGAGCCAGCATCAAGGGCGGGAATCATGTGAGAAGCACGGACTAGGGTACAGCTCTGCACCATGACGACCTTGGGGAGGGTGTGAGAGTAAGAGGCTGCCCTCAGAACCTCCACTGTAAGCTTCTGTGCTCAATCACCTGCCTGCCACCAAAGCAGCCATTCATTTGTGTATCAAGCACCTCCCATGTGCCCAGCACTCGGCTGAGGGCTGGAGATCCAAAAGTGTATAAAAACAGGGGGCATCTGGCTGGCTCAGTCGGAGAGCGTGCAACTCTTGATCTCAGGGTCCTGAATTCAAGTCCCAAGTTGGGTGTAGAGCTTACTTAGAAAGACAAAGCAAGAAAAGCAAAAACAGGTTCCTGCCCTCCAGCCATAACCACACAAGCACACAACTGAAGGTAAAAGTGTAAGTCTGGAAAAGTGTGGTGGAGGATATGTGTGCTATAAAGGCGTGTGAGGGGGCACTGGACCAGACCAGTGCGGGGCAGTCAGGGAGGGCTTCCCGGAGGACGTGGCTTTGGAAGGAAGATCAGGATGATGAATGACTGTTAGCTAGGTGAATTCAGGGATAGTAGGAGGAGTCATCTACACAGAAGACGCAGAATGTGCACACACAGAAGAGAGAGAGATCCTGAAAGGCGGGGAGGCCTGCCATGCTGGAAACCAGAGAGTGGGTGCGAGACAGGTGGCGGGTGGGCAGGGAAGGGGGCCAGCCCGTGGAGAGCCTGGGGGCACATTAACACTTTTAATCTTGACTCTCTCGAAGCCTCAGGAAGCCCTGAGGGTTGAAGGGGAGAGATTTCAGGAGTAGATTTGCTTGGAAAGCTCATTTTCTGGCTATTGTGGTAGCAAATAGATTAGAGGGGTAGGAGTGGCTGCAGGGCCTAGTAAGTTTTAGCATCGGGCACAGTAGCCCGAGACTGGGGTGGGGCATGGGTCTTGGGAAGGGAGATATTAAAGAGAACTAGTTTGAGCTATGTTTTGAGGTGGTTAACATTTTTTTAAAGATTTTATTTACTTGTGAGAGAGAGAGAGAGTGTGCACCCATCGCGTGCATGACTTAGGGACAGGGGTAGATGCCGAAGGAGCCTCCCTGCTGAGCATGACCTGGGCTGAAGGCAGACGCTTCACCGACTGAGCCACCCAGGTGCCCCAACATTTTTTAAAAATTTCTTTCTGGGGCAACCGGGTGGCTTGGTTGTTAAGAGTCTGCCTTCAGCTCAGGTCATGATCCCGGGCTCCTGGGATGGAGCCCCACATTGCATCCATCTCCGCCTGCTCAGCGGGGAGCCTGCTTCTCCCCCTGCCTCTCCCCCCCCCCCCCCCCCACCCTTGTGTTCCGTCTCTCACTGTCTCTGTCAAGTAAAGAAATAAAATCTTTTTTAAAAAATTATTTACCAAACACATACATAGCTCTTACTGTATGTCAAGTACCATTCTAAGCATTTTATAAATATTAATCTCATTAACCCCATCATAAGCTTGGGAATAGGTGGTACTATTACCCTGAGTTTACCGCTGGAAAACCAAGAACTGAAAAAGTAACCTGCCCCAGGAGCCGGGCTTTGAACCCAGGCTGAGTTTGCACTCGTGTCATCTAGGCCAGGCCGATGCGCCACTGGCAGGAGGGAGGAGAAGAGGTCTAGGATGGAGCCCCAAGGGCCCCCAAAACATGAAGTTCAGACAAAGCAGCATGAGCCAGCAACAGAGACAGGAGTGGCTGGAGGGGTAGGTGGGGAAACTAGGATAGCCCTGGGACAGGAGCAGGTAGGAGCAGGCAGGCGGTTCTCTGGAATTCTGCTGGACAGTCAAGAGACCTGAAGGACACCCCTGCATCTGGCCACCGCAAGGTCTCTGAGGACCTTGGGAAAACTGGTCATACTAGGGTACTGAGAAGTCCAGGCTGCGCCTCAGACTTAGGAGACGGGGATTGGAAGGAGGGTAGCGGGGAGGCTGTTAAGTTTCTGGGAAATGTCGACCCTCCCTAATATTTTCTATTTAACAAATATCCATAATAACTGTTATGAATTACATAATAGACATTGTCCTAAGTACTTTATGTATATTTTCTCATTCAATCCTCATGTTACCACTGGGTGCTCTGAGCAAGGGTCAGAGCGGGAAAACCTGGTCCAAAGTCAACAGCTCACAAGTTAGTGACTGGGGGAGACAGGCTGGCATCTAGGACTGGTTCCAGGACCGTAAGAGGGCTTAGCTCCTCTTCTGGGCTCTTTCCGTATACCAATAAATGTCTGTTGAGCATTTGCTATGGATAGAGACCGGGGTTAGCAGTGGTGAGAACTGAGGCTCCTGCCCCAAAAAGCTGAGCCCTGGGGGGGAGGTAGGTGCAGGTGTGGCTGGCCCCAGAGGGCAGAATGTGGGCAGAGACCTGGCAGCAGTAAGGTCAGAAGGGAGACTACGTCCTTTAAGTGGAGAAGTCCGTCAGAGAAGCCCAGAAAGGGGACAGGCTCCACTGGGGACTCGCAGGCCTGATCAGGCTTAGACACATACACGTGAAGGGAGAGGAGCTTGGATTTCTGCATCTCGGGCTGGAGGCACGGCAAGAGCAGAGGGGCAGAAAGTGGGGGCAGTGGGACAGCCACAGGCAGCCTTGAAAAGGTCAGCGGGGCACAGTGTGGCTGGGTGGAGAGGAGAGGAGGGAGAGGTAAGGTGGCACAGAGAGGCCCCGAGTGCTGGGGGGCAGGGATGCTTGTGTAGGCCGGGGCCTGGCATCCTCTTACCCTGTCTTGGCCATAGGTGGCCTGGAACCACCACTTCCTGTTTAGGCCGCTCTCAGAGGAGGGAGCTTGGTCCTGGCCAAGAAAGCAGGAAGGGCAGAGAAATTGAGGAGGGTACACCTGTCTCCTTTCCCTGGGGGTTCTTCCAGGGTCACTGCTGTCTGGGCCCACAGCCTGCACCACCCCCCCTACCCCCACCCCTACTAAAGAACGCTGGACAGCCCTGCCTGACCTCTCTGAACAAAGCTGAGCGCCGCCTTGGATAGACCCATGGGTCTTGGGGGGAACTCAGAGGGTCCCAGCCTTTGCCAGAGGTCACATCACAACTCTCGTCTTGATCTCCCTGATTCTTGGATCTTTGATCTCGCTGGTATCTGCCACTCAGCTTCCTTCTCGGGGAGGGTCAGGCCTGCTGGTATCCCACAGTCCAGTCTACTGAGAACACTTAGGACAGAGCAGGGGATGTTAGGTTGAGAGAGGGCAGATACCTGGGGATTGTGCCTGAGGACATCTTCAGGATATGGGGTTCTGGAACATGGAACCCCCACATGCTGACACTAGGTCCTCGAGGGAACGGGTCTCGGTGCCCACACTCCCTTTGATTTTACGCTTGATCTTTACACTTGATCTTTAGTCCCATGTGCTTGTGTTTACGGGAGGGAGGGATTCTGAGCTGAATGGAGGGTGTGGTGGTGGACTTTGTCTAGGGCTGGGTCTTCTGGAGCGAGTGAGGCTCCTGATTGCTCTTGGGGTAGGATCAGAAGGCCTTTTTCAGGTTAAGTCTTGGGAGAGTTGTCTCTGTCTTTTACCCCTGGGAAATGAGGAGCTGCTCCCCAAATAGGGCTGGCGAAGCTTTGGCACAAGGGAGTAATCTCTGCCTTGACATCTGGTCCTGGCTTGGGCTGGACATCAGCCAGGCTTTGGGAGAGCTTGCCAGAGCTCTTTGACTTCTGGAAACTGGGGGTGCCTGCTCTCTGCAAAGCCAGGAGGCCAAACCAGTTCCCCACCTTTCGTCTAGTAAGGAAAGGTCCTCAGAAGTAGAGGGGAGGGAGAGAATGAGGGGTCAGGAGAGCCCAGACTATCCCTGCAGGTTGATGGATGGAGGTGGGGACTGACTGTGTTCTGCCTCTGCTGCAGAAACCAAGAGAAGAGACAGGTTGAGCCTGCAGCAGAATGATGGTTAGACTTCGGGAAGGACTTCCCACTGGTCAAACAGAAGCCAGTGCAACAGACAAAGGCAGGAAATCAAGGAATCCTTTTTTTTTTTTTTTTTTTTTTTTTTTTTTTTTTTTTTTTTTTAAAGAATTTATTTATTCATTTGACAGAGACAGATCACAAGTAGGCAGAGAGGCAGACAGAGAGGAGGAAGCAGGCTCCCCGCTGAGCAGAGAGCCCGACGCGGGACTCGATCCCAGGACCCTGAGATCATGACCTGAGCCGAAGGCAGTGGCTTAACCCACTGAGCCACTCAGGCGCCCAAGGAATCCTTTTTGATGGTGGGAAAAGCGATCTTCCCCCCCCCATCTCATCCGCCTCTTCCCCTCTTCCCTCTAAAGAGGGAGGTGGGGAAGGGCTGCCCTGCCTGAGGCAGGGGGTGAGACACTGTGGCCTGTTGGAGGGGGGGAGGCCAGGATGGCAGCAGGCGTCATATTTAACATTCTGCCTCCCCCACTTCTGAGACACCAAGCTATTTAAAGAGCCACATGTCCCCACCCTCACGGTGTCAGTGACAAGCCCCGAGCACTGGGGCTTAGCACTGGGGTCAAATTCCTGACAGATCTGGCTCATTTGGCATCCAACCAGTTTCACGGCTGTGATATATTTGTCTCAATTTTCTTATTTTCCGACAGACTGAAACAGCCTCCTGCTCTCCCTCCCGGAGCCTTCCCTTTCCCCCTCCATTCCCACCCTTGTTGGCACCCTGCCCCTGGCCTCCCCCTTTCCTCAGTGTTTACACAAAGCTCCCGGTGCCTGCTGGGCAGCCCAGCGCCTTCCCGGCCTGGCTGGTTGGCCAGTTACCATCGCCCCCCCACCCCGCCACTTCTACCCGAGCCACACACTTGTGTCTCTTGGAGCCTCTCCCTTCCTTCCATGTCTGTCTGTCCTTTTCACTTGAGTCTTGGTTACAAACTTTGCATGAAAAGAAATAGTATCTCTTCCGTGCATGGTGGGGGATACTGACATTTAGGGACCCACTGTGTGCCAGTGGCCACAGCAGCACCCGTTGAACAAGTGGCTTCTCTCTGCCAGGCATTCTGCAGACAGCACCTTCAGGACCCTCTTGTGCACTGGGTATCCTTATTAAGCCGCTCTGGTAGATGAGACAGCTGAAACTCAAGAGATTTTATTGGTTCAAGATCACAGAGCTATTTAGGGACTGAGGCAGAACTTGAACTCAGGGCCCGTCTTATTATGGAGGCTGTGGACATTCTGCCCCCAGCATGAACAGTTTTGGGGGAGGGGTCACCACGGGGAGACCACCTCTTTTCTTCACCTGGACTTCTCTGGCCTTTGGGGAGAGCGGAAGGCAGACTTGGCCTCTTTGGCCTCAAGTCTGTGGAGAGATGTGAGGGTCCTATTCTGTTCAACAAATTGGGAAGAAACGCCCCATCATGTTTGCCCTGTCCTGGGCTGTACACTGCACTTGTATCGCTCATTAAATCCTTGTGAACACTGTGATCATTCCCATTTTACAGATGAGGAAACAGAGGCCCAGCAAGGTTAAATAACTTGCCCAAGGACACATGGGAAATGCAGAGCTAGGATTTGAACCCTGGCAGCCTAACCCTGGGGGCTGCATTCTTTTTTTTTTTTTTTTAAGATTTTATTTATTTATTTGACAGAGAGAGATCACAAGTAGGCAGAGAGGCAGGCAGAGGGGGAGGGGGAAGCAGGCCCGGACTCCAACCCAGGACCCTAGGATTGTGACCTGAGCTGAAGGCAGAGGCTTAAACCCACTGAGCCACCCAGGCACCCCAGGGGGTTGCATTCTTAATGACACTTCTCTCCCAAGTCCGAGGAGAAGGTCAGAAGAGGAGTCCCTCATAATGGGACAGGGTCCCCGGGAGAGAGGACTTTTCAGGGATGCAGAGTCCAGGCTTCAGGTGGGGGTCTGTAAGTGGAAGGCCCCCCGGAGAGGCAGTTGAACAGGGCACCCGGCGACTCTCACTCTGTTGGTGGAGCTAAGCCCTGGACCCATGCTGTCTCCCAGCCCAAGAACCATCACTTAGCTCAGTCCTCTTGTCACCTCTCCCTTTCTGCTGTGGGGAGAGGGAGGCCTGGGTGGTTGCCAGCCCCTGCCACTTTCCCCTTCACCTTCCTCTCCTACTGGCTGCAAGGCCACTGTCCTCCCCGAGGGCGTCCCTATTTCTGGCCTGCCCTGGGTCCCTGCCTCCAGCCCCAAGTCTCCTCCTCTCCCCACGCTGACCCTGAGCTTCACAGACCTTTTGGGAGCAGTGTCTGAGAAGCCACTCCATGCTGTCCCTGCCTCCAGGCCATGCCTCTTATACCATCTCTGGGGAAGGGTCATGGGGACTGGATGGCCATCTTCAAAAGAGCACGCAGCCTGGCATGGAATAGTCCCCTGATGTCGGGGCTGGAGAGGGAGGAAGGGTCACTGAGGTTAGGCCCTGATGAGTCACAGGAGGAAGCTCAGGCCGAGGGCAGGGCCTTTGTCCAGGTCATGGGGAGCAGAAGCTGAGAGACAGAATCAGCGTAGGACCCAGGCCAGACAGGCTTGCATGGGGCTACCTGAGCCTCCAGAGACTTCTACTACTGACTGCCTTTGCAGAGAGCCTGGCCTGCCGCCACCCCTTTGCTTTTCCTGTGCTCTCTCTCATAAACCCCTTTGGGCCTGCAGTAAGGGACCCATCCTGCCGCCTGGCCTTCCTGCTGCAGGACTGGGCAGAGAGGCATCCTCCCTGCCAGTTTTCCTGCTGTCCTGGACCCAAATGAGCAGCTCCTGGCCTTCACCCATCTCAGGCAGGCTTGTTCCCCGCCTCAAGGGCACCCCTCCCTATCTCCAGTGCATCCCAGGCCAGACTTCTGGCTGCGTTCCCTTTGACGGGCTGTGCCTGGTTTTCTAGTGTAGGAGTCTCCCCACCCACCCCCAAGCCCACCCTTTTCTCCATGATCTGGGCATCCACCATGGGTACCGCCCCAGCTCCCACAAGATCTAGGATTCATTTGCAAGAGGTTTTGTGCTGTCTCCTTGCAGTTAATTGCCAGGGGAAAGGCCCCAGACGTGCTCCTGGGCCCGTGCCCACCACAGCCCCTCCAGCCTTCCGCTCCTCCCAGAGCTTGGGAGTAGCAGACACTGGTCTGGCGGGTTGGGCCGGCCCACCCAGGAGGAAGCTGGGCTCCCCAGGCCAGCCTCCTCCGTAGAGACTTGGCCCCAGCGGGATCAGCTCCATCTCCCTGCCTTGCTTGCTTTGCTCCGGACACGCCCCAAGCTGGCTCGAGCCCCTCCACCCCACCCACT